>NC_044038.1:15416059-15737140 GCF_901765095.1 Microcaecilia unicolor | reverse complement strand
AGCCGCATATTGGAGATTCTACATGGAATGTTGCTACTATTGGAGATTCTACATGGAATGTTGCTATTCCACTAGCAACAATCCATGTAGAAGGCTGCGCAGGCTTCTGTTTCTGTGAGTCTGACGTCCTGCACGTACGTACGTGCAGGACGTCAGACTCACAGAAGCAGAAGCCTGCGCGGCCACATTGGTGATCTGCAAGGGCCGACTTCTACATGGAATGTTGCTAGTGGAATAGCAACATTCCATGTAGAATCTCAAATAGTAGCAACAGTGGAGGAATGGCCTAGTGGTTAGGGTGGTGGACTTTGGTCCTGAGGAACTGAGTTCAATTCCCGGCACAGGCAGCTCCTTGTGACTCTGGGCAAGTCACTTAACCCTCCATTGCCCCATGTAAGCCGCATTGAGCCTGCCATGAGTGGGAAAGCGCGGGGTACAAATGTAACAAAAAAAAAAAAAATGGGTTTATCTTGTTGGGCAGACTGGATGGACTGTACAGGTCATTATTTGCTGTCATCTACTATGTTATGTATGCATGTTGCTTTCATTTAACCCTCCAAAGTAGGTTTGTGGAAACTCTGCTAGCAAACCTCAGGAAGATCATTTGATCATGGTACTCTCACAATTGGTCACCTACCAGTTTCTTGTAGGTGCTTTTCGTATTCCTTCAGTGCTTTCAAAAGATTAGCGGCTCCCTTTGTGATCCCGGGAACAACGTGCGCTGGCTCAATGGCAGAAAAGTGAGGCAGAAAGGATGTGTAAAGCAGAGGGTTTTGCTGAGACACTACATGGGCCTCAGCTGAGTGGAACTGTCTGCTGCCCAAAAACAAAAATGTAAAAAAAAAAATCATGACATCTAATTATATTTTTACATGTTGTTACTGGAAATTATTTGAAGTCCTGTAGGAACGCTCTGTGTCAGTGGTCTTCACACCTTGAGGGCTACCAATGGGTCAGGTTTCCAGGATATTCCTAATGAATACGCATGAGAGAGATTTTCATTCATTGGGAGTAATAAGTCTGCAAATTTGCATATTCATTTGAGATATCCTGAAAACCTGGCCATTGCTACTAGAAGACTGGGAGTGAATGCACCATGAAATCTTGCAGCTGTGCATGGGTAGAGCTTATATGTGTAGCTTTCCTGTAAGTTTAAAACCACAGACAGACAAAAGGACAGGCTGGAGTAGCTGGGACAAGGAACAGAATGATTGGCAGGGTTTCCCTGTTCCAACAGGGAACAGAAGGGAGAGAAAATAGAGAAGTGGGGTTCTCCAGGCTTCACCAGTGAAGAGGAGATGGAGCAGTGGAGCTGGCAGGGCTTCTCAGGCCCAGCAAGTGAAGAGGAGCTAGAGCACTGGGGCTCATGGGGTTCCCTAGGCTGCACCAGTGAAGAGGAACTGGAGCAGTGGGGCAGGTGGGGTTCTTCAGACTCCACCAATGAAGAGGAACTGGAGTAATGGGGCTGATGGGATTCTCCAGGCTCTACCAGAGAAGAGGAACTGGAGCAGTGGGGCTGGTGGGGTTCTCCAGGCTCTACCAGAGAAGAGGAACTGGAGCAATAGGGCTGGTAGGACATTTTGCTCACTGCAGACGGACTTATTCCCACATATTCAAACCCAGGACCTATGTGGGCTTCAACTTTGAATATCCGGTTATTTTTAAGCCAGCTAAAATATAGGCGCTTAAGTCGTTATTCAGCACTTAAGCAGCCATGGTCCCATTTATACGCTAAATTTGGCCGCTTAAGGGCTGAATATCTGCACTTAAGCAGCCAAGTGCTTACTCTGCCCCTGGAACGCCCCCAACACAGCCGGATTTTCAGTTAGGCGCTAACTGGGAATTTCAGTGGCACTTAGGGACAGATGATCAAATCTCCAGCACTATTCCGAATAGCACCATAAAAATAGGGCCGGAACAGTGCAGAAGAACAATGCCCTAATGCTCGAAGCTAATGAGATGCAGATCTAGGTGCACTCATAGCTTTGAGCATTAGGGAGTTCAGCGCTTTGGCATGGGAGGATTGTGCTTGGCGCATGTGCAGAACAGTTCAACGGTAAGCTCAGCTCCTGTGCGCATGTGCCTGGTAAAATCCAAACGTGATGCACACACTGGCGTCCGTTTTCTGCAACCTACATATAAGCATTTTCATTTTCTGGATGCTCATATTTAGATGCAAGTAACAGACGCCGATGCGTGCTTTGGTTTCTTGTTTAAAAGCATGGCTGCTTTAAATTTTAGATGCAGGACAAGAACGCCACTGTGTGCTTCACGTTCAGGTCTGCTGTTTCTCACAACCAACGCTCAAGGACTTGCGCGGGCTTCCTTCTGCTTCAAAAAGCAATCAAAACCAGTAGATATTGCAGAAAGAATCATGAGAAAAGCATGAAAATCATGGGAAATCCCATCTTCCAACACCCCAATGCCTGCTTGGACCTGGCGTTATTTTTTACAGCGGTAAGACACCTTTGTTTCGGGCGCTGTTTTCTGATCATTGGGGAGGAATGCAAAATGACCTAATTTAAATAAACTTGACTACATTTGCATGCTATCTGCGCTAAGGCCTGGCGTACTCATTGTTTGCAGCGCCAGGCCTGATCATTCTGCGCTGGTAAATACGGGCGCTAGTATGGCGCTAATAGCCTCTAGCACCCATGTTTACTTTTGATCATCGGGGCCTTAGCTGATTAAGTACCACTGAAAATTTGCAGCTAGCCCTGACCAAGCGATTTAACTGGTCAACGGCCGGCTAAATCGCTTTGAACATCGGCCCCTATGTAAATAAAGGCAGTCAAATTAAGAACATTATTTCAGCATGACATGCCTTCTTGGTATATGGCTTATCTATGAGGAAGTCTTTGTTTTCCCTATCATCTGATCTGTTTGATTGAAAACAGAACTCACAACATTGCACAAAAACTCTTACCAAGAAACAGCTACACCTAGAAATGCAGAGGAGGTTTCTGTCTTGGCCTACAACTCTCTTTTTAGCCCCACAGGCAGGTTGGTGGTATCCCTTCACTGGTGTTAATTCCCACAAGATAAAATTAGTCAACAGAAAGCCAACAAAGCAGTGATGGGGAAACAGTGAGACCTTGAAGTCTTGAAATCTTACAAAAGTCTGCAGGTACTTTGACCTCTTGGTAAGTTTAGAGAGAGAGAGCCCATGTATGAGTTCTCTTTCAAACTCTATGCAAAATCCACACACAGTTTCTCTTTCAACTCCATGCAAGGTCCATGCACACTTTCTCTTTCAAGCTCCATGCAAAGTCCATGCACACTTTCTCCTTCAAAGTCCATGAAAAATCCACACACACTTTCTCTTTCAAACTCCATGCACAGTCCATGCACACTTTCTCTTTCAAACTCTACGGAAAATCCACACACAGTTTCCCTTTCAACTCCATGCAAGGTCCATGCACACTTTCTCTTTCAAAGTCCATGAAAAATCCACACACACTTTCTCTTTCAAACTCCATGAAAAATCCACACACACTTTCTCTTTCAAACTCTGTGCAAAATCCACACACACTTTCTCTTTCAAACTCCATGCACAGTCCATGCACACTTTCTCTTTCAAACTCTATGGAAAATTCACACACAGTTTCCCTTTCAACTCCATGCAAGGTCCATGCACACTTTCTCTTTCAAAGTCCATGAAAAATCCACACACACTTTCTCTTTCAAACTCCATGAAAAATCCACACACACTTTCTCTTTCAAACTCTGTGCAAAATCCACACACACTTTCTCTTTCAAACTCCATGCACAGTCCATGCACACTTTCTCTTTCAAACTCTATGGAAAATCCACACACAGTTTCCCTTTCAACTCCATGCAAGGTCCACACACACTTTCTCTTTCAAACTCCATGAAAAATCCACACACACTTTCTCTTTCAAACTCTGTGCAAAATCCACACACACTTTCTCTTTCAAACTTCATGCAAAATCCATACACACTTTCTCTTTCAAACTTCATGCAAAATCCATACACACTTTCTCTTTCAAACTGCATGCAAAGTCAATGCACACTTTCTCTTTCAAACTTCAGGCAAAGTCCACAGATACAAAGTAACTGCAGACTTTGACCCAAAGTGGTTGGTCTGAAAGTTGTACTCACATGGGTTTGTATAGTTTTATCCTCATAGAAGCAAACAGTAACATTTCTCTTTATTGTGAAATTTTCTCATTTTTTTAACCTATGTGGTTTCTTCCAAAATGCACTCAGTTTTGATGTTATTCTAATGAAATTAGAAGTGAACTTTATCTGTATACATACATTTTAAGCACAGTTTGGTAACAGTACTACAGTAAGAACATAAGGATAGCCATACTGGGTCAGATCAATGGTCCATCTAGCCCAGTACCCTGTTTCCAACAGTGGCCAATCCTAAAGAGTAGCAACATTCTATATTACCAATCCCAGGGCAAGCAGTAGCTTCCCCATGCCTGTCTCAATAGCAGACTATGGATATTTTCCTTCGGCAACTTGTCCAAACTCTTTAAAAACCCAGATACTACATCCTCCAGCAAAGAGTTCCAGAGCTTAACTATTCGTTGAGTGAAAAAATATTTCCTCCTATTTGTTTTAAAAGTATTTCCATGTAACTTCCTTGACTGTCCCCTAGTCTTTGTTCTTTTGGAACGAGTGAAAAATCGATTCATTTCTACTCGTTCTACACCACTCAGGATTTTGTAGACCTCAATCATTTCACCCCTCATCCAACAAAAGAAAAAGGAATTTTACCTTTTATAAGGACAGGATGTCCATTTCCACATAAGTAAGAAGATCATATGTTGAACACACCGTCTGTAAACAAGAGGACACTTAGACGGCAGTAAAGAACCAAACCATCTAAACCCTTTTCTTAACATGTTCTCAGCTTTGCTTCTCATCAAATATTGCTCTCCAATGTTCTTTCTACATACTCACTTAACCGCCCAAACATTATATTCTACCCTTTGTTGTAGGGGCAGAGTTAGGGTGCCGATGTCCCCCTGCAGCTATTTGCCGGTGCCAGCATCGCCACATGCCCCAGGCCCACCACCATTGTGGCTGCCGCCACCACCACCTTCGCCCCCAATAGACCCTCTGCCACCTTCCCCCCTCCCTCCAGGTCTGCTGCAACCACAGCCACAGCACTATCCAAGGCCTACCTTCACAGGCCCACACTCCAGTGCTGCCCCTTCTGCCCACCTCCTGTTGGAAGGGTGGGATGCACAGCGCTAGAGCGCAGGCCTTGCACCCTCAAACACTGGCACCATTCTGCCACACTTACCTGTTTACTATGTTCCGCTGGCCCTGCTCTATCACATGGAATTGTAGGCTCCAATCTACTGCCAAACTCTAAAGCATGAGACAAATTTGCGTGCCTGTCACCTCCATCATATGCAAATCTCTCTCAAGCATATTCATTAGAACGCATTGTAAGCGTAGGGTTTAACGGACATCAGACACATTGGTGTGAGCTATAGATTGTGGTCTACCACAGAAGAAAGACATGGAGACCAATATAGGGTTACCATATGGCTCCAGAAAAAGGAGGACGGATTGAGCCAGCCGGGTTTCACTTCCATTGCTTTCAATGGAAAGCAACTGCTTTCAATGGAAGTAATTGAGCCAGCCGGGTTTTACTTCCATTGCTTTCAAAGCAATGGAAGTAAAACCCGGCTGGCTCAATCCGTCCTCCTTTTTCTGGAGCCATATGGTAACCCTTAGGGATATCCTGAAAGCCCGACTGACTGTTGGCCCCCCAGGACCAGTTTGAGAACCAATGCTCTAGAGGAACCCACTAATCTCAAAAATTGGCCACCCGCTGACTCTGCAATCAGGATAACTCACTGCAAGGTATTTGGTTCCACCACACCACACCTTCTCAACTGCATGTAAATCTCTCTCATGAATAGTCATAGCGGCACTTAACCAGTTAAATGCTGCTGAAAATTAGCGGTTACTCCCGAACTGGTGATTTCACCAGCCAGGAGCCATTTTGTTTTTATCTCAATCTGAATTTTCATCTAAAACAGAGTTTCCCAAGTCCAGTCCTGGAATACCCCTTGCCAGTCAGGTTTTCAGGATATCCACAATGAATATGCATGAACTTGATTTGCATACTCTGCCTCCATTATATACCCTGTTTCCCCGAAAGTAAGACATCCCCTGAAAATAAGACCTAGTAGAGGTTTTCCTGAATTGGTAGATATAAGGCCTCCCCCGAAAGTAAGACCTAGCAAATTTTTGTTTGAAAGCAGGGCCGCTGAGAGCCGGACAAGGCCGCCCCCGGGCCGTCCCCCCCCCACCCGAGGTCGCTGGGCCCCCCCTCCACCCACCCTCCGTCGCTCCCGGAACTAACCTTAAACGCCTCCTTTCACCTTCGCAGCAAGCAGCAGCAGGGCAGACCTCGCCTTCCTTACGTGCCCCGCCCTCGCAGACGTTACGTCAAGCGAGGACGGGACACGGAAGGAAGGAGTGGCCTGCCCTGCTGCTGCTTGCTGCGAAAGTGAAAGGAGGCGTTTAAGGTTAGTTCCGGGAGCGACGGAGGGCGGGCGGGCCAACCCCGATCCAACCCCGATGTTTCCCCGAAAAATAAGACAGCCCCTGAAAATAAGACCTAGCGCATTTTGGGGGGCAAAAATTAATATAAGACAGTGTCTTATTTTCGGGGAAACACGGTACAAATCTCTTTCATACACATTCATTGAAGATATCCTGAAAACCTGACTGGCAAGGCGTACTCCAGGAATGGACTTGGGAAACACTTACCTAAACAACAGTACTAAACGCAAGTTTTAATTAAGAATGTATTACTTCTGTCGAACTAGGAAATAGAAAGAAGGTTCTTTCTTCACTGGTTTTCCCTTTAAACTAAACACTGTTAAAGAACAATGTCCTACTTACTTACGAAGATATAACAACATCTTATGTTATTCGATGTCTTTCTGCCTGTCTTTGTCTACTTTTGCGGTACTCACTGCATTCTCAAAGTTTCTGTCCCTCTGTCTTTTTCATGAATAAATGGTTTAGTTTATACAAGACGTCTGCTGGTTTCTTAGCTCTTCCATTTCTGTAATGGATCCATCACTTCTTTTCCTGGCTGTCTACTTAAAGGTGTCAAATCACTCCTAAACTGGATTCTGCAGGAGTTTTTCAGTTCTAGAAGGAAAAAAGAACATAATAGCATGAGCTTTGCCACACTGGGACAGACTGAAGGTCCACCTGTGGCCAATCCAGGTTACAAGTACCTGGCAAGATCCCAAAACAGTACATTTTATGCGGCTTATCCTACAAATAAGCACTGGATTTTCCTAAGTTCATTTTAATAATAGCTTATGGACTTTTCTTTTTGGAAGTTATCCAAACCTTTTTTAAACCCTGCTAAACTAACTGATTTTACCACATTCTCTGGCAATTAATTCCAGAGTTTAATTATATGTTGAGTGAAGAAATATTTTCTTCAATTTGTTTTAAATGTACTGTTTTGTAGCTTCATTGTGTGCCACGTAGTCCTAATATTTTTGGAAAGCGTAAACAGACGCTTCACGTCTACCCGTTCCACTCCACTCATTATTTTATAGATCTCTATCATATCTCCCCTCAGTCGCCTTTTCTCCAAGCTGAAAAGCCCTAGCCACTTTAGCCTTTCTTCACAGGGAAGTCATCCCATCCCCTTTATCATTTTCGTCGCCCTTCTCTGCACCTTTTCTAATTCCACTATATCTTTTTTGAATTAAACCCAATATTCGAGGTGCGGTCGCACCATGGAGCGATACAAAGGCATTATAACATCCTCATTTTTGAAGATGAGCTTTAATAATGATCATAGAGAAAACCCATGTGCCTGACATATAATATTAGAGAATTCAGATGATTAGGAGGAAGAACCCAATTCCAGATGGACAGGCAATAAATAGAAATTAAAAAAAAAAAACAAAGAAAAGAAGGTGATTCCATTTCATTGAAGTAACATGATACATTTTTTTGATTTAGAAGGTATCATCTTGTTTTTCATTCCTTTGTTTTGTTTCTGTTTATTACTTTTAAAAGTGGACTAACATGGCTACCATACCACTTTATCAAAGATGGAAAGGTGAACGAGATGGTGGGAGGTGGAAGAACCCTCGTACAAGAGTATACCAAAAGATAAAGGAGATTTGCTGGTCATGTTGGGAGATAATGTTATAAAGGTTTGTCTACATCCAGAACTTGATTTTCCACATGGAAAAGTATTTTGATAAAACTGTAAAATGTATCACCTGGAAATTGTGTGCCTACTTTTATATTTCATTTAATTTACTTTAATTTGGCATTTATAACCTGCTTAACTGACAGGTGCTAAGCGGTTTACATTTAACAGTATGTTATCAAAAGATTAGCTAACATTAATTAAGAGAGAAGGAGTGGCCTAGTGGTTAGAGCACCAGTCTTGAAATCCAGAGGTGGCTGGTTCAAATCACACTGCTGCTCCTTGTGATCCTTGGGCAAATCACTTAACCCTTCATTGCCTCAGGTACAAACCAAGATTGTGAGCCCTCCTGGGCCAAAATATATCCAGTGTATCTGAATATAACTCACCTTGAGCTACTACTGAAAAGTTGTGAGCAAAATCCAAATAAATAATAATCATTAGTAATAACTTACAGTGAAACTGTTCAATATACAGTAAATGATATTACATTACACCTTATTAACTTGGTAGACATGGTTGAGTATAATTATTTATGTAAATCATATTTAATATTAAACTTGATAGTCTTTGGAACTCATAACTTATAATGTAGACCCTTCGCCATATATAATCTGCGCATAGGCATTGCTACGCTAGAGTGGTTTTTATAAAATGCACATGCATAGAGTACACACAACCAGTCTAGTTTGCAGCTTGCTTTCGGAGGGGGGAGGGTGGGGAGCTTGGACTGTCCTCAGCAACTAGATGGAGGGGTGGGAAAGGTGGCCCCCAGAAGGGATAGGGGAGAGGGAGGATGAGGTAGGGCTGTGAGGCAGCAGGCCATGCATGTCTTGGCAACCTTTTCTGGGCTGTAGAGGAGCTCCCCTCCGGAATGGTTCAGACATCTGAATCTGTTTTTCAGCTGGCCAAAGGTGCACTCAATGATGGTGCATGTGTTCTTGTGGCTCTTGTTATATTCCTCCTCTACCTCATTTTGGGGGTGGACAATGGAAGTCATTAGCCAGGTTCACTGGGGGTAGCCTCTTCTGGGAACATCTTGAGGGAGGTAGGGTGGTGAAGTAACAGAGAGGAAGAGGGTATAGGGGTTAGGAATGCCAGTACTGCTTACCTAGGAGCCAGCTGCCCCTCAGTCAAACCTCCAGTAGATTCCAGAATGCTCCAGGATATATGCATCGTGGGTGGATCCCAGGTATCGAGCACACACGTCCACAATCTCCCCCTGGGCATCACACACGACCTGCATGTCCATGAAGTGATATGATTTTCTGTTCCTATAGGTCTCCTTGTGTGCTTGGAGGGGTGTGTGTGTGTATGGGGGGGGGGGGGGTCTGAGTGTGACATGTATGCAGTCAATGACACCAATGACTAAGGGGAAACAGTCTATGGTGTAGAACTGAGCCATGTTGTTCTGGAGGGCCTGGGCGGTAGTGGGGAAGGTAATATAGAATGAGGTGTGGGTGAGGAAGGCATCGAGGAACTGGGCAAGACAGTTGGAGATGGTGGACTGGGTGAGGCCTGCATAGACTGCTAGCACTGACGGTGTTCGGCAAGAATAAGTCAAAAACATAAGCAACAGGTAATAAGAAAATATTTTAAATAAATAAGTAAAATAAAACACAACTCTCTTCCTTCAACAGGAAAGTTGGATTCCCAACAATGTATGGACCCAGTTCATCTGTACTCTCAGGAAATAACCCTCTGGCAAACCAGATGTTTTCTTTTATACCTGGAAGCATCCCAGGCTTGTGACCAGGTGAAGGACTTATTCTCAGAGGGTGACAGGAAAGGGATTTCTTTGCATTTCTACCAGTCCCTGGTGCCAGTAGTTCATGGCGTCACACAAGAAGAGAGGAGAAAGATCCTGTGAATGTCGGCCAAGCTATAGCACCAACAGATCTGCTGGAGGAAAGCTGCCATCAGCTGCCACCTGCCAGACACTTAGTAAGAGAGAAACTGGTAAAGATGGATGGCGCAGTGGTGGTGCTATTGGCCTGTACCAAGCAGCAGTGCCACCGGCTCTCGAAGGTTTTGTGTCGTGTGAACCCTCCTCCCACCAAAATAAAAAAAAGATCACACAACCAGAAAGTCAGAGTATCACAAACGGGTGTTGTTACTTCCATAAATGCCCAGAGCTGAGAAACCTCAAACCTGGCATTTCAGAGTTCTTACTTACAGCCAATTCGAGTTTGGAAGTTTCAGGTTCCAGAACCACCAAATAGATGTCTTTCTCCAGCTCTGTGCTGAAGACACCCACCTATCATTCCCGGGATACCAGCTTTTTCCCATCCTTTATTGTCCAAGACTATTGGAATCCTACTACAGGTAGCGATGACATCATAAAAGCACAGGTTTTCTTAAAGGAGCAGCTGCAAATATCAAGTCTCATATCACATTACTACTGAGTAAATTCTCTCTTTGTTCGTTGCTCAAGGGAAAATTTTCTTTCCAAATTCCCAAGCAATGACCATGGCCAGTCCAACTTTATCATCAATTAATTATTATATTGATCTATTCATTCAGTGCTTTGGAACTACATTCATTTAATAGTTACCATACTACCCAGTTCCATGGGAAGCTTTAGGCCAGTCCTGGATTTCTGACAAACCGATCCTGTTGCATTATGGGACTTGCAGCACTGATTTCAATGGGTAGAATAAGATCTTAATTCCACCGTGAAGTAGAGATGTAAGTTCAAAGGGGCTGATGCCAAAAATCTTCCCACGCAGTTACTGCGGGTTTAACACAGTTTTACCACAGGATAGCAAGGCAGAAAGGGTTTCATTAACTGGCGTGGAAACCCTGACTGCACACCGCACTGAAATAATGCAAATGAGCTGATTTGCTATTCCGTGGCATGCAAACCAAAAACCAGTACAGAAAAGTAGGGGTGGACCAGGAAATCTCATCAGCTGATGTTAGGTTGAAGTAACTTTACTCAGCACCAGATATGACCTGTTGGTTACTGTTTTGACGATGCAAAACAAAAACACATTTTTTACACTTGGCTACCGCAGGAAACTTTTTGCCAGGGCAGTGTAGAAGGGTTGGTTGAGAGGAGTGTCCACTCAGTCCTGCCTCGGGTGCCAACATTTTGAAAAATGGCGGCACTGTGCCTCAAAAGGTGCATCCTGTGGATGCACAGGGTAGGGTGGGGTCTGTTCGACATAGAAGGCTTTCTGCATTGGCCCCAAAACTAGGGCTAGCCAAAAAGTCTTCCTTCTAGAACTCGGTAACTTGGCCGCTCTGGAATCGTCAACAGAAATTCAAGGCAAACCACAAAGATCAAAAGAAGCAGAATAAGCCCAACTGTAGGGAGAAACAGATGGTTACTTCTGTTGAAGGAAAACATCTCCACAGATAAGAGTCAGCTCTCTTTAGGTCACTGATCTTCACTGAAAAGACTGCAAGCCAGCGGTGCCTCCCACAGGCACTAAACCCCAATTTTGCATAGGTCATCTAGGTTGGAAAAAGTTGTCAAAATCTGGAAGTGCACAATACCCTCATGTATGTTGTCAAAGGATTGGTAAACATGAAGTCTTTTGCAAAAAATGCCTGAGGACGCAGGAAATGCTTGTGAAGTTTGTAGCCGTTTTACAAAGGAACACAAAGCATCGTCACTTTGGGTTTTGAACTTGTAATTGCTGTGACTTCCATGTGTAAGCGGGGAATCTTATGCATGTAGGAACCTGTGGATTTTTGGAAATAGAGACATGCTTTTTAGGCCCACCCGAACCACGCCTACAACAACCCCCCTTTCAAAACTGTATGCTGTGAATCTCCTTATGTAAGTAGTGGCTTTCTAAAATAGCTATATTCACATGTAGGAAATTTACAAATGCAAATGTTGTACAAGCCCTTTAATCTGGCCTCCTAAGTTTAGCTTCTGATAGTGGTCACTTTTTTTTACATCAGAGATTGCTTCATTGGTGGACAAAGGCCATAGCAAAGGTCGAAGGGGGGAGGCAGGTCTTCGTTTGCCAAACAGAGGAAGAGGAGGATGTGCCGCAGCGCCAAGAAAGGGAGAAGCAAGAGATTGTGACCGTCAGTTCAATTTCAGTCCCACTGGATCCACAAGAGGAAAAGAGTTCTTGCCCCCTGCCAGACACTGGAAGAGAGATTTAATTTATTTAGTTGTTATACCAGCACCACCCATCACAAAAACACTTGAATGGTTTACAATCATAAAACAAGAATAATAAAATACAGAAAATAAAATACACCTAAGACGTAATAACACCCAGATGGGGAAAAGGTGAAGGTCTAAAGAGAAAGCAAGCCTGCTGGGCACTGGGGGTGGGGAGAAGGCTGCAGAGGCAGGTGTCACTAGCCCATGCTGGTCAGCAGTTTCAATGGCTCTCACATCAAAGGACTTTTTTTTTGTTTTTGCCAAAGTGGACACCGTTTGGAAAATAGCGAAGATCACTTAGAAGCTACTCAGCATTGCCAGAGGAGTGCATTCATAGAGTGAAGGAGTAGCCTAGTGGTTAGTGCAGTGGACTTTGATCCTGGGGACCTGGGTTCAATTCCCACTGTAGCTCCTTTTGACCCTCCATTGCCCTACATGTAAATAAGAACCTGTATATAAGATTTGTAAACTGCTTTGACTGTAACCACAGAAAGGCAGTATATCAAGTCCCATTTCCCTTTCTCTTATGACATCACAATATCAGAAGTGAGCCAACTAGCGGCCAATCAAGCCATTGTGACATCACTGATGAGGTTGGCTCTTATTGGTGGAATGAGTGGAGGAGTAGCCTAGTGGTTAGTGCAGTGGACTTTGATCCTGGGGAACTGTATCGGGCAATCAAGCCATTGTGACATCACTGATGAGGTTGGCTCTTATTGGTGGAATGAGTGGAGGAGTAGCCTAGTGGTTAGTGCAGTGGACTTTGATCCTGGGGAACTGGGTTCAATTCCCACTGCAGCTCCTTGTGACGCTGGGCAAGTCTCTTAACCCTCCATTGCCTCGGGTACCAAAAACTTAGATTGTGAGCCCTTTAGGGACAGAGAAAGTACCTGTATATAATGTGTGCAGTGCTGCGTACATTTAGTAGCGCTATAGAAATGATTAGTAGTAGTAGTAAATAATTGATTCTGCAAATTATGAGCTGTGCCAAGAGATCACATTGGTACTTGATATCCAATAAAATGTCATCGATAAATGTGATTTCTGAATCAATTCATTCAATTAAGCAAACTGACAGAAACCTAAGGGGGTCTTTTACTAAGCCGCAGTAGAATCAGCTGGCGGTAAACACCAAGACGGCCATAGGAATATAATGGGCATCTTAGCGTTTATCGCCAGCGGATTTCTACCGCGAGCTAAAAATGCTGCTGTGGCTTAGTAAAACAATTTACGACCTAATCAACTTTCGTAAATCACTGAAGACTTATCTCTTCAACAAGGTGTACCACAATGATCCATAATAGGAACTGTAACGCATCTTACTTACCTGATATTCTGAATGTTTTCTTTATATACCTGACTGCTTAATTCCATTATGTTATCCATGTTCTTTATGTAATACCGATTGTATCTTTTAATCTGGAATGGCGAATGCCATGACGGAACATTGTAAGCCACATTGAGCCTGCAAATAGGTGGGAAAATGTGGGATACAAATGTAACAAATAAATAAATAAAAGACCCCCTAAAGTTGGTGTTCATGTTCATCCAAATTGTCACATTCTTGACAGTCCCTAAATCAATATACCACCCACCTCATCCTCAGAAATAAGTCATATTGCCTGCAATAGACCAACCCAAGTACTAAAACCTGAACAATCAATTTTGCTCAACTGCTTTCATATATCTCAGTTCTTACGGCAAATAATCACAAAACAGTAAAAAGCATGAATATGTATGGTATTTTCTTTTTTTTTTCCAATGTTTTATTACAATAGTAGCATGGATCAAGTATTACCCAGGTGCAATAGCAATAATCTCAGGACAGCTGTTTATTTATTTTATTGCATTTGTATCCCACATTTTCCCACCTTTTTGCAG
Source organism: Microcaecilia unicolor (assembly GCF_901765095.1). Lineage (NCBI taxonomy): Eukaryota > Metazoa > Chordata > Amphibia > Gymnophiona > Siphonopidae > Microcaecilia > Microcaecilia unicolor. The sequence continues at coordinate 15,722,945 of NC_044038.1, read as the reverse complement.
GCTCAATGTGGCTTACAATACATCATGAATAGTGGAAATATATAAGAAAATAGACTTTTAGTATTACATAAGGATCTTGGGTAACATGATAATGATAAAGCATGATAGTGGTTTAACAAGCAAATATCGTAAAGCAATTCTGGATATATGTGTACGAGTTCACATTTGTTGATCTTTGTGCTATGCCTTGTTAAAGAGGTGGGTCTTCAGTAGTCTGCGGAAGTTAGTTCATAGATCGTTTTAAAATTGCGCGGCAGCGCATTCCAGAATTGTGTGCTCAGGTAGGAAAAGGTTGACGCATGCGTTAGTTTGTATTTTAGACCTTTGCAGCTGGGGAAGTGGAGATTGAGAAATGTGCGGGATGATTTTTTGGCGTTCCTGGGTGGTAAGTCTATCAGGTCTGACATGTAGGCTGGGGCATCTCCGTGAATGATTTTGTGAACTAGGGTACATATTTGAACGTGATGCGTTCTTTAAGTGGGAGCCAGTGTAGCTTTTCTCGTAAGGGTTTAGCACTTTCGTATTTTGTTTTACCGAATATGAGTCTAGCTGCAGTGTTCTGGGCTGTCTGAAGGTTTAAAAGTTGATTAGTTGGGCAGGGACTTATTATATTTGAATAAAAGTTGTAAACCATAAAATTAAAAAATGTGGCACATTTTACATCATTGTTCTATTGCAGACCGATTACATCACTACAATAGACTGGCAGACATGGTTGAAAAATGGTAAAATCTAAAAAATGCCAGACATAGACAATGAATATGAAAAAGCTTTTAGTACATCAAGTCCTTAACATATTTATTTCAGGGGCGTAGCCAGACACCAAATTTTGGGTGGGCCTGGGCCCAAGATGGGTGGGCAGAACTCCACCTTGTCCCAGAAGTGATTTGGTCTAGCCCTCTCTCGCCAGCATGCCATATGGTCTTTCAAACATCCCCCCTCCCCCGTATACCTTTTAAATAACAGATTTTCACCAGCAGCGAGCAGCAATTAATACACACTGCTCATGTTGGCCCCCACAGCCTTCCCTCTGATGCAACTTCCTGTTTCCGCATAGGCGCCGGGAACACATCAGAGGGAAGGCTGTGGGGCTGATGTGAGCAGTGTGTATCAGTTGCTTCTGACTGCAAGCGAAGATCTGCTATTTACAAGGTATGCAGGAGGGACAGTTGTTGGGAGTTTTCAGCTGGTGGGGTTGGGGATCCCTGCCAGCCACATCATAGGTGTGCTGCTACTGGGTGAGCCTGAGCCCAAATTGGATGGGCCTGGGCCCACCCTTGGCTACGCCACTGATTTATTTACACCATATGACAAAATGTTCTTTCACTCCCATCATGTAAGGTGTTCAGAGAGGAAACATCCAAAACAAGGAAGCTGATTGCACTAGAAAGTGTCAAGAAAAGGGATGGCCAGACGCTGTGCGGTGTTCCTCTGCTTGTTCTTCCAGTCTAAGAACTTGGTGTCCTTCCAATTTTCAGAACGCCAGTATTGCTAAAATAACCAATAAGTCTATGAACTCCAGGATAAGACACACGCAGAAAATCACACTGGCTCCTAAGGAAAAATGATGAGAGCCAGGGAGAGTAGCTTAGGGGTTGGAGCAGCAGGAGGAAAACCAGGAAGACAAAGGTTCAAATCTTGCCTCTGTCGCTGCAGAACGTCAGACTCACAGAAACAGAAACCTGTGCAGTCGCGTTGCTGATCTGCAAGGGCAGGCTTCTACATGGAATGTTGTTAGTGGAATAGCAACATTCCATGTAGAATCTCAAATATTTATTTATTTAGATTTTACTCACATCTTTTTCAGTAGTAGCTCAAGGTGAGTTACATTCAGGTACTCTGGATATTTCTCTGTACCAGGAGGGCTCACAATCTAGGTTTGTACCTGGGGCAATGGAGGGTTAAGTGACTTGCCCAAGATCACAAGAAGCAGTGGTGGGATTTGAACTGGCCACCTCTGGATTGCAAGACTGGTGCTCTAATCACTAGGCCACTCCTCCCCTGGCAACATGCCATCTATAATCTCAAATAGTAGCAACATTCCAGAATCTCAAGAAGTGGCAACATTCCATGTAGAATCTTCAATAGTAGCAACATTCCATAAATTTATTTATTTGGATTTTGCTCACACCTTTTTCAGTAGTAGCATAAGGTGAGTAACATTCAGGTACACTGGATATTTCTCTGTCCCAGGAGGGCTCACAATCTAAGTTTGGACCTGAGGCAATGGAAGGTTAAGTGACTTGCCCAAGATCACAAGGAGCAGCAATGGGATTTGAACTGACCAGTGCTCTAACCACTAGGCCACTCCTCCACTCCAGAATCTTGCTATTCTTTGGGGTTCTACATGGAATGTCACTACTCTTTGAGATTCTGCATGGAATCTTGTCACTCTTCAAGATTCCAGAATCTTATTTATTTAGATTTTGCTCACACCTTTTTCAGTAGCTCAAGGTTAGTAACATTCAGGTACACTGGATATTTCTCTGTCCCAGGAGGGCTCACAATCTAAGTTTGTACCTGAGGCAATGGCGGGTTAAGGGACTTGCCCAAGATCACAAGAGCAGCAGCAGGATTTGAACCAGCCACCTCTGGATTGCAAAGACCAGTGCTCTAACCACTCCTCCACTCCTGATTTATTCCTCCTGCTAGGTATTTGTGATTTGGATTGTCTGTTTTGTTGAGAAAGGGTGCTGGACTGAATGGAATTTCAACTGTGACGCAGAATGGCACATCTTACATCCTTAATATTAGGGGTGCTCAACCAAGCACTCACTGCATAAAGAAATGGACACCTCCTCACTCAAAAACAAGTATGAGCCAACTTTTCAAAATTATTGGGGGGTGCTAAGCCCAGTGGAAATAACCCTTCCTTGGACACATACAATGAATTTTCTCAATATTGGGGGGGGGGGGGGGGGGGGGTGCTCAAGCACCCCCAGAGTCGGCTCCTATGACAGTGTTATATATATCTGCCCATTACCAAAACCTCAGGGCGGCTGATACTGGCAAAGCACGTGAGCCGAACCTGTTATGAAAATTCCGTACTGTCAGCATCGCAGCCTCCTTATTCGGCACCGATCTAAAGATCAGGTAATCTGGGAGCTGGGAAATGGAAGAACTTCTCGGAGCTTTCCAGTGTGCATAGTGTCTGGAGAGCTTTTTTTTTCGGGGGTGGGGGGGAGGGGGGTCGGCTTCAGTGTTTATCGCAGACCAGACGTTTCTTAAACCACCACCTACCTGTTTTCTTTCCTCCCCAGCGCGTTCTGTCTTTATCATTATCATCAACACATCCGTTCTTTACAAAAGCTTCTGCTGAGAGCCGGACTGGGAGCAGGAGCTTAAATGCCATCCCGGAGCCGAATCTGCTGTGGCGCAGTTTGGGAAACCTGAGGTCTGGGGGTCGTCCCCCCCCCCCCCTTGCCCAAAGAAACGTGATTCCCTCTCGAAGCAAGAATTATAAGGCAGAGGAGCGGCTCCCATGCAGTTCCCTCCGTCCTCTTTCCTTAAATCACAACTAAATGACTTGGACGATTGGAATAAATATATTCTATCATCAATATCCAGGCACGAATGCAGAGCCTTTGCTAGCCAACTACATTTTTCGGCGTTGGGAGCTCACATCTTTGAAACTTGCTTTTTTTTTTTTTTTCCTTTTTTTGGTCATCTGAATTTCTGGCGATTGGCGTTAGCTTAGTTGTCTTTCTTTCCACGTTTCCCCCATTCATTCATTCATTCCCTGCGATGTTTTCATTCCTTCTGCCTCTCTTGTTAAACTGACGTCATGCCCTGTCCGCCCCAATTTCTTTCCCACTTTGTCTAGGCAGCTTTCTATCAAACAGCCTGAGACAGAGCAAGCTGTGGTGGCCAGAGACATCCTCGCTGCAGGAAGGTAAATCAAAGGGTTTTGTGGCTTTTCCTTCACTGCTGGCAGGAGATGAGGGTTGTTGGGTTGCTTTAGTGAGAAAAAAGTAGATGAGTAGATGAGTAACAATAATAAGTATTTTCTTCTCCTCTCACCTCTTCTCTTTTAGTATAATTAAAAGCAGGGCAGTGGTCCCTGGAGTAGACCGTGATGCTGCAGTGCAGACAGGCTCAAGAGTTCAGTTTTGGTCCTCGTGCTTTGAAGGATGCACTCATCTCTACCAACCCAGCACTGCAGGAGCTGTACACCAAAACTTTCTCCAGCTCAGAGAAGCTCTTCCTCTCCGAGGCGTACAATCCACACAGGACGTTCTTTTGCACTCTCTTGATCAGGACGGCCTTTGATTGGATTATCAGTCATCCTGATGCTCCTGAAGACTTTGAAACCTTCTATCACTCCTTGCTACTAAAGAAGCAGAAGTGTTATCGGAAGCACATTTACCTGCAGCCTATAGGTAACCGCAGCAAGGAGTAGCTACCGTTTTTGGTCAACTTACTACATGAGGAAAAGTTTGCATAGAAATCAAATAACTAATGCTTATACAGAGGATCTGCTGTTCTAGCTGAAATTTTAAATTCAACAGAGTTGTTTAATTTTCGTTTTGTGTCATTTCTCGTTCCATTTCCAAGAATGTTTGTTATCACCAGAGAAAAGGCATTGAGCAGGCACTCTTTTGAAAAGTGCATACAGAGTACACACTCTTTTCCCGATACTGCATTTGTGCATGCACAGTGGTCCGTGTATGCACAATGATTCACACGTGCAATGGTTTGAATGGGTAAGCTTTTGGGGAAAAAAGTGCATACTCTTTCAAAAAAGGGTTCACTATTATTAGTAAAGGAAAAAAATACAAAATGTGGTTTTTTTCTGCTCGGTTTTATTTGTTAATGACGTGCAATGAATGGGACATGCATTGACATTTGCCATGTCATTGCAAATGACAGCCCATGCCTACTAGTTTCAACATAACATTTTCCCAACTAGAGAAACCAAATCAAAAGTTGCAGCAGAAAACACCGTCAAGAAAAATAAACTATTCTTTGCAGGTCACACGTTGGGGATTTGGATTTAGTTCACAGCTTTTCAGTAGTAGTTGAAGATGAGCTACATTTAGGTACAGTTGGTATCTGTATCCAGCAGATCCCAAGGAGTAAATCCAGTCTTTAGTGTTAGATTGTAAGCTCCTTTGAGCAGGGACTGTCCTTCATTGTTAAACTGTACAGCGCTGCGTAACCCTAGTAGCGCTCTAGAAATGTTAAGTAGTAGTAGTAGTAATGATGTGGTAGCTGTGTTAGTCCATTTTTAAAGGTAAATAAAACAGAGAAAGTAAGATGAGACCTTTTTTATTGGTCTAACTTAATACAGCTTTTGATTAGCTTTCAAAGGTAACCCTTCTTCTTCAGATCGGAAATAAGCAAATGTTGACAAATATCAGAATATATAAGTGAAACACAAAAGCATTTCAATGACAATCTCACAGGCAGGAGGAGGGGTAGGTTAGGTGAGAAACAGGCTGGGTGGATGAGAATCAGGGAGACATGGATGGTAGATAAGAGGGTGACAAAGCATTAGAATTTTATGCTTTATAATGGGCTAGGAAACCCAGATATTTGTCGAGTCCTGTCTGGTGGGTGTCAAAATATTTCATTATTTTGACTTCAAAGGTCTTACGTTCCTGGATTGTCGTAAAATTTCCTTTTAGTATTCTTACCATAAGATCACTGATGCAGTGTTCTGGTTTTGTAAAGTGCCGTCCCACAGAGGTGACATCCTGGTCAGCAATGAAATGTTTAATATTGTATCTGTGTAAATTGAGCCTCATCTTTAGCATCTGGCTTATTTTCTCCAATATAGCACCTTCTTCAAACTTCTTACATTGAATGATATATACCACATTTGAGGATGAGCATGTAAATGATCCCTGTATGCTGAATGTTTTTTACATTTGAGTGATTGTAGGATCCTGTGAGGTGTGTTGGCACAGTTTGCAGCTAGGCATATTGCAGGGACGTGTGCCATTCTCTTCTTCTTGAATTTGTATTGGGAGTTTGCTTTTCACTAATTTCTGTTTCAAATTAGGTAACTGTCGGAAGGCCAGCACTGGTAGGGCTGGGAATATCTCTTTCAGTAATTCAGCCTCCTGGAGTAGTGGCTGTTGATCTTTTATGATTCTTCTCAAGTTTTCTAGCTCTGGATTGTATGTCACTACAAGGGTGATTCTCTCTGTGGTTTTCTCCTGTTTTATACTGCAGTAGGTTTTCTCTAGGTAGTTTAATAGAAGAAGCAATATTCTTGGAGATTATTTTGGGGTCATAGCCTTTTTGTTTGAAGGAATCAGTCAGGAGTTTGAGGTGTTTATCTGTCTCTTGGGTCACAGCAGATGCGGTGGTAGAGAGTGACTTGGCTGTGTATAATGGATTATTTTGTATGTGAAGGGTGGAAGCTGGAATTGTGGAGGTAGCTGCATCTCTCTGTAGGTTTCCCTGTATATCAATGTTTGTATATAGCCATTGCTGATGGAAACCATGGTGTCCAGAAAGTTGTCTTTTTCTGGGGAGTAGTCAATTTTCAATTTGATTGTAGGATGGAATGTATTGAAGGAACTGTAAAATTATTGAGAGTCTCTTCTCCCTCAGTCCAAATCATGGAAATGTCATCAATATACCGGCAGATTTAAAAACGCCTCTTCCAATTCTGCCATGAAGAGGTTAGCATATTAAGGCGGTGTTCTGGTGCCCACAGCCGTGCCCATGATTTCCGGATAGATATCATTGTTAAAACAGAAATAGTTGTGAGTTAGAATTAATTTGATTAATTTTGTAATGGTTTCTGGTGACTATTGGTGGTCCAGGGTGGATGTATTTAGGAATTTATCACATATAGCTATGCCAATCTGCATGAGGAATGTTGTTGTATAGTGCTTCTACATCCATCATGACCAGAAGAGTATCCGGTGGTAGTTTCTGGATGTTTTTTAGTTTGTTCGGAAAAGTCTGTGATGTCTTGTATGAAGCTGTTTGTCTTATGCACACATGGTTTAAGAATCCCCTCTATAAGTCTAGATAAGTGTGCCAGTATGATTGGTTTTCCAGGGTTTCCAGGTTTATGGATTTTAGGTAGCATGTAGAATGTGCCCACAGAAGGATGGTTTGGAATAGGGTTTTTTTTAGACGTGGCTGTACTTGCTTTAGAAACACTTTGATGTTTTTTCAGCTGTTTTGTATAATCCTTTATGGGATTCCTCAGTGAGGGGTCCTTTTACCAAGTTGCAGGAAAAATGGCCCTGCGTTACCAGTGGGGGTCATTTTTCCCATTCGCCAGGGCCCTTTTTACCGTAGTGGGTAAAAAGCCCCCCAGACACACATGGCCATGCGGTAACAGAACTCTTACTGTGTGGGCATGCGACAGGGAGCCCTTATTGCCACCCACTAAGGTGGCAATAAGGGCTCCCTGTCGCATGCCCACACAGTAAGAGTTCTGTTACCACTAAGGTGGCAATAAGAGCTCCCGTGCTAATCGGGCCTGATTACTTCTGGGTTACTACTGTGCAAGCCATTTCCTGGGGTTTTCTTGTTCCCTCAGAAATGGTGCACAATTAGGGTGAGACTACCACCGGTGGCCGTGTTGGGCCGGTGGTAGTCCCGGAAGAGTGAGCGGTAACCCGTTAGGCTTACCGCCACTCTGTAAAAGGGTCCCTGAGTTTCCTGTAGTGGGTGTTGTCTGAGAGCTGTCTGTGTCCTTCTTCAACATATCTTTGTGTGTCCATAATCACTACAGAGCCTCACTTGTCTGCAGGTTTGATGACAATGTTTTGGTTATTCTGTAGTTTTTTTTTTAAGGCAGCTCTTTCTGGTGAAAAGACAGAATTTTCTTTTGCTTGTTGGAAAGTTGTGATTTCACCCTATGTCTGAAGCTTTCTAAGTAGTTGTCTAGTTTATGATTTTGTCCATCATGTGGGGTGAAATACATGTTCTTTTGTTTAAAATTGTATTCCACTCTATTGGGAGTCTCTCTTTTTGTGGAAACGTACCTTCAAGTGGAGTTTTCTAGTTGAATTTCATCTGGTTTGATGGAAGGACAAAATGAAAGCCCTTTGGAGAGTACAGAGATCTCATGCTGTGATAATTGGTAGTTTGAGAGGTTTACTATCCCTATTTGATCTGCACTTCCATCAGTGTGATCAGTAGGAGTTTGCCTGCAGGGCATCTGCTGACTTTCACGATCTCCTAGTTTGTTTGCATTCTGGTTCTCATATACCTCAAGTGGATTGGAGAGTGCATCCAAGTTGTTTGGGTCTGCTGTAGTGTCACTGGTGATCTGAAATGAGATGTTGTTCTCTCTATGATTCTGCAGGAGAGAAGTCAGCTCTTTTTTCTTTCTTAAAGATAGCAATGTATTGTTTTGTTTTTTTTTTTGCTTGGATTTCTTATCAGTTGGCTGATAAAGATATGGATTTAGCTCCTGCATGTTCCTTAGGATTTCTTCTTTTTGTAGAGTTGATGTATCAGTTATTTCTTAGTTTCTGACTAGTGTGTTTGCACAGTTTGTCTGCATAGTCAGAATTGTAAATAGGAGCCAAAGGATTTTTGATCTTGAGTCCTTTGGGAATGATGTCATTCTTCTTGTACTCAGCTTTTCACCTTGCACATTTGTTTTAAAAGATTGAAAGTTTAAAGTATTTAGTCCATTACTTTGCACATTTTGTTTAAAAAGATTGAAAAATTGTAGCACAGTGGTGTCGGGAAGCAATAATATAGAAAAAAAGAAAAAAAGTCTTCCGAACTCACTGCAGGGATACCCGATGAAAGAAACGCTATACCATTTCAGAGCAGTATGCTTGACTGCATGAGAAGTGGCAAAATCATCTGAGGGTTCCCTTGCTACTCGTGGGTGTGCATTGTATTACAGATATTGGATGAGTGGACTAGTGCATTGGTGACAGCTGAGACTTTAATAATCGGTGGCTAAGGTCCTGGTTTATTTTGTTTAGTCATTCTTCTTGCAGCATGTCAGAAAGTAAAGGTGACTGTTCACTTCTATTTCTTTTTCTGTGTTTGCGCATTTGCTTTTCCATAAGACTGTATGCAGTATCTTCCATCTTGAGTAAAGTGGTGTGGTAGTCGTGTTAGTCCACTTTTAAAGGTAATAAATAGAAATAAATCAAAACATAGAAAAGAAATTATGATACCTTTTTTATTGGACTAACAATACATCTTTTGATTAGCTTTCAAAGGTAGCCCTTCTTCAGATATCATCTTAATTTTCTTTTTTATGCTTTGATTTATTTCTATTTAAACCCTTTAAAAAAACAGATATGTTAACTGCCCTGAACACATTTTCAAGGAACAAATTCCAAAAGTTAATTGTACACAAAGTGAGAAAAAAAACAGTGTCCTTGATTTGTTTTAAATGTTCTACCTAAAATTTCACGGAGTGATCCTTAAATCTTAGTACTATTTAAAAGGGGTAAACAACTGTTCCCTACCTGTTTCACCCTCATAATGATTTTATAATCTCTATCGTAGCTCCTCTCAGCCACTTCTGCTCCAAGCTGAAGAACCCTAACCTGTCTAGCCTTTAGTAGTGCAGGCTTCAGTTGAATCATCCCTGTTTTCACTCTCACCTTGAATATGTATTTAATACTGATTCTGCTCTCAGATCTAATGGAAGAACCTACTATGATATTCCTGCTGGACTCGCTGAAGAACTGGGTTGAGTCCTACTTCCTGGGACTTCAGGTGAAGTGCCTGCCTTCAATTCCAGTTTCTTCCATGAATTGCACCTTCCGACAAAATCAAAAATCTAACAAGAAGCAGCTACATGCAGGTGAGAAAGTAAGAATGGATAAGGGGAAGTGAAAGGCTGTCTGCCTTCAGCTGGATGGTCTTATGGACAAGTGAACTAACTCATTTATCACACCTGAGGAGGTTGGCCCAGTTATCCAGGGCCACCAAGAGGGGGGCTGCGGTGGGGGGCAGTGCTGGCAAGGTATTTAGGGAGCAGAAGCTTCTTCCTGCCTGCCTGCCTGCTTCCAGGTCTGTCTCTCTCCTGTGTGCCAGGACCTGGATGATTGCGTTAATGCGATAACCCAGGTCCAGGCACACAGGAGCAAGAAACGAGAGACCGAGGGAGGAACAGACACAGGATGGTAAGGGGGCAGGGGTGGCAGCCCGAGTGTGTGTGTGGTGGCGGTGTGCACAGCAGTGGCCCATGTGGGGGAGGCGGTTCTGCCCCTGGCCAAACTGTGTCTCTTAGTGGTCCTGAAGTTGTCCATGTGGCCAGTAGGGATAGCCTGTTCAATAATCTGTGAAACTCGTTGGCTTTGAGCTTGGTCCACTTGTCCATATTTAATATTGTTATCTTGATGCAGTAGATCCAAAAGGCTTCAAATCAGCAAAATTGAGGGTTAGCTCACTTGTCTGTAAAACCATCCCAGTCAATCTCTCAAAATTTCCTGGAATAGTTACCCCTGCCAGGATCAGCTCTGAAAGGAAGAATGGATAGACAGATATAGCTTATTCATATATAAAACAAAATCAGTCCCATGGAAAGAGTGATAGGCTACAAAAACAATTTGAGCCTGCTTTGAAAGTCCACTTTTTGGCGAGGCTAATGGCTGTCTTCCACTCGCTGGTGGAAGCAGGGTGTCACAGTTTTTGCATAATATTACCACAGCTGTATTGGGGGCCCCATAATTGCACGATTCTAAGGAAGCCCTGGTGCATGGCCTGAGTCAGGGTCTGTCACTTTTTTGAGTGAGCTAAGGTGAGACGTGAGGAGAGGTCAGATGGGAAACAATTCCCCAAGTAGTTGCAAAGGAAGATTTATGGTGCCAAATTCAGCCCTAGTTCCAACTGAACAAGCAGCCAAAATGAGCAGGGAAAAACTACTCGCTCAAAATTTTATTTTATATATATATATATATATATATATATAAATACATACTATCTATATTAGGGGTAGGCAACCTTTATAGACAGAGGACCACATGAATGTCAGCATTATCCCTGGAAGCCACAATATCACACACTATGTCAGAACCAGAAATAAACAGAGCTCAATAGACCACCTGTGATAAGTAAAAAAATTGCCAAAGCAATCCACTGCCTACCCAAAGGTGTAAACCAAGTCTCCAAAGGAAACCTGCTCAATACTCCCGATTCACAGTAACCCTCAAAAGGTCCATCCACATCCCCAAAAGACCTCTCACCTCCCCAAAGGATGAGCTTCATCTCCTCTCTTCCCTGGCTGTTAGGTCCTGATCAGGGCTCCCTTCCTGACTCAGGGTGAGTCCCAGAATCCTCCCTACTCCACCTAACTCTGGGTCCTACATAGCCTGGGGAATTCCCACTGTACCACCTTTGGCTCCCCAGCCTTTAACAGGGTCCAAAAGACAAGTCAACACCAAGTTTGCTTGCCCATGCAAATCATATGCCGTCAGACTTTCAGTTCCACTCCTCAACATTCTTTGGGTCAGGGAATAGTCTCAACAACTTCAGCATGGGTTAGTCAAACCTGCCACCACCCACATACCTGTTCGGCTACTACTACCTCAGCAGGGTCTCTGATGTTCTTTATTTAGTGCTGGGGGCTTACCCGGAAGTAACTGAGAGGCCCAACATGTTTCCTGGTTACCGTCGGGTTAGCGTGGGAGCCCTTACCACTTCCTAAATAGGTGGAGGTAAGGGCTCCTGCTGGAAATGGCCATGCAGCAACTGTTTAACTTACCATATGGCCATTTGTTATGTTATCATGGATTTATCTCTCGCCAACTCTCATATTTTAGATTCAAGGCAAGTTACAGATCGTAAAGAAACTGACAACAAAAACATCAGAAAATTACAATAACCCAAAAGAAAAGCATGTTAAAATTTAAATTAAAAATCTAAATTAAGACCCACCCAGTCTAGTAAACAAATACATTTTCAAGGCTTTACGAAATAATAAATAATTCTTCATCAGGTGAAGATCATTCCAATAACGAACTGCCAAGAAGAAAAATGATTGAGAGAAGACGGCCTTAAAATGTATATTTTTAACCGAAGGAAAAGCTAGTAATAAATAATTACACCTCCTAGAAGTTATCTTAGATCTTAACACAGTCATCAACTGAGGACCTTCCAAAAAAAACTTAAATACCAAGGGTCCTGTTTATTAAGGTGCGCTAGCGTTTTTAGCGCGCACTAAATGCTAAAAACACCAATATATTCCTATGGGTGTCTCTAGCGTTAGTGTGTGCTAATTTTTAGTGTGCGCTAAAAATGCTAGTGCGCCTACAGCACGGCTTGGTAAACAGGGCCCTAAACAAAGTACTGTAAAAATAACCCAAGACTTCACAGCTAACCAGTGTAATTCACCCAATAAAGGACTCACATGATCTAACCTAGGGCCTTGTTTACTAAGCCTTGCTGTAGACACACTATCGTTTTTAGTTAAAAACACTAGCGCACCTTAAGTAAACAGCGCCCCTAGATTTTTGAAAGATTAATCTAGCAGCTGAGGTATGAACTAACTGAATCCTAGAAAGTTGTTCAGAAAGACTCAAAGTGAGTTACCTGTCAGGCCTCAATATCTTGGAGTATAACCTTGGCACACCAATCACCCAAAGTCTCTATTATTTTTATGAAGTCTCTTTTATTGAATAAATCACAGATAATTTACTCACAGACAGATGTTTGGAGGTGCTGCTCCAGGGCACAGAGACTCCTTAATCTGAGAACTGTTGGGGGTGGAGATCTGAGGAGAGGTACCTATATTGCAAGGGGTGGGGGTGGGGGGAAGGATAGTTCAACAGGTAGAAATGGTTCAAAGCTGGGTGACCGGAATGTGTGGTATCTAATTAGGGAGGAGATATTTTCAAGGTAAAAAACCAGGTTCGTTACAGGGAGTTTCAGCAGGACAGAGCTGTCTGGAATAAGATGGTGCATGCGTCATGTCTCTGGCTAGATGGTGGAATGCCTCATGGCTGAAGGGACAAAGAGGTGTTGAGGCTTCACACAGGATCAGGGAGGAGCAAATAGAGACCAATGGGGACAGCCTGCCATCGGGTAGCAAAGGGTGGTCCTAGAGGACGGCTCTCGATTGGAGGGAAAGGTCATACCTCCCAGGACAGAGATAGTGAGAATGACCAGGAAATGATAGCAGGAAGACAAAAGAGCCAAGCTTGGCAGAGAGAGAGAGGAGGTCTGGGCAGCCTCCCAACCAGTGGTAACAGTGCTTACACAGCCAAGCAAGTGTGGTTGCATTGCTTGTGAACTACATTACACACAATGCCTTGCTCATGTACCTTTGCAGAGTGAGAACTGCAGCAATGATAGTCCTTAGAACTGAGAACAACAGTAAAAGCATTATACACATTTTAGGATCACGTTATAAACTAGTGCGAGGCTGACAGAGGACAGAACATTACCATAATCCAGTAGTGGTAAGATTGTTAACTGCACAATAATCTTAAAATGTTCTTCTATAAAATAAGATCTTAACAAACATAATTGCTTTAACTTAAAATGGGTTTTTCTGATCAAACCACTAATTTGTAGCTCTGTTGACAAAGACGAGTCCAATGCCATTCCCAAAAAGGAAGTTCTTTCTACCTTAAATTGAAATTCATTATTATCCATAATAGTCTGAGGAACTTTAGTTAGATCCATAGCAAACCACAAAACCTTGGTCTTATCAGCATTAAGTTTCAATTTAAATGTCTCAGACCAGTGTTTTATCCTATTTATACAGCGATTAATTTCCTTTTTTTTGAAAAAAAAAAAAACTAAAGCCTTTTACCGACTGCAGTAAAAGGGGGCTTCGGTGCACTGCAAACCCGCGCGCCAACGTCACCGCAGGGGTCCTTTTCAGTGGCGTAGGAAGGGGGGGCGGTGGGGCGGTCCGCCCCAGGTGCACGCCGCTGGGGGGTGTCGGTGCCTTGCTGGTTCCTTGCTCTCTCTGCCCCGGAACAGGTTACTTCCTGTTCCGGGGCAGAGAGAGCAAGGAACCAGCGAGGCGCCGACACCCCCCCAGCGGCGTGCACTCGCCGATTGGCCCTCCCGCCCGCTCCTCGCTGCCTTCCAGGTATGTTCTTGCGGGCAGGGGAGGGGGGTTGCGCTACGGAGGGGGGAGGGTGCATTGTGCTGCACCCGGGGGGGGGGGGGGGTGTGCAGTGGCGACCCGCCCCGGGTGTCAGCTGCCCTCACGACGCCACTGGTCCTTTTACTGCAGCTTGGCAAAAAGACACCAAAGTGTTGATGCACAAATAGGAGATATAACTCTAAATGAATTATGGATGTATGTATTTATTTTAAAAATCTGTTGTCTGCAATGATTATGTTGTTATCTGCAATTTAGAGCAGATAACATGATAATTATAAAAATAAAAACAACATAAAATACGGCTGAACTTTAAACATATAAATTCACAATACAAATTACATTAAAAACAAACATAATACTGTTGAAAGTTATGCATGCATATTCAGTGGCTATTGCTATTTAATATATGTCTACCTTTATACAGCTGTGCTGAAAAAGTGCCTCACAGTTTTCCCGTTTAACTCTGTGTCTTCCTTTGCAGATGGTATTTTGAACTTTCTCAAGAGGAATAAGCCCTTGGATGCTCTGTGTGTTCTTGGGCTAACGCTCGCTGATCTCTATCCCTGTGAGTCTTGGTGCTATACCTTTAGCAAATCTTTTCCAGATGAAGGTGAGAATTTTTATTTTTACTAGGCTCGTTTCTCTGATTTTGTGTCCTGGGAACATGTTATTGGGTTAATGCATTCAAGGATGCTAAAGAGAGAGAGAGAGAGAGAGTGGAGCAAGCAGAATCCAGCTTCATTAATATAAATGCAAAGATATTTCGTATCATAAAGGAGAAAACCTGATCAAAATACTTAAAACAACAGTACTGAAGAATCTTTAATTTTAGTACAATAAAATATTTATATTCCGCAATTACATTGTAAGTTCTGTTTGCAGTTTAAAAAAAACACAGGGACCCTTATACTAAGCTGCACTAAAAGGGGCCATGCGCTCTGATAAGCGCATGGGTTTCCCCACACGCTGAGGCCACTTTTAATGAGGCTGTAAAATGGTCACATTTCTATTTTTTTTCTATTAATGGCCAGGCACTAATTTCCAAATTAGCACGTGGCCATTAGCTCATGAGTCCTTACTGACACCTATTTAGCAGGTGGAAAGGGCTCACACGCTGGCCACGGTTGGCATGCGGCAGTGTAGCTGAACTAACCGATTAGTGCTTGGCATGCCTACCCTCTGCCCCAAAACAAGCCCCTGGTGCTAAAAAATATACAAAGGGGTTGATATTCAGACCACAGGAGTTAGATCAGCAAGGGGCCCTTTGACTAAGCCGCGTAAAAGTCTACGTTTGCCACAATGGAGTTACCGCTGGACTACTGCGTGGCTCTTGTGGTAATTTCATTTTTGGGGGCACGTCCGATATGCGTGTCCGAAAATATTTTTTATTTTCGGGTGTGCGTAGATCATTACTGCCTGGTTACTGCGTGAGTCTTTACTGCTAGGTCAGTGGCTGGCGGTAAGGTCTCAGACCCAAAATGGACGCGCAGCAATTTTCATTTTGCCGCACGTCCATTTTTGGCAAAAAATTTTAAAAAGGCCTTTTCTACAGCAGCGCTAAAAAATGGATCGGCACCTATACTACCGCAAGCCATTTTTCAGCACACCTTTGTAAAAGGACCCCCTAAAACCTGGATATTCAATGCCGGGCCGTTTCTGCTGTATAAATAAAATTCTAATTCTCCCCCAAGACTCCACCCTTGGACTGCTGTGATGCTGCCGTACAGTGCAATGGTTGGTCAGAGGAGATATTCATTGGCGCTGCCTGGGGTTAAACGCCATTGAATATCTTCTCCTACCCAGTTAAATCATTACGAATATTGGGGGGGGGGGGGTTGTTGTTGCTAAGTCAGGGAGTATGAACTTTGTAGTTGTCAGTAATCACGAATAAGTAAAGTATATTTTAATACTTGTTTCTTAAATATTTGCTTTTAGAAGTTGGAGTGTGCAGCTTTGCCAGGTTTACAGAGGATTTTCCCCAACAGGTTCCTGCCACATTGCAACCAACAACAGAGACTGAGGGAATCCAGGAAGTTATCACTCAAGGAAGAGAGATGATGCCTGGGTTCAGTGCAATAGATATTGTTCCCTGCTGCAAGGTGAGAGAAACGGACAGAACCGATTATCATTGTTCTCAGAACAGCAGTAAACGGTCTGTATTAAAATTCAGATAAGAGGTAACAGAAGACTCTTATAAGCCAAAGGGATTTTTCCCAGGCAAAGCTGCATTAGGGAGAGAGCAGATGTTCTTTTATAGGTAAGGATTGTGGTTCAAAGCTCAGACAGTAAGACATCGGGCCTGGCAGTCCTGTTCCAGAATGAAAGACTCCGTCCGTGCGTTATTGGACTGAGGTGTGGTGCATCAATGAATAAAGATGCAGAATGCACTGAAATGCACCCCCGTCCTGGGAGGAAGTAACTAGCCAGTCAATTTTCAAAGCGATTTACCTGGCAGTGTCACTTAACCGGAAGTGCAACTGAACATCAACACTACCGCTCCACAGTGTCCAGGTAGTGCTGATAATCAGCTGCACTGTCCAGGGGTGGAAGGGATGGGGAATCGGAGATGGCGAATATTGGCCAGGACCTGCATAAGCTCCAGCAACCAGCTCATGTATAATTAGCCCTGGACATTCAGTGCTGGTACCCAGACATGGCCTGGCTTTGGGCTAAGTCTGCCCGCAGCTGTCAACATTTAAAAAACCTCTGAATGCCATGGGCTGAATATTGACCGGTAGTTGTTTACATGGTAACTAGCTGTCTTGTAGTTGGAAGAACATTTGTTTCATTAAAAAATTACCCTTTGCCTGCTCTGTCCTGCAGAAACAAATTATACAATCCAATGTACTGAAGTAGCGCTTTGCGAACTTCCTCATTTCTACTACGCATTTCAAGAAGCTTCACAAAATGGCTTCTGGAAGATGATTGACCACATTAGACTATTTGGAAAGGAATTAGACCAGTGGTGCCCAAACCTTCTTGGGTCATGGTGCCCCTAGGCCACACATTTCCTCCCAGATGTCCCCCCAACAGCGTTGAGTCCTAACTTTGCTGGTGGAGGTGCTCAAGCCCCACCAGCTGAAGAGGTCCACTGCCCGAGGACCAAGCTCCATACTGCTTGTGCAGCGAGCAAATCGGTGGCATGCTTCAGCTACCAATGCCTGCATTCCCATGCATGCTGTCCTCCTCTTCCCCTTTCAGCCTCTGCCCTCCTTTTCACCCCCCTTCCATCCAGCCTCTGCCCTCCCTCTCTCCCCACTTCCATCCAGCCTCTGCCCTCCCTCTCTCCCCACTTCCATAGTTTTGGTACTTATTACACCACTTGGACTGGCCAGGCAGGACTGAGCGGTTTATATACTAAAATACATAAAAGAAAACAAAAAAGGAACTCCAATTTATAGGAAAGGACAGTCATTCATGCTTTACAGAACTTTCACGAAGTGAGGGGGGAATGGATAGGAATAGAAAAGTTAAATATAAAGGGAACAAGAACAAAAGGGGGTTGATGGGAAATAAAATAAGTAGAGTATATAGGCAAACTTCATTTATCCATCCAGCTTCTGCCCCCGCTACCCCTTCCACCCAGCCTCTGCTCTCTCTCTGCCCCCTTCCATCCAGCCTAAGCCCTCTGCTTCTCCCTCCTCTCTGTCCCCCCTTTTCTAGACCAGCAGCAGCAAAGCAAGCTGCAGCCACTGCAAGGCAGGACTCTTCATTCATGTGGCTGCCGGCTGTACCCTAGAACAGGAAGTGATGTCTAAGGGGGCAGGACCCTCAGCCACGTGTTTCAAGAGTCCAGCCCATGGTGGCTGCTGCTTGTTTTGCTGCTACTGCTTCTCATCTAGAGAAGCAGTGGCTTGGGTGGAAGTGGGGGAAAATGTGTGTGGCACCCCTGAGTTTGCTGCGGCGCCCTGGGGTGCCAGGATGCACAGTTTAGGGAACCGCTGAACTAGACAAACATTTAGAATAATTGTCCAAAATGGAAGAACCACAATACAGTGCTTTTTAAATGCTGTGCCTCTCTGCTATCTGCTTCTAATTACCCGGAATGCAAGTGGACTGTTTCAACGCAGTGAGAAATCCTAAAAGATACCACAAGGAATTAGTAAAGCAGAGCTGCCGGAGCAGTGGAGAACCAACCAAGGGGGAAGGAGGCATGAAGGGAAGAGGAAGAGGATCCATGGCCCCCAGGTGTCAGCCTGAGAGGGGCACTGGATGAGGTGGTGGTTAAAATACAAAAGCATGGCGCCTTTGTGATGTAGTATGTTGGGGGAGGGGGAACGGGACAAAGGATTAGTGGAATAGAATGTTCGAAGGATTTAAAAACATGGTCTCAAGAAAGGTTTTAAAATGTTATTTGTTCCCTAAGGAGGAGCTCAAGGCTAAGATGTTTTTTGTATGTGTGACCGAATATAGTACGTGATCCTGACTGGATATCCAAGAGGGAGGGTACTTAAAGTTTATAAATGAATAAAATGTATACATTGGCCCCTGGGGACCCCTAACACACCACTGGTCCAGAATATGAACTGCCTAAATGCAAAGGAATTAGAAAGTGAAAGACCTGGCACAATCACCAAACCTGCCTTTTGTGTATTCCTCACCTTCGATTACAATATAATAAAACAACCTTCCCCTCAAGCAGGTTCTAACGTTCATGATTTTATTTTTTTCTGAAAGGTCTTATGTCAAGAGATCTGCCACCTGCTTGGTCTGGGAAAGTGCCGCTGGCTGCACTGCGTCCTGCAGGGGGCGATGAGCTTGGATGAATTGTTACTGCAGCCCTTGGAGCTCTGCCCAATCTGCCTGCGAAAGCTGCAGTATGTGTTGAGATTTAAGCTCATCCAACGCTACCAGGTTAGGATGATTTATGTTCATTGTGGCTAATGTAAAAATCTTAAAAACAATTCACTTGAAGCTGTGACTGACTCAGCATTACAACTCTTAATATTCTCTGAAGGCATCCAATAACTTTGTATGCACTTTTCTACAAACCACCATCGCGTTCAATCCTCAACCAGTGTTTAGTTCTGTGAGAACGAGGGGCCAATATTGAGGCTGTGCAGTCAGTGACTTACAGTGCTGACCATTGATGGCACAAAAATGAGTGGAGTGGAACAGGTAGACGTGAATCATTTGTTTATTCTTTCCAAAAATACTAGGACTGGGGGAAATGTGATGAAGCTACAAAGTAGTAAATGTAATATGAATTGGAGAAAAAATTACTTCACTCAACGTGTATTTAAACTCTGGAATTCGTTGCCAGAGAATGTGGTAAAGGCAGTTAGCTTAGCAGGGTTTTAAGAAGGTCTGGGCAGCTTCCTAAAGGAAAAGTCCATAGACCATTATTAAACTGACTTGGGGAAAATCCACTGCTTATTTCTGGGATAAGCAGCATAAAATGTATTGAACCTTTTTGGGATCTTGCCAGGTATTTGTGACCTGGATTGGCCACTGTTGGAAACAGGCTGCTGGGCTTGATGGACCTTCGGTCTGTCCCAGTGTGGCAATACTTATGTACTTAAAAAGACCAGAATATTTAGGGCTTGATTCAATAAACAGTGCATGAAGTCAGGTGCTGAGATGATCTGTGTTGAGCCAGCAGTCTATAAATCAGAATTGATGAGTTGCAGATCAGGGGTGGTTGTGTTGGAAGGTGGGGAATAGGACTTTATGTACTGCCTTTCTGTGGTTACAATCAAAGTGGTTTACATATTATATACAGGCATTTATTTTGTACCTGGGGCAAGCAATGGAAGGTTAAGCAACTTGCCCAGAGTCACAAGGAGTTGCAGTGAGGACTGAACCCAGTTCTCCAGGATGCACTAACCACTAGGCTACTCTTCCCTGGATTCTGGCTCTTACCCTTGCTGTTAATAACTTGTAGTTAGCAATGCTCGTATGTAGTATTATGAACCACTTTGATTGCATTGATTGAAAGGAGGTATATTTATTTATGACATTTTTACCCCACATTAGCCCGAGAGTGACTCAGGTTCAATGTGGCTTACGTAACAATTAAATTAATTACAAAGTACAATCAATAATGCTATAACATTGGCTTTGTAAAACAAATATAACATTTATTTATTGATTTATACCCCACATTTCGTATGTTCAATGTGGCTTACATGGAACAATTGGCGGTTAATGTAGTGCGTGGGGTTAGTCATTCAATGCAAACATCTAGAGTCTGTAGAGGTCTCTCACTGGGGTATTGAATTGGTTAAGACTTCGGTGGGTTCCGAGCGGATAAACATGCTTCGAGGTGAGGGATAGGATGAGGTAGGATTTCAGTTTGCGTTTGTGCTTTTTCCATTCCAGATTTAGTTTGTGGTAGGACCGAGTGGTTCTCTAGGGAGCAGGGGCGTAGCCACAGCACAGCGATACCATTCCCCCGTGGCGTGCCGCAACTTTCATCCCCATCTTCCCTCACCCTCGCAGGCCCGCCCAGCAGCGATTTCGATCGCAGGCAGCTCCTTCGGCTCGCACACGCTGCCTGCCGCCTGGGCTGCCGCTCAAATCTCCTTGCAGCTACTAGCAGCGCTAACCCGGAAGCCTCTCCTCTGAGCTTTTTGCACATTGGGGTGGGGAGGGGATCAGATGCTGGTTAGAAGGGTGGAGGGAGAAGATGATGGGAATGGTGGAACCCTGTGGGAGAGGGCAAGAGGGGGAGGAGGGGGTGGCAAGGAAATGAATGAGAGATAGTGATTACAGAGGGTAGAAATATGGTAATGGGGAGTAGATAAAAGAGAAAGTAGGGATGGGGAGGAGTAAGATGGGGAATGGGAGAGCTAGTGGGTGAAAGAAGAAGATGGAAATTTGATAGGTAGTTGAAAAGTAAAAAGGAGACAAAGAAGGGTGAGAGAGAGGCAGAAAAGAGCTACAAAGGAATGACCAACATGTCAGAGGCAGGAATATTGAGGGAACAGACAGGAGAGAGGAGAAAAGACAAATGGACTACAGCCGCTTGAAGAAGAATTAGCAGACGGCAGAGAGGAAAGCAGAAAAGAGAAATTGGAACCAGCAAGATGGAAAAATAAAATGTCCAGACAACAAAGGTAGAAACAAAGCATTTTATTTCAAATGTTTTAAATGGAATATGTTAGCTTTTGGAAATGTGCATAGGAAATGTCTTTGTATTGTGTTCTGTAGAAAAGGAAATGCATGTTTTGTGTCTCCAGTGTTGCAGTAATGCTATGTTTAACTTCTTGGGGTTCCTTTTCAATTTTTGTCTAAATATTTTTATTTCTAATTTGTGATCCCTTGTTCTGTGTTTGGTGAGGTTCTGTTGGTGTGATAGTAATGGCAGGTGGAAAATTGGAAGGGAGGCAAAGAGGAGAGGGAATCGGGGAGGGGAGCCCTCCTTTATTTTCTGACCTGGGCCAAGTAGGTCTTACAACAGTCCTAACCCTTGCTGTATAGCTGGTGAGGATTCCCAGGCATCCCCAGCTAAGGACCTCCTCCAAAGGCGGCCAGAACTCCCTTCTACCAAGCTCTGGCAACAGCATCCTTGAGCCATCGACAGCTAAGCATGTGTGGGGTGCTGGCAGCAGTGGCTTAGGGTCATTGCTGCTGCCTGCCAAGCTTGGTAAAAGAGAGTTCTGGCCACCTTCAGAGAAAGTCTTCAGCTGACTGAGCTTGAGGATCCTCATTAGCTAAAGTATTTATATTTTGAGGTGGAGGTAGGGCGGGGCAGAGAAAATTTTGTGCCCACCCACTTTGGGCTCAGGCCCACCCAAAACTGGCTGTCTGGCTACGCCACTGCTAGGGAGTTCGGAAGGGTCTACGGAGATGTGTTTTTCGAATAGGTGGGCCTTTAGGTGCATATATATGGCGAATTAACCTGCATACATCTGTAGATGAATAAAGAAGAAGATTAAATCATAAGTAAGTTTGTAAACAAAGAAGTGACGCTGAATAAATATGGGTACAATTAGGGCTAGATAGGATTAGGGAGGAAAGAAGAAGCAAAATTAATTGTATGAATGGATAATGGTCAAATTGAATTCTTTGTTTTCTGAAAGGCTAAATTGAAAAAATTGAGTTTTCAGTAGGTTTCTGAAGGACAGGTAATCAAATACCAACAAACCTAAAGGATGCTCTGTGTGGATTGACCTTAACAGAATACTAGCTTAGCATGTACTTCACGCCTATCTTTGGGCGTGAGCATTTATGCATGCCAAAAGCTGGGGTAAATGGTGCGCTCAACTGACGGCAGTTAGGCATGCAAATGCAGGTATTGCATCACATCGTGCCTGATTTCTTGGAATGTCCCATGTCCCTCCCATGGCCATGCCACCTTTGGAGTAGAAATTTAGGGGTACATTGTATAGAATAGGGTGTAGGTCAGAGCTGCAGATAACTCCTAATTACTGCCAATTAAGTGCTTAACTCCAGTAGTTGAGCGTTAGCACTTCACTAATTAGTTTACACGTGGATTGGGATCTGCGCCCAAATTTTGACAACCTATACAGAATCTGGGGGTTAATGCCAGGCCTAATCCAAGCAGCACATTGAATATCCAAGGTCATTGGAGGCTGCAAGAAGTTATCCAGGTACCATTTGATATCCAGACTGGTACTTGGACAGCAACTCAGATGAAGTTAGGGTAACTTTATTTCTGTCTTAACTTTATCTGAGGACCCACTTGAGTAGCGACTAAAAATCACCACCAACCAGGTAAGTCTCAGTGCTGCCCTGGCTCTGCCCCTAGACCAGACAGTGCCACGGTGGTCTGCCTAGATTTTCAGTGACATTATTCAGTCATGTGCTGCTGAACATCTGGCTACAGCCTGGTCAGAGAGAGACAACTGGGTAGAAGCCTCTCGTACCCAATTAACTCCCTTTAAATATCAGTCCCTAGATCTTTCTAATTTTCATCTACACACTGTATAGCTAATATTAGGGTTTATGGGGGTTAATTGTTTAACTTGAGTAAAAGACATGAACATATTTTTCTCTGGGGATGGGTGCACTGAACAATAAAAGGGGTAATTTTTTATTTTTACAACTGGCAAACAGGTATAATTGGGCATGCCTCAGGCTTAGGGTTACCATATTTTGTCCTCTCAAAAAGAGGACAAGTGTCCCGCCCCGCCCCTTTCGCATCCTCACCCCACCCCCTGTCACATATTCCCCTCCCCTGCGCCCCGTCACCTCCCCTCCCATCCCCTTACATACTATCTACTGCCCTGGGCTCTTTCCTGCCCCGAAGAGGTCACTAGACCACCAGGGCAGTAGATAGTAAGTAAGGGAAGGGGAGGCTTTGATAAGCCCACCGCCCGCCCACTTGTGC
The DNA here is from genome assembly GCF_901765095.1 of Microcaecilia unicolor. NCBI lineage: Eukaryota > Metazoa > Chordata > Amphibia > Gymnophiona > Siphonopidae > Microcaecilia > Microcaecilia unicolor. The sequence goes on along the minus strand of NC_044038.1, from coordinate 15,699,642 downwards.
AGAAATCCGGACAAATGGGCGGACTGGCAAAACTACTCAGGCTCAAAAAACAGCCAACAGGGCTTCATAGGAGATTCTGCTGTGCCTTTCTGCTAGTTGCTTCTGATTACCTGGAATGTAAGTGGCCTAAGTTTCAATGAAATGAGAAATCTATCACGTCTGTGGCCGTGACCACCCTCAGACTTACCTTATTTCTGGGGGTCAGCTTCTAAGCTGGCTTCTGTCTATCCTTTCTGGAGTAGTTTTCCTTCAGTGTGCTGGCTGCTTCCAGCATGGCTCTAATTACTCCACTCTACTGCACCTGGGGGTGCTGCCTGAGTTAGCTCTACCTCTGTCTTCAGCCTGGCTCTGTTTGCTCCTCTGTGCTGAACCTAGGTATTCTAAGTCTCTCTACGTTCTGTGTGCGCTCTGCCTGCTCCTTGGTTTGTGCTCCTCTTACCCGTTGGTGGCCAGAGCCAGTGGCTGCCACAGATTGTCTTGCTGTTCCTACCAGTTCCAGACTTTTGCCCAGTCCGGTCCGGTTCTTCCAGGCTGCCGGACTTGTCTCTCTTGTTTGTGCCTGGACAGCCTCCGTAGTTGCTTACTGATGGCTGCAGCTGCTCCTCAGGTGTTGAAGGGCTTTATTAATCACTTAGAGACTGCAGCCTTTGCATCGTCTAAGGTCCCTGATATGTTAGAGTGCTCTGTGCACTGCTACCTTGTCCAGTTCAATGTGAGTTTCTAGCTTGTTACTAGTAGCTTGGGCATAGCTTTTCTTGTTGGCTTGTGTACAGCTTTACTAGTTCTCCTGTGTGTTGTGTGAGTTTCTAGCTTGTGACTAGTTAGCTTGGGCATAGCTTTCTTATTAGCTTGTTTACAGCTTTACTAATTTTCTTGTGTTTAGCTTTCTGGTTTTCCCGTGTGTGTTTTCCTTTGCTTCTGGAGCTTCAGCCCTAGTCCTGTCCGCTGCCAGTACTCCTTGCTACTGGAGCTCCAGCCATAGTCTTGCTACTTGACCTGACCATTGCCTGAATCTGACTACTCTGCCTCTGTCAGACCTGACTATTGCCGGAACCTGGACATTCCTTACATGTCTGCCTTGCTTTCGCCTAGGTGCCTGGGGGCACTTCTGTATCCTGATTCCTGTTGTTCCTGCTTGCTAGTTCCAGTTCCGGTTTTCCTGTAAGCCCTGCTGGCTGCCCAGACCTGAGGGCTCAACCCTCGGGGAATGGTGGCTAAGCGTAGGTGAAGCCTAGGTCCAGTGTGTTCCGGTCCCGTGTATTCCAGTCCAGTGGGCTCCACTCCAGTGTGTACCAGTCCAGTGGGTTCCAGTCCAGTGCGTACCCGTCCGGTGCGTTCCAGTCCTGTGTATTCCAGTGCAGAACTCCAGTCCGGGGTTCCAGTCCAGCCTTGCCTCGTCTCTGCTTTGAAGGTGACCTTGCCTGCCACTGCCGCTCCACGGTAGTGGTCCAAGGGCTCACAAACCCAGTGCTTCCAGGGAAGAAGCCTGACAAAATCTTAAAATTCCAAACTCATCCTGCTTCCTGGCATAGGTGAAGGTATGTTTGTGCCTCCCTAGGTGGATGCGTAGTTCACCTAGTGGAAGGACCAGCCCTGCACAGAGAAAGATCTACTGGATTGCTGAGTCAGCTGACCTCTGTGTAGAAAATGTTACTCCCGTGCATATAGAAATCTCTTCTCAATCTCATGATTGTATAGGTGATTTAGGCAGTCCTTCAGGCTCATGGATATCCTTCTGCAATTATGAGCCCAGGCAAATCAGGCTTATGGATTGGGTGTCAAAGTTCTAGATCTTTCTCCTGCACTGAGGGCCTGGCTGAACCTTGCCTTTGTGTGTGACAGAGTCAAGTAACAAAATACAGCGAAAAATGAAAAGAGTAACTGTTTTGAAAAAGAGTTTTGTTTTCATATCTGAAATCCTTATTCTATTAATGTGAATGTCGTTGTAACATTTTGTAAGCCACATTGAGCCTGCAAATGGGTGGGAAAATGTGGGATACAAGTGCAGCAAATAAATAAATAAATCTGTTCAGCAGTGTAGAGCAAAAAACTGAAGGGATTGAGGGGAGGGGACCCACTGTACTGAGAAGGGTTGTGCATGCTCAGAATATTGCACTAGTTTAGATCTCTGGGTCAACAATTCCATCTCAGTGCCATGTGATGATGTCACCCCCTTGTGTGACTGATCTCCTGCTTTCCTTTCCTTATAATAGGCACAGTACCAGCACTAGGGTAGTGTTAAGTTGTATGTGGACAGTTTAATCAGACAAACTAGGGCTGTACTGAATATTCATATCCAATTCAATTCAGCCCTGAATAGTGTCCCGAATACATTGTTCTTATTCGGCCAAGCGATGCAAATTCGAATACAAATAATCCAGGGCTCTACTGTGCTAAATCCTACTGAAATAAACACTTGATCTCTGATTTCACATTGCTTCTTTTACAATGTCCATTATTTGTATTCAGCCGAGTAGTAAAATATGCTATTTGGTACAGCTCTACTACAAACTCTGCATTTTTGTTCTACAAAATGCCCTGTGAAATGGCACATTTTTTACAGGGAGAAGTATGACAGAATAACCAGCATTGGAGTTCTGTTTTCCCATTAAAATATCATTAGCAAGTCTCTCTCTGAGACAGAGGAATCTGAAAACAGATTTCATAGATTGACATTTGCACACTACCAGACACCCCATCATACATTCAACCTGAACATCACTACTTTATTAGCATTAAATTTGGCTGCAGCTTGATTAATTAATTAATTAATTTATTTATTTATTTATTGCATTTGTATCCCACATTATCCCACCTTTTTGCGGGCTCAATGTGGCTTACAGTTCATCGTGGATATGGGAAATAGAGGGGAACATACATTTATTATAACAGATAGTTTTGGATTAAATGATAGTAATAAAGCAAAAGATAGTATAAAACATTTCTGGATAAGTCAGAGGTTATATAGTTACATGTGTTGCTCTTTGTTGTATATCTTGTCGAAGAGATAGGTTTTCAATTGTTTGCGGAAGTTTGTCAGTTCATAGACAGTTCTCAAGTTGCGTGGCAACGCGTTCCAGAGCTGCGTGCTTATATAGGAGAAGGTAGATGCGTGCATTAATTTGTATTTCAGGCCTTTGCAATTTGGTGGGTGAAGGTTGAGGAAAGTGCGAGAAGATTTTTTTGCGTTCCTGGGTGGAAGTTCTATTAGGTCTGACATGTAGGCTGGGGCGTCACCATGGATGGTTTTATGGACTAAAGTACAGAGTTTAAACGTGATGCGTTTTTTGAGTGGGAGCCAGTGTAGTTTTTCTCGTAAGGGTTTTGCACTTTCGTATTTTGATTTGCCGAATATTAGTCTGGCTGCCGTGGTTTGAGCTCAGACAGTTTTTTGAGTATTTGCTCTTTACAGCCGGCGTAGAGTGAATTACAGTAGTCCAAGTGACTGAGTACCAATGATTGTACCAGGTTGCGGAAGATGTTCCTTGGGAAAAATGGTCTTATTCTTTTTAGTTTCCACATTGAATGGAACATCTTTTTGGTTATGTTGTTCGCATGATTCTCAAGCGTTAGGAGTCGGTCAATGGTAACTCCAAGAATTTTTAGGGTATCCGAAACTGGTAGACTTAGTTTGGGTGTGTTGATGGTGGTAAATTTATTCTTATTGTATTGCGAGGTGAGCATTAGGTATTGGGTTTTTTCTGCATTTAGTTTCAGCTGGAATGCATCTGCCCATGGATTCATGATGTGTAGGCTTTGGTTGATTTCATTAGAGATTTCCCTTAGGTTTTGTTTGAATGGGATAAAGATCGTTACATCATCAGCGTATATGTAAGGGTTTAGATTCTGATTCGATAGTAGTTTGGCCAATGGTGTCATCATTAGGTTGAATATGGTCGGTGAGAGGGGGGATCCCTGTGGGACTCCGCATTCAGGTGTCCATGTGGCTGATGTAGTCGAATTTGATGTCACTTGATATGAGCGTTTAGTTAGGAACCCCCTAAACCATTTGAGAACGTTGCCTCCGATTCCAAAGTATTCGAGGATGTGTAATAGAATTTCATGGTCAACCATATCAAATGCGCTTGACATGTCGAATTGTAGCAGTAGTATATTGTTGTCATTTGCTATCAGTTGTTTGAATCTGGTCATGAGCGTAACTGGTACGGTTTCTGTACTGTGATTAGAACGGAATCCTGACTGTGAATCGTGTAGTATTGAGAATTTGTTTAGATACTCCGTGAGTTGTTTGGTCACCATTCCTTCTGTTATTTTGGTGATCAAGGGAATGGATGCTACTGGTCTGTAATTCGTTAGTTCGCTAGCATTTTTCCTCGTATCCTTGGGTATGGGGGTGAGTAAAATGTTACCCTTTTCCCTAGGGAAGAGTCCATTTTGTAGCATGAAGCTCACGTGGTTTAAGTCAAGTCTGTTATGAATTGTTTGGGGGCTGACTTCATGAGGTTGAGATTTGGCGAATCTTTTAAGTGTTTGTGAAATAAGATCTTCCGGTAGTATTGCGAATTCAGTCCAGATCCTATCTGCTGGGTAACTCATTTATATTAATTTAACCTTTCAACCATTACAATTTATTCTTCCAATACAATACTGACATCCCCAGAGCGATTTTAAAACAATTCCGAGCCATTTAGTAACAAAACTAGCTCTCTGCATTTGCCAAAATTGCCCCCCTTCAATCCATATGAGTCATGGTGCCGTCAAGCTATACTTCACTCTTGGCAGTTCTGCCCACGTTACTCTTATCCATCAAACATTACATTAACCAGAACTGGTGCCTCTATCTCCACATATCAGGCTGACCACAAATGCTGTGACCGACCCCTCCCCCCCCTCCCCCAGTACCACAAAACCACAATGCAACCCACAAAACACAAACCCCCACATAGGAAGAAAAGGTGACGGTCAAAGCCAGAAGGATGCTTGGGTGCATAAGGAGAGGGATGACCTACAAAATTAGTAATCGGTCTCTGTCATAAATGAGATACAGAAGTGAAAGAATGAAAAATACAAATATCAAAATATTTTCCCAAATACTTATGAAAACATATGTTGGATCTTCAGATGGTAACACCAGCTTTTACTTCCTGCACAGCTTCTGTTTCCAAAATTCCTCATTGATCCACATGCCAGATTATTTTTTATTTCATATTTTTTCAATTAAATTTTAAAATTTTCTAAAACTTTTTGAAAACATTATGCTTTCATCTTCATCTGACAAAAATTACTTATCTGAACCGCAGCCGTTAAAATCAGCAAACAGGCTCCCTTCCAAAATGATGTCACCTTTTGCTCTACTTCATTAGGGTGAAGTTTCCTGGTCCAACATATTTCCACATAATTATTTCAACTCAGTTTTAGGCACAGTATCTTGTTCCATATTCAAACTGTTAACAGAATTTAATCCTTTTATATGTTCTTAAAAAACTAACCCCCTTCCCTTTTACAAAGCCGCGCAGCAATGCACCGGCAGCCGCTAAAGCGGTTTTGTAAAGGGGGAGGGGTAAAAGATTAATTGGGTAGCATCCAGCAGTGCTTTTTAAATGCTGACTGCCATGGGATAAATTAGAAGCAGAGATTCAGTGCCAGACCCAATCTGTGTACCAGCATTTTCATGGCTGTTAGAAGTTATCTGGGTCTGGCTGATTTTTTTTAAGGTAAGGGTAATACATTTGATATATCACCTTTCTGTGGCACAACCAAAATGATTTACATAGGTACTTTCTCTGGTTCTAGTTAGCTCACAATCTAATATATATATATATATATATATATATATATATATATATATATATATATACTAGTAAAAAAGGCCCATTTCTGACACGAATGAAACGGGCGCTAGCAAGGTTTTCCTCGGAGTGTTTATGTTTGAGAGAGTGTGTGTGAGAGAGAGTGAATGTGCGAGTGTGTGTGTGTGACAGAGAGAGAGTGAGACTGGGTGCGAGTGTGTCTGTGAGAGACAGAGTGTGTGTGTGAGAATGAGAGTGTGTGCCAGGGGTCCCCACCCAGTTCCAGGGTCCCCTCCCTCCCTCCCACAGTGCTTCTCCCGTCCACCAGCTAAGTCCTGGCCTGACCCACAGCCAGCAGGAGCTCCCTCATACTGTCTCACTCACACACATTGAGAGGCAACGGCGGGGCTGACGCAGCCACAGGCACTCAGCAGGATAAAGTTCGCCTCCTGGTCTTGTCGCCGCGTATGCAGCTGTCAGATATTTCCGTGCGGCTTTCACCGCCTTTCTTGTTTGCTGAGTTCTTCGCTCGCTCGGTCGCCAAAAACCAATGAACGACTACCACGAGACACAGAGCGGGTAGGCGGTGCGCAGGCGTGCTTACAACTATTTTCGTTGGTTGGTTGCTTTGCCTCTCACTGTTCCGCCCTTGACGTCATCACGTTTTGATGCGAGGGCGGGACAGAGAGAGATGGTGACAGACTGACGAACCTAACGAACACTTCACTTCAGTGAAGCCACGGAGTCAGCTTCAGAACGTTGGAGGTGGAAATTATTATAGGGGAGAGAGAGAGAGAGAGATTTTTTTTGTATCTGGGGCAGGGTCACAAGGAGCACCTTGTGAGTTCTTTTGTATTTTCGGACGACAAATGTGCATAGACTACAGATTCACGTTTAAAAAAGAAACTTCAGTGTAGCAATACACAGAATTCTATGGGTCCTGTTTACAAAGGTGCATTAGTATTTTTAGCTCACGCTAACCATGTAGCTGCCCATAATATTACTACGGGTGTCTACACTGTTAGCGCGTGCTAAAAACACTAGCGCACCTTTGTAAACAGGGTCCTATGTGTCTTGCATCAATATTCAAAAAAGTGTCACGCAAGGGACATAAGATTTCTTGATGAAATCAAGGACAGCTTCATGGAACAGCTAGTTCAGGAGCCGACAAGAGAAGGAAAAATACTAGACTTAGTCCTTAGTGGTGCTCATGATCTAGTGCAGGGGGTAACGATACGAGGGCCGCTTGATAACAGTGATCATAATATGATCGGTTTTGATATTGGCATTGAAGGAAGTGAAACTAGGAAATCAAGTACGCTAGCGTTTAACTATAGAAAAGGTGATTATGACAAAATGAGAAAAATGGTAAAAAAAAGACTGAAAGAAGCAGCTCGCAGAGTAAAAAACTTGCATCAGGCGTGGATGCTGTTTAAAAACACCATCCTGGAGGTTCAGGACAAATATATTCCACGTATTAGAAAAAAGGGAAAAAAGACTAAACGTCAGCCGGCGTGGCTAAACAGTAAGATAAAGGAAATCATTAGAGCCAAAAAACAATCCTTCAGAAAGTGGAGAAGAGAACCAACTGAAAGTAACAGGATAGATCATAAGGAATGCCAAGCCAAATGCAAAGCGGAGATAAGGAGGGCAAAAAAGGACTTTGAGAAGAAATTAGCGTTGGAAGCAAAAATACATAGTAAAAATTTTTTTAGATACATTAAAAGCAGGAAACCGGCCAAAGAGTCGGTTGGGCCGCTGGACGAAAATGGTGTTAAAGGGGCGATCAAGGAGGACAAAGCCGTAGCGGAGAAATTAAATGAATTCTTTGCTTCGGTCTTCACCGAGGAGGATTTGGGGGGGACACCGGTGCCGGAAAGAATATTTGAAGCGGGGGAGTCGGAGAAACTAAACAAATTCTCTGTAACCTTGGAGGATGTAATGGGTCAGTTCAGCAAGCTGAAGAGTAGTAAATCACCGGGACCTGATGGTATTCATCCCAGAGTATTAATAGAACTAAAAAATGAACTTGCGGAGCTACTGTTAGAAATATGCAATCTGTCCCTAAAATCGAGTGTAGTACCGGAAGACTGGAGGGTAGCCAATGTTACTCCGATTTTTAAGAAGGGTTCCAGAGGAGATCCGGGAAATTATAGACCGGTGAGTCTGACGTCGGTGCCGGGCAAGATGGTGGAGGCTATTATTAAGAATAAAATTGCAGAGCATATACAAAAACATGGACTGATGAGACAAAGTCAGCACGGATTTAGTGAAGGGAAGTCTTGCCTCACCAATCTAATGCATTTTTTTGAGGGGGTAAGCAAACATGTGGACAATGGGGAGCCGGTTGATATTGTATATCTGGATTTTCAGAAGGCGTTTGACAAAGTGCCGCACGAAAGACTCCTGAAGAAATTGCTGAGTCATGGAATCGGAAGTAGGGTATTATTATGGATTAAGAACTGGTTGAAAGATAGGAAGCAGAGAGTAGGATTGCGTGGCCAGTATTCTCAGTGGAGGAGGGTAGTTAGTGGGGTCCCGCAGGGGTCTGTGCTGGGTCCGTTGCTTTTTAATGTATTTATAAATGACCTAGAGATGGGAATAACTAGTGAGGTAATTAAATTCGCCGATGACACAAAATTATTCAGGGTCGTCAAGTCGCAGGAGGAATGTGAACGATTACAGGAGGACCTTGCGATACTGGGAGAATGGGCGTGCAAGTGGCAGATGAAGTTCAATGTTGACAAGTGCAAAGTGATGCATGTGGGTAAGAGGAACCCGAATTATAGCTACGTCTTGCAAGGTTCCGCGTTAGGAGTTACGGATCAAGAAAGGGATCTGGGTGTCGTCGTCGATGATACGCTGAAACCTTCTGCTCAGTGTGCTGCTGCGGCTAGGAAAGCGAATAGAATGTTGGGTGTTATTAGGAAGGGTATGGAGTCCAGGTGTGCGGATGTTATAATGCCGTTGTATCGCTCCATGGTGCGACCGCACCTGGAGTATTGTGTTCAGTACTGGTCTCCGTATCTCAAAAAAGATATAGTAGAATTGGAAAAGGTACAGCGAAGGGCGACGAAAATGATAGTGGGGATGGGACGACTTTCCTATGAAGAGAGGCTGAGAAGGCTAGGGCTTTTCAGCTTGGAGAAGAGACGGCTGAGGGGAGATATGATAGAAGTGTATAAAATAATGAGTGGAATGGATCGGGTGGATGTGAAGCGACTGTTCACGCTATCCAAAAATACTAGGACTAGAGGGCATGAGTTGAAGCTACAGTGTGGTAAATTTAAAACGAATCGGAGAAAATTTTTCTTCACCCAACGTGTAATTAGACTCTGGAATTCGTTGCCGGAGAACGTGGTACGGGCGGTTAGCTTGACGGAGTTTAAAAAGGGGTTAGATAGATTCCTAAAGGACAAGTCCATAGACCGCTATTAAATGGACTTGGAAAAATTCCGCATTTTTAGGTATAACTTGTCTGGAATGTTTTTACGTTTGGGGAGCGTGCCAGGTGCCCTTGACCTGGATTGGCCACTGTCGGTGACAGGATGCTGGGCTAGATGGACCTTTGGTCTTTCCCAGTATGGCACTACTTATGTACTTATGTCTGTTTTTTTTTTAAATAGAATTTTAAAATTTTGAAACTTGGAGGAAAAAGCCTCAGAAAACATTGGGTGTTTCTTAGTTATGCACCTCTGTTTTTCAAACAGGCTTAAAAAAACCTCTACAACTTTAATGTAACATTATCATTTTTTTTTAAACTTAGCTTTATATCTACTCTGCAGAAGGTCATCCCGACGCTGGCCACTGTTTCATGGTGCTTGACCCGCTGCCTCAGGGGGTGAAGACCTTAAAGTGGAAATCTGCAGATAAAAACAAAAAGCTTGAAAATAATTATCTACTCTGTATAACTTATTACATATTAAAAGAAAGTTAATGTATTTTGAAAAAATGCAAGAAATGTTGGTACAATTGAACATTTGAAAACAAACACTGACAGTACCAGGTTTTATTAAATGCCAATTACAAGGGGGAAAAGAAATAAATAATAAGTTAAGCAAAACCTTCACTTGAAACCCTCCACAAAGGTTGAATAAGTCTCAGTATCAAAGAAGATTTTCTATTTATCTGACTTCAGAGAGTGTGGCAAAAAAATGCCGAGAAGGGTTACCTGTACCCCAGACCGAATCTATCCTGTTAAGGGAACACTGAAGTGTTTGTTGTAAGATAATTAAACGTTGGAACGTTTACTGAAGCTTCAGTTCTGGTTTATCTGTCTAAAATGAGTGTTTCCCCCTACAGAAACTTCATGATTGGACACGAACTGTACTCTCCACATGGGCTGGTCAACAATCTACAGAGCATTCGGTATCTGAGGACATTCTACCATATAGTGAAGACTCTGGGATGGGTTTTGAAAATGAGACTGAATGTCACACGTCTCTGTCAGAGTCCTTAGCATGTGATATGTACAGCCAAGATGTTAGCATTAGCCAGGAGCTAGAAGACAGCGAAGACACCTCTTCCATGGTCAACACAAGCAGCCAAGAGAAGCTAGATGGGGCTAGCAGATCCCTTCACGTTCTTAACCAGTATGAAGTATGGTTAGAAAGTTGCATCGTTGTCCTGGACAGGGTGGTCTCTGAAGAAGAATTATCCAGAGTAGACAAAGATGTGGAGAGCCTACCTAAATGGGAAATGTTTACAGGACAGCTTCCTACTGTAAAGAAGGATTTACACTTAAGAACAGGTAATACAGGTTTAAAGAGAGTCCTTAGTGCAAAGTTCTCCTCCTTGAGGAGGAAACTGAGCTCAAGGAAATTGGCAAGAAACGAATTTTCACCCCATCGCTGGAAATATGAAGAAAGCTAACTTTTTAGTATAATGTAGTCAGGACAACCCTCTTCAATGATGTCCTTCAGAATCTGATCTCTTTCTATTTCCAGTTATTTGGGGTAGTTAGAACCTAAGAACTTAAAATATGGAGAGTAGAAAATACACTTGTGGAAACAAAAGAGGAGTACATACAGTATTGTTCCTTGTTTGAATAGAGTGTTCCTTCCTCTAAAATCTTCCTTCTCCTGCTGAACAGCCAACCAGCAGGTGGCAGCATAACACCTCCGCGTTCTGCAGTTACTGGCTATCAAAACTGAAGGGTTAATCTCCTGCTATTCTGAGGCAGTAATATCAGGCAGATAGCTATAAAAAATGCAATTTCAGTTATTGATGTTGGATTGAAAGAGAAGGTTAGAAAGAAAAAAGGCACACTGATAAAGTCACTATTTCTGCCCAGAGGAACAGCTGAGTGCTAACTGGACAATCCTGCCAGGGAGATATAATGGAAACACCTATCACTCTGCACAAGCTTTCAGCCATGCACTCCCACCTGCCCCAGTGGCTGAAGGCCCCCCAGCCCCTCCCCGTGGTCTACCCTACCCCTTCCCTGGGTGTATTCTATAACAATGTAAATAGATTTTAGAAAGCGCATGGCCATTAATAGAAAAAAGCCAAAATTCAGCAATTTTACCCATATGTAAAACTGGCCTTAGCACATGGGAATGATCCATGTAAGCACATGTTAAAGGCCATGATTTACCGCAGTTTGGTAAAAGGGCCCCTCGAAGTGCAGTTCCATATGGGGTGCTTATGTTTACATAAATGTACAGGATATTGACTGATGCGTGCTGATGTACACATACACATCAGTGTCAGGGGCGTAGCCAGACTTCGGCGGGAGGGGGGTCCAGAGCCTGAGGTGAGGGGGCACATTTTAGCCCCCGCCGGCACCGCCGACCCCCCCCCCTCCGCGCCATTGCCGACACCAACTTTCACCCTCCTCCCCCGCCTACCTTTGCGGACGGGGATTGGGGTCCCCTGCCAGCAAAGGTAGGCAACAGCGACGGCGGGGGGGGGGGGGGGGGGTCGAGAGGGTCGTCGGCTGGGGGGTCCAGGGCCAAATCTACGGGGGCCCAGGCCCCCGTGGCCGCACGTAGCTACGCCCCTGATCAGTGCTATGCTGTGATGGCTCACTGAAGCACCTATATGGCATAGTGTGCATATACAAGGGGAGGGGCATGGGCGGAGTTCCCACTTATGCATGTAAATTACAGAATAATGGAAGGTATGTGTGTCCCAGGGTTCCCAACTCCGTGCTTTTCCAGTGGAATTGGGCAGGTTTTTTTTTTTACTCACCCACAGCCATTTTTCTTCAGTCGTTGGGTTGTGACTTTTCCAGCAGGCTTTTGTTTTTTGGGCGGCTCTCACTTTATTGGTCCAATTTAGAGCCGAAATGAAGCTTGGTTCATCTCAAGCCTCATTCCGGCTCCAAATTTGACTAATAGGAGGGTGATGAGGTCATCAGCTGATGATGACTCATCATGCTCTGGAGGATGAGCCAGCTAGGCAGTAGCAGCTTTTCAGCCCTTTGGGCAGCTTGGGCTGTCTTTAGGTTCGTTTTGGACACAGGTTGGGCTGGGAAGTTTTCCCATCTGGCAACCCTGGTGTGTAACTCTGGGTGTGTAAATGTTGATGGTGGGTTTTGCTAGTATTCTATAATGGTACCTGGGTTCCATTATAGAATAGTTTCTCACCGTGCATTTCCAAGGTGCCCCACTTATAGAATTACCCCCTGGGGCCTGATATTCAAAGGATTTATGCTTCTAACTGAGAGTTATGCGCCTATCTTGGCCTTTTTGAAAATTCACTAGTGCCGAGAGCCTAAATTTATACTTGGAATCTCACTAAACTCCTAAATTTGGGAGCATTAAAAGCAGCTGGCAACAGGGGCGGATTTAGGGCGAGAGGATCCTAGCACTGATCTTCAGCACTAGTTTCATAAATGTAAGCAACATTTGCAAGCACAACTTTTAAGCTTCTAAATTAAGATGAATTTTCAGCTGAAAATTTAGAGGCCGATATTCAGTATGTAGCAGTCGACAGTTTTTAAGCTGCTGACAGCCGAGGGGACAATTAACCCTAGATATTAAAGGCTGGGCCATGTCCGGGCACCATTGAATATCCAGGGTCAGCCGCCAACCTTAAAGTTAATGTGAGTGCCAACTGATATTCACCACTGGCACCCACATAGTTAAGCAGGCAAAGATAGGACTACCTTGTGTGCGATCCTATCTGCCCACTTAGCTATGCAGACACCAGCACTAAATATGGCCAGTGCTCTCATGGCTGCCAGCTCCCCTCTGACTCCGCCCGTGGACTTCCTGGAACCAACCAGGCAGTGCTGTGGAATTCTGAGCCTATATTTAGTGGCTCTGCCAAGTTAAGTGGTACTGAATATCAGTGGCCAGGACACCGAGGTCCCGATGCTCAGAAGCAAACGCAGGTGCTAGAGGCAATAAGCGCTGGACTAGCACTCACGTTTGCCGGTACCCAATTTTTAAAGGCTCCTATTGCGGGGAATAACGACAGCGCCAAGGGATAGCACGACCAGCATTCAAATGCATGCTGATGAGCTAATTCACTATCCCTCTGCAAGGCTCAGTGGCAAACATGCCAAACAAGGGCACTCTTGCCGCTAAAAAACCTACGCCAGCTCAGAGCTAGCGTTAGGGTGTTCCAGGAAGGAGAAGCAAGTTTACAACAGCACTGGGGCTTATCAGCTCGGTGCTACTGTCCTGCCTCTTGTTCAGCAATACAACTATTTAAAATGACGGGTTGCTAACTTAAGAACTTGCGTAGGCTGAAGACAGCTGTAGGCAAAGTTTGGGGTAACAACAGCCGCCCAATTGCACTCCAGCAAACACTGTGCGGAGAGTGCTGCAGGCTTGGTCCTAGGGCGAAAGTGAGCAGCTCTATCAAGTCTGCACCTCTTCTTCCTCCTTCCCTCCTCCCCCCTCTGGTGCTCTGGGCAAGCGTTCAAGAGCTGTGCTTAACACACAACTGTTGAACACATATGCCAGGCACCATCCTCCCCCTGGACTCCCTAATACTTAATGTTAACAGGGTTCCTAAATTTGCATGTCAGCATTGAGCATTAGTGAGCTGTGTTGCAGTGCTGTTACAGCGGTATTTTTGTGGCAGTGTACTGAACAGCGCTGGAGTTTTGCGCATCTGGGCATGAGAGTGTTTAAATGGGTAGGCGCTTCTCCTGCCTGCTTAAACCACGCTGAATATTGACCCCTTAGGATACAAATAAGAAGCCTAATTTAGAAGTTCAGATATTTTTGAATATTGGGTTTTATTTATTAAGAACCTTCCATTCTTGAGTCTGACTTCCTTTAAATAGCTTCTGTTATGTATTTCTCCTTCTTCCACTGGAGAGTGAATTAAACTAATCAATCATAGTTATAGGATATTTAATGCAGTTAAAAGCTTTTTGTTCAGTAAAGATATAGAAAAATCAATTGTGATTATCCCTAAAGCATCAAAATACTGCATATACTTCGCTTTTGAACATAAAAGTATTGGTATCATGATTTCTGATTGTTTTATTTATTTTTGCCCTGCTGTTCTAACCTTTGAATTTTGCTGATTATTCTTAAGAAAGTGCGACTTTTGGTAAAATATAGAGTATTTTAAACCTGAAAGTTTCCTTCTGCTGTTATGGGTTTCTAGCTCAACTGGACCAGAATGAACTTGTTCCATAAAGATAGTATAAACTGCATGAATAAATAAATAAATACAGAAATAAATCTGGCACCATGAGCCTTCATTTGCAACCACTGTGGGATTTTATTTTCACCTCTTCTTTAATTTTGCCCCAATTCATCTAGTCCACTGATTGCAGTGAGTGTATTTATTTTTGATTTTTGCTCACACCTTTTTCAGTAGTAGCTCAAGGTGAGTTACATTCAGGTACTCTGGATATTTCTCTGTCCCAGGGGGGCTTACAATCTAAGTTTGTACTTGAGGCAATGGAGGGTTAGGTGACTTGCCCAAGATCACAAGGAGCAGCAGTGGGATTTGAACTGTGGCACAGGCGCAACACAAGCCTAATACACCCAGAACAGAAATACATACACAAACATATGCACACAACACACACACACAGATTGTAAATAGCCTTGTATTTCATTTTCTTCATTATTAAATAATTCTACAGTGAAAACTACTTGCTGAATCTACAGTTTTCTTATTCATTGCTATGTGTATGGCCAAATTAACTAAAAACATATACAGACGGATGTGGAAATGTCTAAGTCATTCAAAATGAAAAAAAAAATGATGACCCACTAAATTTCAGAAATATATTCACGACGGGAATTATTTGTTACATTTGTATCCCACATTTTCCCACCTATTTGCAGGCTCAATGTGGCTTACATATGTAAGTATCGTAGAGGCGTTCGCCAAGTCCAGTAAAGAAACAAATACGGGTGGTATTGTGGTTGAATAAGGTACATGTGTTTCAGTTACAATGGGGATCAAGGAGGGGAAAGATTATATAGTGTCCATTACAAGCTTTGGTTATGCTGTGTTGCAGAGTGTAGGTATTTATGTTGGGTCGGTGGGGTATGCCTTTTTGAACAGATAGGTTTTTAATGATTTCCTGAAGTTTAGGTGTTCATAGGTTGTTTTCACAACTTTTGGCAGTGCGTTCCATAATTGTGTGCTTATATAGGAGAAGCTGGATGCACAGGTTGTTTTGTATTTAAGTCCTTTGCAGTTTGGGTAGTGAAGGTTTAGGTATGTTCGAGATGTGTTTCTGAGTGGTAGGTCTATAAGTTCTGTCATATATCCTGGGACTTGGCCATAGATAATTTTGTGGACCAGGGTGCAGATTTTGAGTAATATGTTCTTTGATTGGCAGCCAATGCAGTTTTTCTCGGAGGGGTTTGTCACTGTCGAATTGCGATTTGCCAAATATTAGCCTGGCTGCTGTGTTCTGAGCGGTCTGGAATTTCTTTGTGAGTTCTTTGCATCCAGCGTAAATTCCATTGCAATAGTCTGCGTGACTTGGTACCATTGATTGTATTTGGTTACAAAATATTTCCCTTGGGAAGAAAGATTTTACGTGTTTGAGTTTCCACATTGAGTGGAACATTTTCTTTGTTGTGGAGTTCACTTGGCTGTCGAAAGTGAGGTTGTGATCGATTGTCATGCCGAGTATTTTCAGGCTTTTTGAAATAGGGAGGGTGTGTTCTGGGGTGATTAAGGTTGTGGGTTTGTAGGTATGATGTTGAGATGAGAGGATGAGGCAATGTGTTTTTTCAGTATTCAGTTTCAATTGAAAAGAGTTTGCCCATGGATCCATGGTATTCAAGTCGAGTTTGATTTTGTTGTTGATTTCTGTTAGATCATGTCTGAAGGGAATGTAAATTATGACATCGTCTGCGTAGATGAACAGGTTGAGGCCTTGCTTTGATAATGACTTGGCCAATGGGATCATCATTATGTTGAAAAGTATTGGTGATAGTGGTGATCCTTAAGGTACTCCAAAATCTGCTTTCCAAGGTGGTGGTATGTTTGAGTTTGATTTCACTTGGTATGTTCTGGTAGTTAGGAAACCTTTGATCCAGTTGAGTATGTTCCCACCAATTCCGAAATAGTCTATAAAAGTCTCAGTAGTATATTGTGGTTTACAACGTCAAATGCGCTCGACATGTCAAATTGTAGGAGAAGTATACTTTTACCTATGGCTATTTCCTGCTTGAATTTGGCCAGGAGAGTGACTAGCACAGATTCGGTACTATGGAGGGGGCGGAAACCAGATTGTGATTCGTGGAGTATAGAGAACTTGTCCAGGTAGTCGGTAATCTGTTTGGTCACCATGCTCTCCATCAATTTAACTACTAGTGGTATAGATGCAACTGGGTGGTAGTTGGCAATTTCGGTTGCTTTTGTTTCTTGGTATCTTTTGGGATTGGGGTGAGTAGGATGTTGCTGTATTCCTCAGGGAAAAGACCTTGTTGGAGCATGTAGTTTAGGTGGGATGTGAGGTCTGTTATGAAGCGATCAGGGGTGGATTTTAGTAGGTAGCTGGGGCAGGTATCCAGTTTGGAATGGGTGCTGGAGAACCTTTTGATTGCCTGGGTTACTGTTTCAATGGTGAGGAGCATGAAGTTTGACCAAGTTCGGTTGGCTGGGTATTCTCCAGGGTTTGGGTCCAGGCCGTTGATTAAGTTTTTGGTCGGGGAAGGGTTTGTTGCGGATTCTAAGTGAGGCAATTTCAAGTTGGGGTGTTATGGACTCGGCAGTGGTTTCGATGGTAAACTGGGATCGATGGATTAATGCTATACCTCCGCCTATCTCTTCCTTTCTGGTCCAGTGAACGATTTTGTATCCTGGGGGGGGCAAAGATCTAAGATTATGGGGTCTTTTTGGTCATGGAGCCAGGTTTCATTGATGAAGAGTAGGTCGAGGTTTTCTGACGTGATCCAGTCTGTTAGTAGTGTTGTTTTGTTTGCTACAGATCTGGAGTTGATGTAACCGATTTGAATTTTTTTGGTATGAGTCAGCTATGTTTGGTGTTATGTGGATTTTTGTTAATTGTTGTTGTTTTGTTATTGTGGATTTGTTGTGGGGGTTCTTTCCCTTCTGTTGGGGTTGTCTGCATGTTGCTGTTCTTCCTTTGGTTTGGTTGTTGGTGGTTTGATGAGGTAGGGTGTGTATGGTCGGTTGTTGGGGGTGGTGTAGTATGTGGATGATATTGCTTCCTGCGAGTGGGGTAGAGTTAGGTGAACCAGTGATAAGGAGTGAATTACTAGGAATAATTTGAAGGTATTCATTATGGTGGTGGATCAGTTTAGGCACCTGGTGGCCACGTGCTGTAGGATGCTTGCTAAGACTTGGATCTGTATTTTTTTTTTTTTGAATATAGATGATGTACACACAGGCAGGTGTTAGAAGTAATTCCTCGGGCACAGAATCTTCGCGACTCAGGAAGCTGTGGTGGTGGTTGGGGTAGGTTACTCACGGTTAGGTGTTCGAGGTGTTGCTCCAGGTCGTAGAGATGCCTTGGTTCTGGGAGTTAATTTTGTACACTGAAGGCCATGTTCTCGGAAGCCCCGGCATTCTCTTTGGTGCATTTTTAATAAACTTTTACATATATACATAATTTGGTCTTGTGGACCCTATTGTCCTCCCACCAGATGGATTTTCAAATGGAAACGCTATACAGTATTTACCTCTGAACCCTACTAAAGTAGAAAAAATGGTAAACAAGGTGTAGCTGATACCTTTTAATTGGATTATGTGTGACTTTCTTTCAAAGGCTGTCGTCAAGACAAAATGCAAATTCCTGCTACTGTTCAAACACCATAAAACTTTTATGTTTTCTTTAACATATTCACTTAACTGCAGGTATGGAGGGCGACCATTCCTAGAAAGGCAGTCTCTTAAAATCTGTAATTAACTTAGTGCTTCTGAAATTTCTTCTTGTATTTTAATGCTGCAAACCACTTTGGGGCATTTATTCATGAACGGCAGTCTATAAATGTGAAAATGGAATGAAATAAAAGGTGCTAGACAGATGGAGAACAGTGCCGAGGAGGTTTCTGATAGAATCTATTGTGATAATATTAATCACATCTATATGGTTGAATGGAGTGCACCTTGTAAAGGAGATCGATGCGGATGGTTGAACTGCTGAAAGAAGCTGTTGAGTTGATTATGTTGCTAATCAGCAGTAAAGCACAATCAAGTCCACAGCTAATCAAAAGGATGCAGTTACAAAAATCTGCGTCTTCAAAGGTTTTTTTGAAATGTAAGATGTTAGTACACTAACGAAGCTAGCCAAGAAGTGCATTCCATAAATGAACTCCTGCCGTTGTACCCTGCAGTATTGTATCAGAGTTGCATAGTGCAGTTGACATCTGATAGAGTTCTGTGAAAGATCAATGAAATGATTCCATTGATCCGCTAAAGAATCCTCAGTTCTCATCTTCAAATAAATCAGGTTCCTGAAGGAAGTCTTGTAAATGATCATCTTGATAACTGAGCACATTTTCCCAATTCTTGAAGGCCATCCATCCCTCACTTATGTATATGTAATCACAAAATAGAGGGTAATACAGCATACAATATAAACAAGAAAAAGCAACACTGGGCCTTCAAGAAAAAGACAATGGCAGTCCTTTATTGAGAAAAAGACCCTTTCACAATAAAGGACTGCTATTGTATGCTCTATTACCCTTTCTTTTGTGATTACCATCTTACATAAGTATATCAGCATCGCCATGCTGGGACAGACCAAGGGTCCATCGAGCCCAGCACCCTGTCACTGACAGCGGCCAAAAGAACAAGCAATTTGTCCCGCCCATCCTAGAAATACTGTATTATTTCCTCATCCATTCAATAATATTCTATGGGTTTTTCCTCCAGGAAGCCGTCCAACCCTTTTTTGAAATCCGCTAAGTTAACCGCCTTAACCACCTTTTCCAGCATCGATTTCCACTACGCGTTGAGTGAAGAAAAATTTCCTCTGATTCATTTTAAATTTATCACACTGCAGCTTCATTGCATGCCCCCTAGTCCTAGAATTTTGGGAAAGCGTAAAGAGACGCTCCACATCGACCCGTTCCATTCCACTCATTATCATATCTCCCCTCGGCCGCCTTTTCTCCAAGCTGAAGAGCCCCAGCCTCTTCAGGCTATCCTGATAGGGAAGTCGTCCCAGCCCCTATATCATCTTTGTCGCCCTTCTCTGCACCTTTTCCAATTCCACTGTCTTTTTTGAGGTGCAGCGACCAGAATTGAACACAAATACTTGAGGTGCGGTCGCACAATGGAGCGATACAACGGCAGAATCATATCCTTATTTTTGTATTCAATCCCTTACCTAATGATACCCAACATTCCATTCGCTTTCCTAGCCGCAGCAGCACATTGAGCAGAAGTTTTCAACATATCATCAACAACGACAATTAGATCCCTTTCTCGGTCTGTGACTCCCAACACTGAACCTTGCATGACGTAGTTATAGTTTGGGTTCCTCTTTCCCACATGCAACACTTTGCACTTGTTCACATTAAACGCCATCTGCCATTTAGACGCCCAGTCCCCCAGTCTCGTAAGGCCCTCTCGTAGTTTTTCACAATCTTCCCGCGATTTGACTACTTTGAATAACTTTGTGTCATCGGCAAATTTGATTACCTCACTAGTTACCCCCATCTCTAGGTCATTTATGAATATGGATGGTATACACTCAAAGCTTGCGTTAAGAGTCTGATGTACTGTCTCCAGTACCTTGAACTGAACTTTGTGTAATGAGTAACTAGTGCAGTTGTTGAAGAACTAGTGTCATATGAGAAAATGTTGACATACCCACCATTACCCGAGCATCCACATAACTTATGAGTGTAAGCGCAGGCCCAGATGTTCAATAAGATGGGTATGGAAGCTACTTCTGAGCTTGTGGGGAAACAGCACTTGAGAAAAGCTTGCACCTTGTGAAAGACGGTAGACATGCATTGTACCAGCTATTCTCTGAGACTGCATAGGTCCGTAAAATACTTCCTTCTCCAAATGAGTCATCCGAAGAGAATCCTTTCCAGGGGCAGTCTTAGAAAAATCTCTGTTGCACCTAGTTACATTTGAACTATTTTTCCAATTAATACTATTTTTCCAATTAATACATTTGAACTATTTTTTTATTCCAGTATCTTTTTTCTGCTTTTCTTTTCCAGGGTGTCCTGTCCTTTGGACATTTCTTCTTCCTCTATGTCCACCATCCATCTTCGCCCCTGTGGCTCTATCCTTCCTGTCCAATGTCGCTCCTATGTGTTCCTGTCTCTATCCTCCTACCGTGTTCAGAATCTGCCCTCTCAGTGTTCTTATTCTCCCTTCATATTCAGTATCCTTCTTCTGGCTGCTGCTGCTGCTCAGGCTGCTTAGCAAGTCTGAAAGGTTTGCCCCAGAGCATATGATTGCATATGAAGTACTTCAGGTGATGCTCATCAGCTTGATGCTAAACCAAATCACATTTTAAGCACCATCTTCACAGTAAAACACTTTCATTAGACTTGATAGATCTTACAATCCTGAGACAGCCGGTTATTCCACCAAAACACAGTCGCGTGTTGGGTGTCTTGTGAATTACATGAAAACTTTTTTCAACCTATATCTTCGGAATCCTCCTCTGGTTTTTTGAAGCTCATTGTCTACCCCTATTTTTTTTTTGTCTGTCAGTAGAGAGGTGTGGTAGCCGTGTTAGTCCACTCTTAAGGTTATCAATAGAAATCAAACAAAGTAAAACATGGAAAAGAAAATAAGATACCACCTTTTTTATTGGACATAACTTAATACATTTCTTGATTAGCTTTCGAAGGTTGCCCTTCTTCGTCAGATCGGAAATAAGCAAATGTGGTAGCAGATAGTATATATAAGTGAAACATCCAAGCATTACTTTGACAGTCTGACAGGGTGGGGATGGGGAGGAGGTATGCATGGGGACATCAAAGCATTTCATTGATATTCTAACAGGATGGGTGTGGGTAGGTGAGAGGAGGGTGATAAAACAGAGAAATACAATTTTATGGTTTATAATGGGCTAGAAAACCCAGATCCTCTGTTTATCACCCTCCTCTCACCTACCCACATCCATCCTGTTGGAATATCAATGAAATGCTTTGATGTCCCCATGCATACCTCCACCCTCCCACTCTTGTCAGACTGTCAAAGTAATGCTTTGATGTTTCTCTCATATATACTATCTGCTACCACATTTGCTTATTTCCGATCTGAGGAAGAAGGGCAACCTTCGAAAGCTAATCAAGAAATGTATTAAGTTATGTCCAATAAAAAAGGTATCATTTTATTTTATTTTCCATGTTTTATTTTGTTTGATTTCTATTGATAACCTTTTTTTGTCTGCAAATCTACCTCAGGCATATTCGTTGTGGATATCCTGAAAACCCAGCCGGCTGGAAGTGCCCTGAAAACTATTGAGAACCCCTGATTTAGTGAACTGTGGTTCTCAACCCAGTTTTTAGGGCACAGCATATGCATGAGATAGACTTACCAAGGAGGCAGTGCATGGACGTCTCTCAGCCATATTTATTGTGGATATCCTGAAAACCGGACTGGCTGGGTGTGCCTTGAGGTCTATAGTACAGACAGGCCTGAGCAACAGTTTAGAGAACATTTTCTGCTACTAGTAACATTTCTTTGTGGAATAGGTCAAGGTTAGGATACTGAAACTAAATATGGTAACCTAATGGGCTTCCAGATTAAACAGAAAAACAGATTATGCTAAAACAAAAAAAGAAGGGACTGAAAATATTTAAGATGGTCAAATGTGCATGAAACAAGATTGCTTTTTCTGAGAACTTACTGACATCTAATGCCAACATTTTCAAGAACTATCTGCTGCTTTCTTGGGGAATGCATGTTAATGATTTCCTGTCCACTGAAATACCGAAGAGCCCGAGGAAAGCCATACTTTTCTTCTCTGTCACCAGTAAAGTCTGTGTTTGGAAATTTGACACACTAACAAAAGAGCCAGACTGAGTGCAAAACCTTTCCATTCCCTCAGGCAGCGACGGCTGCTTTTTCCCATGGAAGCCATGGAGTTTGCTTGAGACAGAGATGGATTTTATGGGCACGATGGGGGCTGACAGAACCCAGCCTGTATTTTTTTTTTTTAAAATCACATCTCAAAAAGCAAGAAATTGAACTACTTTGAATTCTGAAAACTACTCCAACTAGCATAACTCACTTCTCCACCGAAACCTTGGCTATTTTAAAGTTTTCTTAGGGCAATACTAGTAAAACAATTGATTCGGATAACTCAGTTGGCAGTTTCTTTGGAGGAAATTGGTACATTTTTGACAAGGTTTGCAATTTAGTCACTTTCACCATTATGAAACTGAAATCAGTCAGGAGGGCCATTGCACTGATCCTTATCCCAGACAGACATCACACTGATACACATAAAGCGGTAAATTCTCAAAAGGTCGCTAAAACGTAGGCACGAAGATGATTTGCACTACCTGCAAATTCTAGAACTGCAACTGCCTCTATAGAACATTAGCTTAAGTCTGTATTTAGGCATCTAACTTTAGGCGCAAGAACTTATGCTAGTTCAATGACTGGTGTAAATGCTCGTGCCTAACTGGGCAATGAGGTGTGTAAATGATAACATTCTAGAACATGTGTTTGTAACTACCTGACATGCTCTGGAATTTGAGCATGCAACTTATAGAATAGCAAAAAAGGGGCAGTTATGTGTGTAATTGTTAATCGGTGCCAATTAGCACCAATAACTGGGCTAACTCCAATTTACATTCAGTTATTGAATTAAGTTACGCGTGCAACTGAGCTTATTCTAAAACTTGCACACTAACCGGAACTCTGAGTGTGCAAGTTTATGGAATTAGGGAGAAGGAGTGAAATGACTGCAGCGTGCACTTGGGGAAGGAGAATTCAAGATTGGAAAGATATGCTTCATGGAAGACCCAATTTCCAAACAAGTCTGCTGCTCCAAAGTGCCTGCAGCCATGGAGGGACCGCTCACCCCTGAGGAACCCCCCCCCCCCCCCTCAGGTTAAAAAAAATCTCAGGTTACATATGGGAAGCTTTCAAATGAGTTCGATTCCCGGCACAGGCAGCTCCTTGTGACTCTGGGCAAGTCACTTAACACTCCATTGCCCCATGTAAGCCGCATTGAGCCTGCCATGAGTGGGAAAGCGCGGGGTACAAATATAACAAAAATAAATAAATAAATAAATAAATAAATAAATAAAAAGCTGTCAAATAAAAAAGAAACACACATAGGCAGTCATAACCTCGCAAGTTGGCTATTGTTTTTAATAGCATCTATGAATGTTTGGGGTCACATCATATGGCGGTTGCACAGTGGAGAAGACCAACTTTTTGATGTCATGCTATCTCCTGTCATAAAACCTCCTCGAGAAAGTCAGTGTTCAGGGCTGCCTCTGCTCTGACCACATGCCACAGCGATGGGGGGGGGGAGGGGGGAATGGAGGGCAGAAGACAGAGAGCACACAGGGGAATGAGAAGAGATAGGAACAGATGGAAGAGTAAGACAGAGACCTGCAACAAAGGGGACAGAGAAGAGAGGGGGTGGAGAACAGATGGTAGAGAGAGCGAGCATAAAGGAATGGGAAGACAGGAAGATTAATGCTGGACCTTGGGAGTGGGGGACAGATAGAAGAGTAAAAAAGAGAACTGGACCAAAGGGGATGGTGAAGAGAGGGGGAGGATCCTGGATTGGGGAGGGGGTTTGGAGAATAGATGGAAGAGAGAGGGAGGGAGGGATCTGGGCCAAAGGGGAGGGAGAAGAGAGGGGCAGATGTTGGACTAGGAGGAGGGAGGAGAAAGACTAGTCCAGGGGAGAGGGGGTAGAGCGCTGGACCAACAGATGAAGGTACAGAGAGATGCCACACCATGGAGGGTGGTGAGTGCAGGAGGAAAGGAAAAGAGAGGAGAGAAGCAGGGTCACAGAAGAGAATGCTGGCTCTGGACGAAGCATAGGGACACAGAGGGGCAATACTGGACACAGCAGAAGATTGATTAGTAATATCTTATTAGATTTTTGAAGTCAAAGGGAACCATACAGGACTAATACACCTTTTAGATACAGGAGCATATTTTGTACACTAAAGCAGAGGCTCCCAGTCCTTGGGACACACCTAACCAGACAGGTTTTTCAGGATATCCATAATAAATATGCATGAGATCTGCATACAATGAAGGCATTGCATGCAAATTTATCTCATGCATATTCATTGTGATTCACTATAACCATATAATTCCTATGAATTCTTTATTCAATATCAAGTATATTCAAATAAATATTTAAAAGATGAAAACCATCTCATCTCCTTTTTCTATCATACATAAAATACTCACTCATTCATCAATCTTTTATTCTACCTGTATCTTTCACACAATACCACACAATCTAATATTATTGGAATAATATACTCTTGTTTATAAATATGGATTGAAATACCAACACCCTTTTAATTATCCTTTAGCGATGACAATAATATTGACAATAATGTTCCACTAAAACATTTTTATATACCTTTCGCATAGTGGTTCAACTTATTCCAATGTTAATACACGTCCTTCGTCTTCGCAAAGATTATCATAAAATCAGTTTTCAATCTAGATCAATTATGTTTCTAATCCTTTTCTTGGTCCTCTTATCTTCATGAACCAGCACAATCTTCTTCAGTTTAATATATATTGCATATAATTCCAAAGTCCCCTGTGAACTATTCCTCATAGTCTTTCTAAAATGTAAGCACCAACTGCTCCTTTGTATAAAGGTATCTTTCTATTTGCCACTGCTTAATCTGCCTGTTAAACCCGACACAGTTCTGTGTTTTGCTACCCAGCATTATTAGAGGTTTAACTACAATAAATGATATTAAATGGAAAAGAGCTGAGGCATATAACATCTAAACCCCACTTCCCTCTACCTTTACGATATCTCCTAAATACATTAACATACCTTACAATTACATTCTCAACTCTAGGACATAATTCCTGGGGCACTCCAACACAGGTATCAGGATTAATGGTGCCGGCGTTACAAAGACACCAACACATGCACACTATTTATTTATTTTTTATTTATTTATTGCATTTGTACCCCACATTATCCCACCTTTTTGCAGGCTCAATGTGGCTTACAGAGTGAGGTTATGTTAAAATCAATACATGTTTTAAATAAAGTTGATCCTAGGCTAATGTAAAAGGTTATGATCAAGTCAATAGATGATTTAAATACAGTTGATCCTAAGCTGATGTAAAAGAGGTAGTAGATGGGCGGATGTTGGGTAGGTTGTGGGCAAGTATTTTAGGTGTGTTCGGATGATTTGGGGAATGAATTGTGTGCAAAGTGTTTTAGGTGTGTTCAGGTGATTTGGGAATGAATTGTATCATTGAGGGTGACTTTTGTAGGCTCTGTTAAAGAGGTGTGTTTTCAGAGCTTTGCGGAAGCTGGTTAGATTGTTCATGGTTTTCAGGGTTTTGGGTGGCGCATTCCAGAACTGTGTGCAGGGCTGTGCCTAGGGTTTCTGGCGCCCCCCCCCCCCCCCCCCCCGCAGCCTATCAGTTGGCGCCCCCCCCCCCCGCAGCCTATCAGTTGGCGGTGGCGGCAGCGGCGCCCCCCCCCCCCCCCATGAAAATGATCGCTCACCACTTGCCACACTGACAGGAATTGTCAGCAATATTCTTAGCAACAAATTGCTATACATTGCAAAATAAGATAGCAGATGTAAATTCTCAAAGTGGACATATTCCAAACACTAAAATGAAAATAAAATAATTTTTTTTCTACCTTTGTTGTCTGGTGACTTTCTTTTTCTGATCATGCTGGCCCAGTATCTGATTCTGCTGCTATCTGTCCTCTTAACTCCGTTTCCAGGGCTTCCTTTCCATTTATTTCTTTCCTTTCCTCCTTTCTTCTTCATTTCTGGTCCTCAGCTTCTGCCTATTTTCTTTATCCATGTGCAGTTTTTCTCCTCTCTTCCTTTTCCCTCATTTCATCTCCTTCATCTCTCTTCCCTCCCCTCTATGTCTAGCAATTTCTCCTCTCTCCCTGAGCCCTGCCCTCCCAATCCATGCCCATCCATGCTCCTCTGTCCCCTGCCCCCTCCATGCATCCTTTTCCAGCAATTCCCCTCTCTCCCTGAGCCCTGCCCTCCCAATCCATGCCCATCCATGCTCCTGTCCCCTGCCCCCTCCATTCATCCCTTTCCAGCAATTCCCCTCTCTCCCTGAGCCCTGCCCTCCCAATCCATGCCCATCCATGCTCCTCTGTCACCTACCCCCTCCATTCATCCCTATCCAGCAATTCCCCTCTCTCCCTGAGCCCTGCCCTGCAATCCATATCCATCCATGCCCATCTGTCACCTACCCCCTCCATTCACCCCTATCCAGCAATTCCCCTCTCTCCCTGAGCCCTGCCCTCCCAATCCATGCCCATCCATGCTCCTCTGTCCCCTGCCCCCTCCATTCATCCCTTTCCAGCAATTCCCCTCTCTCCCTGAGCCCTGCCCTCCCAATCCATGCCCATCCATGCTCCTCTGTCCCCTGCCCCCTCCATTCATCCCTTTCCAGCAATTCCCCTCTCTCCCTGAGCCCTGCCATCCCAATCCATGCCCATCCATGCTCCTCTGTCCCCTGCCCCCTCCATTCATCCTTTTCCAGCAATTTCCCTCTCCCTTCCATGACCCCCCCTCGCATCCATGCTCCTCTCTCTCCCATGTCCCAGCATGGCCCGCCCTCTTCTCCCCCCCCTTCGCATCCTTGCTGTCGTTTCTCCCCTGCCCTCCCGCTCCCATTGTTCAACTGCCCACCCTCTTCTTCTCTTCCCCCAACATCCCTTTTCTTTTTTTTTTTCTTTTTAAATTTACCTCCGTGGCGGCGGTTCCGGCAGCGCAGCGTCAGGGAAGGAGGCGGCGCTCCCGACGTCTAGCCTTCCCTTCGCTGTGTTCCGCCTTCTTCTGACGTCATCCTTGACGTCAGAAGAAGGCGGAACACAGCGAAGGGAAGGCTAGAGATGTCGGGAGCGCCGCCTCCTTCCCTAACGCTGCGCTGCCGGAACCGCCACCACGGAGGTAAATTTTTAAAAGAAAAGGGATGTTGGGGGAGGGCGAGCGAGGTGAGCATGGTGCGGCGGCGCCCCCCAGAGGGAAGCGCCCCCCTGCCATGCTTACCTCGCTTACCGGGTCAGCACGGCCCTGACTGTGTGCTTTTGTATGCAAAGGTTGTAGCATAAGCCTGTTTGTATTTCACTCCTTTGCAGCTGGGGAAATTCAGATTAAGGAATTTGCGGGCTGATCTTTTGGCGTTTCTGGGCGGTAGGTCCACTAGGTTTAGCATGTAGAGTGGGGCATCTGCGTGAATGATTTTGTGCACAGTTGTGCAGATCTTGAACTCAATTCGTTCCTTGAGCGGAAGCCAATGTAGTTTCTCTCTTAGGGGCTTCGCGCTTTCATATTTAGGTTTTCCAAAGATGAGTCTGGCTGCCGTGTTTTGGGTTGTTTGGAGTTTTTGACTTTGAAGGGTCCTATCATGCACTGTAATAAATTGGCCATTCAACTTCCTTGTTGAGATCCTTTGGAGCCACCATATCCCAGTCAAAAAATATTTTTTGCTCTAATTGCCATAGCTTTTGCGATAAATGACCCCTTCCCTCACCGTATGAGCTTTGGTATGTTGAGCGAAAAAAAATGGAGCCAAAAAACCTCTCTCAGATGGTGTCCACAACAATGACTTTATTCAAATCGGTAAAATCAGCGACACACGAGTTTTGGCCCTATCGACCTGCGTCAGGGGTCTAGGAATTTGTTAGACAGTATATATTCCTAGAGCAGTTGGATAACAGCCAAGTCTCATATAGTTTCACAACAAAACTCACAAGAAAAAATAGCGATCTCTCTGTAACACCCTTTTCCACGTAATAACAAGCGTGTTACAGAGAGCTCGCTATTTGTTTCTTGTGAGTTTCATTGTGAAACCATATGAGATTTGGCTGTTATCCAACTGCTCTAGGAATATATACTGTCTAACAAATTCCTAGACCTCTGATGCAGGCTGATAGGGCCGAGACACAACTCGTGTCAGGTCGCTGATTTTACCGATTTGAATAAAGTCATTGTTGTGGACACCATCTGAGAGAGGGTTTTTGGCTCCATTTTTTTTGCTTGGCATTTGATCTTCAGTGGAGCAGTTACCTTCTGTTGGCGGTAACTTTTGTATGTTGCCCAAACTATCAGGAAGATAAGGTTTTGATTAGCCCAACATTTAAGCAATATCAAGTTAAAACGAATGGATGCCAAGTTAGTGAAGCACTGGATTTCAATTCCACATGATATATGGGATCTAAGATTCATAGTATTAATACAATTAGATCAGAGTAGAGGAGTATCACAAAAGCTTTGGCAATTAGAGCACAAAAGAATATTTGACTGGGATACTTTGGCTCCGAAGGGCCTCAACAAGGAAGTTGAATGGCCAATTTATTAGAATACGTGATAGGACCCTTCAAAGTCAAGATGGAATATACAATGCACATGTGTTGGTGTCTTTGTAATGCTGACACCATTGCTCCTGATACCTGTGTTGGAGTGCCCCAGGAATTGTATCCTAGAATTAAGAACGTAATTGTAAGGTATGTTAATGTACTTAGGAGATGTGATAAGAGTAGAGGGAAGTGGGGTTTAGATGTTATATGCCTCAGCTCTTTTCTGTTTTATATCATTTATTGTAGTTAAACCCCTGATGACACTGGGTAGCAAAACACAGAACTGTGTCGGATTTAACAGGTGGATTAAAGAGTGGCAAACAGCAAGGTATCTTTACACAAAAGGAGCAGTTGACGCTTATTAGAAAGAATATGTGGAATAGTTTATTTATTTATTACATTTGTATCCCACCTTTTCCCATGCTCAAAGTGGCTTACATTGTACCGGAGAGGCGTTCGCTGACTTCGGTATGAACAAATACAAGGTGAAGTTGTGGTAAAATAAGGTTCATGTGGAACAGTCACATTGGGAATCGTAGAGCGGAAGAGTTATGTTATGCTATTACGTGCTTTGGTTTCATTGTGTTGCAGTGTTCAGGCATTTAAGTTGGGTCAGTAGGATATGCCTTTTTAAAAGGTAAGTTTTTAGTGATTTCTGGAAGTATAGGTGGTCAAACATTGTTTTCACGGCTTTTGGTAATGCATTCCACAGTTGTGTGCTTAAATAGGAGAAACTGGATGCATAAGTTGATTTGTATTTTAGACCTTTGCAACTTGGATAGAGATTGAGATATGTTCATGTTGAGCTGGACGTGTTTCTGGTTGGTAGGTCTGTCATGTATCCCGGGGCTTCGCTGCAGATAATTTTGTGAACCAGGGTACAGATTTTGAAAGCAATACGTTCTTTAATTGGGAGCCAGTGCAGTTTTTCGCGTAGGGGTTTTGCGCTTTCAAATCGTGTTTTTCCAAATATAAGCCTGGCTGCCGTATTTTGAGAGGTCTGAAGTTTGATTTGTTCTTTGCATCCCACATAGATTCCATTGCAGTAGTCTGTGTGGCTTAGTACCATTGATTGTATCAAGTTGCAAAATGTTTCCCTCGGGAAGAATTGTTTCACACGTTTGAGTTTCCACATTGAGCGGAACATTTTCTTTGTCCTGGATTTCACTTGGCTTTCTAGTGTAAGGTTATGATCCATTGTGACGCTGAGGATTTTCAGGCTGTCTGAGATGGGGAGGGTGTAATCTGGGGTATTAATAATTGTGGGGTTGTCTGCATTGTATTGGGATGAGACAGTTTGTTTTTTCTGTCTTGAGTTTTAGTTGAAATGCATTTGCCCATGAGTTCATGATATTCAAGCTGAGCTTGATTTTGTTGATGATTTCTGTTAGCTCATGTTTGTAAGGAATATGTATATAGTGATATCGTCTGCACTGATGAAAGGGTTTAGACCTTGGTTGGATAAGGACTTGGCTAGTGGGATCATCATTAAGTTGAAGAGGATCGGCGATAATGGTGATCCCTAAGGCACTCCACAGTCAGCTCTCCACTGCGATGAAATGTTTGAATTTGATTTCACTTGATATGTTCTAGTGGTTAGGAAACCCTTAATCCAACTGAGTATGTTTCCACCAATCCGGAAGTAATCTAGAAGTTGAATGCACTAGACATGTCGAATTGGAGGAGGAGTATACTTTTACCTGTTGCTATTTCCTGCTTGAATTTAGCTAGGAGGGTTATTAGTACTGTTTCAGTGCTGTGGAGGGGGCAAAATCCTGATTGTGATTCATGTAATATTGTGAATTTGTTTATGTAATCAGTGAGTTGTTTGGTTACCATGCTTTCCATCAGCTTGACTACCAGTGGTATAGATGCTACTGGGCGGTAGTTAGTGATTTCGTTTGTTTTTTTTCTTGGTATCTTTTGGTACTGGGGTGAGTAGGATATTGCCATTTTCCTTAGGGAAGAGACCTTGCTGAAGCATGAAGTTTAGGTTGGATGTGAGGTCAACTATGTAGCGGTCAGGTGCGGATTTTATTAGATAGCTGGGACAGGTATCCAGTTTACAATGAGTGTTGGAGAACCTACTGATCGCCTGGGTAACTGCTTCGACAGTGAGAGGAGCGAAGTTTGACCAGGTTCGGTCGGCTGGGTATTCTCCCATTGTAGGGTCCAAACTGTTGAGGACGGTTTTTGATATCGGTGGTGTTGTGTGGTAATGTGTTGCGTAGATTTGCAATTTTTTCTCTGAAGTATTTAGCAAGTTTGTCTGCAGATGGGATGTCTGTATTAGTTGTAGTGATCAAGGTGGTGTCTAGTAATTTGTTCACGAGTTGGTATAGTTTTTTTGTGTCTTTGTAACCTGTTCCTATTTTAGTTTTATAGTATGAGTTTTTTCACAGTAGACTTTTAGAATTATAAGCTATATTAAACTGAAGAAGATTGTGCTGGTTCATGAAGATAAAAGAGGACCAAGAAAAGGATTAGGAACATAATTGATCTGGATTGAAAACTGATTTTATGATATCTTTGCGAAGACGAAGGAAGTATTAACATTGGAATAAGTTGAACCACTATGCGAAAGATATGTAAAAATGTTTAAGTAGTAGAACATTATTGTCATCGCTAAAGGATTGTTAAAAGGCTGCTGGTATTTCAATCCAAATTTATAAACAAGAGTATATAATTCCAGTAATGCCAGATTGTGTGGTATTGTGTGAAACATATAAGTAGAATGAAAGAATAATGAATGAGTATTTTATATATGATATAGAGAAAAGAGATGAGATGGTTTTCATCTTTTAAAATGTTTATTTGAATATGTCTGATATTGAATAAAGAATTCAGAAGGAATTATATGATTATAGTAATCATAATATTCAGTGGTCGTAACCATAGTGGAATAATTTTACCTGATTTAGTGAAGCATGATATATACATATTCATTGTGGATATCCTGAAATACTGACTGGCTAGATGCATCCCAAGGACTGGGTCAAGAACCCTGGTCTGAAGGGATATGATAAACTGCTCAATACCCCAATAACAGGTGAGCAAGCAAAGAAGACACACATGGAATCACTTATAATCTAAACAGTCATGTCTTTTTAGGTTCATCTTATTCTTCTATCTTACTATAGGATCACAAACTCAAAGAACAAAAGGAAATAGAATGAATTCAGAAAAGATTTCACTACTTAACTTCTTTGTTCAGAGATCTATACTCCCATTTTCCAAAACATTTTGCAAGTTCTATCAAGCCTTTTCACAGGTTTATAACATTAATCAAATATGACTATTTTAGGAACATATGCATTAACAAGCAAGTTTATTGTAGATTCAGTGATAGGTACAGATTTAATGTATCCATGCAGCGTCCTCGCCATACGTGTTAATGAACTAGCACTTCCAGAAGAGCAGAAACACACATTTTATCTAATGTTGCAAACTTGAAAGATGCTTAAGATCACCAGAAAATCTTTACTTAGAAATATATATTGTTCTGAAAGAGAAATTCATTTAATCTCTAGCCCAGGCTTGCTGAGTTCAGCCCTCAAGGGCTGAAAGCAGACTAGGTTTTCAGGATATCCCTAATGAATATGCATGAAAGAGATCTGCATACAATGGAGGTAGTGGGCATGAAGCTCTGAGTATGTATAATATACAGACATTTGAATACATGAATGGTATTAATGAATAAATAAACCTTTTTCCGAGGACAAGCAGGGTTGCTTATTCTCACAAGTGGGTAGACACCGTCCCATGTTGCCGGGCGACACAGGACGGTGTCTACCATTTGTGAGAATAAGCAAGCCTGTTGTCCTTGGAGAATACCTGCTACAGATAAGTATCTTCGCTTTTCCAATGAAAGAGAATCTAAAGAACTAGAGGACACAATGAAGTTCAAGATCAAAGCAACATCAGGAAACACTGTTTAACAGAAAGGGTAGTGGCCAACTGGAATGTTCTCCCAGCAGATGTGGTAGGGACATAAACCGACAGAATTCAAAAATGTGTGTAATAAAACACAGAAGATCCACGTACAGCAAGAGGAGTGAATCAAAGTATAGAGCATTTCTGCTGAAAGGAAAAATGAAGATGACTTTCGCACTTAAAAAAAAAAAAAAGGCATAGAGGCAGAAACCTGCAAGGGGCGGCAGTTACAACCCTACTCAAAGGCATAGAGGAAGGTAACCTGCATGGAGAGGTTGTTACAATCCCAACATTACTGGGCAGACTAAATGGGCCATGTTGCTCTTTATCTGCCATCATTTATTAACCCCCGTTTGCTAAACTGCACTAGTGGCTGTCGTACACTAATGCCGACATAGTGAATGGGCTGTGTCAGCACGGCCGCATAGCTTAGTAAACCCGGTGGGGGGGGGGGGGGGGGGGGTAAGTTACTATACCCTTCTTTAGAGGGACTATGTATATCACTGACATTTCAGTAAGGTTCACAAACTATGGTTTCCTTAGCTAGTAAGGTGCGAACACAACCACTTAAGCAAAAGTTTGCTTATAGCTTGCCACCTTTCTCATCATAAGAACATGGAGAAAAAAAACAAAAATCAAGTTACCCAATTTCTGAGACACTGCTGGAAGTCCCTGGGTGCCCTGCTGCTGAAATGGAAAAACTTTGAAATAGCAGGCTTGATTAAGAGATATCCTTAGCAAATGCAGTAGCTGACAGACTGGATGGGGCAAAGATTCTTATTTGCAAACACATGCTAAGTTATCATGTTATGTAGATTTTACACTGAGATACCCAATCTTTTACATATGGGAACTAAATAGCCAAGTCTTCCAGCCATCTCCTCTTTGCATCCAGTATTGGCTCAGCCTGCCTAATTGCAAATTTATGTTTTCTGCTATACCAATTGCAGATAAAACAGAGATTGTTCCACTCTAACCATGACAATGGGCACACAATTTTCTATCCCTCCATGTTCTCCTTTCTAAGTACATTATAGATGCAAAGGTGATGGTATATAGAGATCTGCATTTCATAATACCCTAGATATTCCATCTTTTAAATTGGTATATCTTGATGAATACAGGAACTCAATTTTTTTACATTGCAGGACCGAAGCTTTGGAACGCCTCACCTTTAGAGGTAAAAATATTGAAGGGTTTGAATGAGTTTAAAAAGGGCTTAAAGACTGTGCTGCCTCAGCGAGCATTTAATCCTCTCACAGGAGAATTGTTTGATTAGGACTGTTATTTTTCATAATAGTTTTCCTGCTTTTATGTGAGTTTGTCTTTGTTTTTAGTTGTGTATTGTTTTGTTTGATGTATATCATTGTGTATGTTTTTTGTACTCTGCTCAGAATTGTAGATGATGTGGGCTAAAAATTGTATAAATAAAGAGATCTCTTTTTGCTTAGTACTTGGTTTGCAGGCTACAAGTTTATTCCTCATGGTTTTTATTTCCAAGAAAGCAGATCCCAAACGAAGACCTCCAAAGACAATTCTTTATTAAAAACAAATACCCAACATGGTCCATGTTTTGCTCGCTCAGGGCTGCCTCAGAAATATGAACACAATGGGAGTGTTAAAACATCTACACCCCAAATAAGATGTGACAATGCTCACAAGCACAATGTTAGCAGCAGCGGCATAATCAGAGTTCCCTCGTTGCCAATAGCAAATGATTTGGCTGTATAGACAGGGGCAAAACCAGCAGAAAGTAGGAGATGAAAATTCCCCTGCACTATCATTGGTGAGGCAAATGATTTGCTATTGGCAATGAGGAAATGCTGTGATTGGGGATCTGCTTTCTTTTGCATCCTCTTGGTGCAGACCTGAATCACCTCTTTTGTGCTTGCTCAAAATATTTATATGTACTTTGTCTCTCTCTCTCCTGGAGAAAGCGAATGCTACATACCTGTAGAAGGTATTCTCCGAGGACAGCAGGCTGATTGTTCTCACTGATGGGTGACGTCCACGGCAGCCCCTCCAATCGGAATCTTCACTAGCAAAGGCCTTTGCTAGTCCTCGCGCGCCAATGCGCACCGCGCATGCGCGGCCGTCTTCCCGCCCGAAACCGGCTTGTGCCGGCCAGTCTCATATGTAGCAAACAAAGACAAGGGAAGACACAACTCCAAAGGGGAGGCGGGCGGGTTTGTGAGAACAATCAGCCTGCTGTCCTCGGAGAATACCTTCTACAGGTATGTAGCATTCGCTTTCTCCGAGGACAAGCAGGCTGCTTGTTCTCACTGATGGGGTATCCCTAGCCCCCAGGCTCACTCAAAACAACAACCATGGTCAATTGGGCCTCGCAACGGCGAGGACATAACTGAGATTGACCTAAAAAATTTACCAACTAACAGAGTGTAGCCTGGAACAGAACAAACAGGGCCCTCGGGGGGTGGAGTTGGATCCTAAAGCCCAAACAGGTTCTGAAGAACTGACTGCCCGAACCGACTGTCGCGTCGGGTATCCTGCTGCAGGCAGTAATGAGATGTGAATGTGTGGACAGATGACCACATCGCAGCTTTGCAAATTTCTTCAATGGAGGCTGACTTCAAGTGGGCTACCGATGCAGCCATGGCTCTAACATTATGAGCTGTGACATGACCCTCAAGAGCCAGCCCCGCCTGGGCGTAAGTGAAGGAAATGCAATCTGCTAGCCAATTGGATATGGTGCGTTTCCCCACAGCCACTCCCCTCCTATTGGGATCAAAAGAAACAAACAATTGGGCGGACTGTCTGTTGGGCTGTGTCCGCTCCAGATAGAAGGCCAATGCTCTTTTGCAGTCCAATGTGTGCAGCTGATGTTCAGCAGGGCAGGAATGAGGACGGGGAAAGAATGTTGGCAAGACAATTGACTGGTTCAGATGGAACTCCGACACAACCTTTGGCAAGAACTTAGGGTGAGTGCGGAGGACTACTCTGTTGTGATGAAATTTGGTGTAAGGGGCCTGGGCTACCAGGGCCTGAAGCTCACTGACTCTATGAGCTGAAGTAACTGCCACCAAGAAAATGACCTTCCAGGTCAAGTACTTCAGATGGCAGGAATTCAGTGGCTCAAAAGGAGGTTTCATCAGCTGGGTGAGAACGACATTGAGATCCCATGACACTGTAGGAGGCTTGACAGGGGGCTTTGACAAAAGCAAACCTCTCATGAAGCGAACAACTAAAGGCTGTCCCGAGATCGGCTTACCTTCCACATGATAATGGTATGCACTGATTGCACTAAGGTGAACCCTTACAGAGTTGGTCTTGAGACCAGACTCAGACAGGTGCAGAAGGTATTCAAGCAGGGTCTGTGTAGGACAAGAGCGAGGATCTAGGGCCTTGCTGTCACACCAGACGGCAAACCTCCTCCACAGAAAGAAGTAACTCCTCTTGGTGGAATCTTTCCTGGAAGCAAGCAAAACACGGGAGACACCCTCTGACAGACCCAAAGAGGCAAAGTCTACGCTCTCAACATCCAGGCCGTGAGAGCCAGGGACCGGAGGCTGGGATGCAGAAGCGCCCCTTCGTCCTGCGTGATGAGGGTCGGAAAACACTCCAATCTCCACGGTTCTTCGGAGGACAACTCCAGAAGAAGAGGGAACCAGATCTGACGCGGCCAAAAAGGAGCAATCAGAATCATGGTGCCTCGGTCTTGCTTGAGTTTCAACAAAGTCTTCCCCACCAGAGGTATGGGAGGATAAGCATACAGCAGACCCTCCCCCCAATCCAGGAGGAAGGCATCCGATGCCAGTCTGCCGTGGGCCTGAAGCCTGGAACAGAACTGAGGGACTTTGTGGTTGGCTCGAGATGCGAAGAGGTCTACCAAGGGGGTGCCCCACGCCTGGAAGATCTGTCGCACTACACGGGAATTGAGCGACCACTCGTGAGGTTGCATAATCCTGCTCAACCTGTCGGCCAGACTGTTGTTTACGCCTGCCAGATATGTGGCTTGGAGCACCATGCCGTGACGGCGAGCCCAGAGCCACATGCTGACGGCTTCCTGACACAGGGGGCGAGATCCGGTGCCCCCCTGCTTGTTGACGTAATACATGGCAACCTGGTTGTCTGTCTGAATTTGGATAATTTGGTGGGACAGCCGATCTCTGAAAGCCTTCAGAGCGTTCCAGATCGCTCGCAACTCCAGAAGATTGATCTGCAGATCGCGTTCCTGGAGGGACCAGCTTCCTTGGGTGTGAAGCCCATCGACATGAGCTCCCCACCCCAGGAGAGACGCATCCGTGGTCAGCACTTTTTGTGGCTGAGGAATTTGGAAAGGACGTCCCAGAGTCAAATTGGACCAAATCGTCCACCAATACAGGGATTCGAGAAAACTCGTGGACAGGTGGATTACATCTTCTAGATCCCCAGCAGCCTGGAACCACTGGGAAGCTAGGGTCCATTGAGCAGATCTCATGTGAAGGCGGGCCATGGGAGTCACATGGACTGTGGAGGCCATGTGGCCTAGCAATCTCAACATCTGCCGAGCTGTGATCTGCTGGGACGCTCACACCCGCGAGACAAGGGACAACAAGTTGTTGGCTCTCGCCTCTGGGAGATAGGCGCGAGCCGTCCGAGAATCCAGCAGAGCTCCTATGAATTCGAGTCTCTGCACTGGGAGAAGATGGGACTTTGGATAATTTATCACAAACCCCAGTAGCTCCAGGAGGCGAATAGTCATCTGCATGGACTGCAGGGCTCCTGCCTCGGATGTGTTCTTCACCAGCCAATCGTCGAGATATGGGAACACGTGCACCCCCAGCCTGCGAAGTGCCGCTGCTACTACAGCCAAGCACTTTGTGAACACCCTGGGCGCAGAGGCGAGCCCAAAGGGTAGCACACAGTACTGGAAGTGACGTGTGCCCAGCTGAAATCGCAGATACTGTCTGTGAGCTGGCAGTATCGGGATGTGTGTGTAGGCATCCTTCAAGTCCAGAGAGCATAGGCAATCGTTTTCCTGAATCATGGGAAGGAGGGTGCCCAGGGAAAGCATCCTGAACTTTTCTTTGACCAGATATTTGTTCAGGGCCCTTAGGTCTAGGATGGGACGCATCCCCCCTGTTTTCTTTTCCATAAGGAAGTACCTGGAATAGAATCCCAGCCCTTCTTGCCCGGATGGCACGGGCTCGACCGCATTGGCGCTGAGAAGGGCGGAGAGTTCCTCTGCAAGTACCTGCTTGTGCTGGAAGCTGTAAGACTGAGCTCCCGGAGGACAATTTGGAGGTTTTGAGGCCAAATTGAGGGTGTATCCTTGCCGGACTATTTGGAGAACCCACTGATCGGAGGTTATGAGAGGCCACCTTTGGTGAAAAGCTTTCAACCTCCCTCCGACTGGCAGGTCGCCCGGCACGGACACTTGGATGTCGGCTATGCTCTGCTGGAGCCAGTCAAAAGCCCGTCCCTTGCTTTTGCTGGGGAGCCGAGGGGCCTTGCTGAGGCGCGCGCTGCTGACGAGAGCGAGCGCGCTGGGGCTTAGCCTGGGCCGCAGGCTG
This sequence comes from Microcaecilia unicolor, assembly GCF_901765095.1. Lineage (NCBI taxonomy): Eukaryota > Metazoa > Chordata > Amphibia > Gymnophiona > Siphonopidae > Microcaecilia > Microcaecilia unicolor. The sequence goes on along the minus strand of NC_044038.1, from coordinate 15,661,546 downwards.
TCGAGAAGGAGGATTGTACCTACGCTTGCCAGAAGAGTAGGGAACAGTCTTCCTTCCCCCGAAAAATCTTCTACCTGTAGAGGTAGAGGCTGAAGGCTGCCGGCGGGAGAACTTGTCGAATGCGGTGTCCCGCTGGTGGAGCTGCTCTACCACCTGTTCGACTTTCTCTCCAAAAATGTTATCCGCACGGCAAGGCGAGTCCTCAATCCGCTGCTGGATTCTATTCTCCAGGTCGGAGGCACGCAGCCATGAGAGCCTGCGCATCACCACACCTTGAGCAGCGGCCCTGGACGCAACATCAAAGGTGTCATACACCCCTCTGGCCAGGAATTTTCTGCACGCCTTCAGCTGCCTGACCACCTCCTGAAAAGGCTTGGCTTGCTCAGCGGGGAGCGCATCAACCAAGCCCGCCAACTGCCGCACATTGTTCCGCATGTGTATGCTCGTGTAGAGCTGGTAAGACTGGATTTTGGCCACGAGCATAGAAGAATGGTAGGCCTTCCTCCCAAAGGAGTCTAAGGTTCTAGAGTCCTTGCCCGGGGGCGCCGAAGCATGCTCCCTAGAACTCTTAGCCTTCTTTAGGGCCAGATCCACAACTCCAGAATCATGAGGCAACTGAGTGCGCATCAGATCTGGGTCCCCATGGATCCGGTACTGGGACTCGATCTTCTTGGGGATGTGGGGATTACTTAGTGGCTTGGTCCAGTTCGCAAGCAATGTCTTTTTCAGGACATAGTGCAAGGGAACAGTGGACGCTTCCTTAGGTGGAGAAGGATAGTCCAGGAGCTCAAACATTTCAGCCCTGGGCTCGTCCTCCACAACCACCGGGAAGGGGATGGCCGTAGACATCTCCCGGACAAAGGAAGCAAAAGACAGACTCTCAGGAGGGGAAAGCTGTCTTTCAGGAGAGGGAGTGGGATCGGAAGGAAGACCCTCAGACTCCTCGTCAGAGAAATATCTGGGGTCTTCTTCCTCTTCCCACGAGGCCTCACCCTCGGTGTCACACACAAGTTCACGGACCTGTGTCTGCAACCGTGCCCGACTCGACTCCGTGGAGCCACGTCCACGATGGGGGCGTCGAGAGGTAGACTCCCTCGCCCGCATCGGCGAAGCTCCCTCCGCCGACGTAGTCGGGGAGCCTTCCTGGGAGGCGACGGCAGCCGGTACCGCACGCGGTACCAACGCCGGAGACCTCACCTCGGGCGATGGGCCAGCCGGCGCCACGCTCGACGGTACCGGTGGCGCAAGCACCGCCGGTACCGGAGGGGTAGGGCGCAGCAGCTCTCCCAGAATCTCTGGGAGAATGGCCCGGAGGCTCTCGTTCAGAGCGGCTGCAGAGAAAGGCATGGAGGTCGATGCAGGCGTCGACGTCAGAACCTGTTCCGGGCGTGGAGGCTGTTCCGGGCTGTCCAGAGTGGAGCGCATCGACACCTCCTGAACAGAGGGTGAGCGGTCCTCTCGGTGCCGATGCCTGCTGGATGCCGACTCCTTCGGCGACCCAGAGCTCTCGGTACCGACATGGGAAGGGGACCGGTGACGATGCTTCTTCGACTTCTTGGGACGAAGCATGTCACCGGAGCTTCCCGGTACCGACGAGGAGGACGTAGATTCCAGCCGTCGCTTCCTCGGGGCCGAGATCGAAGGAGGTCGGTCTCGGGGGGGCTGTACCGCAGGAGCCCTCAGGGTAGGGGGAGACCCACCCGAAGGCTCACCGCCACCAGCAGGGGAATGGACAGCCCTCACCTGCACTCCAGACGAAGCACCACCGTCCGACGACATCAGCAGACGAGGTCCCGGTACCACCGACGTCGATGCAGCTGTCCGATGTCTCGGCGCCGATGCAGAGGGCCGATGCCTCGATGCACTCGATGTAGTAGCCGCCGAGGTTGAAGGTCTGGACGCTGAAGACGTCGATGCACTCGATACCCCCGGTGCCGATGCCGACGAAGAGCCCGAGAACAAAATGTTCCACTGGGCTAACCTCGCTACCTGAGTCCGCCTTTGCAAAAGGGAACACAGACTACAGGCCTGAGGGCGGTGCCCAGCCCCCAGACACTGAAGACACGACGCGTGCCTGTCAGTGAGCGAGATTACCCGGGCGCACTGGGTGCACTTCTTGAAGCCGCTGGAAGGCTTCGATGTCATGGGCGGAAAAATCACGCTGGCGAAATCGAAAGACGAAATGGCGAAATTTGGCACAGAAAAAAGGGAAATTTCGACCGGGGCCTAAGTAAGGCCTACCCCGACGACGAAAGAAAACTTAACGGGGCGAAAAAAACTCGAAGTAGAGGAAAGGAAAAACCAAGAATGGTTAATCCAAACAATTTCTGGATTTCTCACAGAAAAGGTCGAAAAACGACGCGCGAGGCCGACTTTTCGGGGCACGAATGGTAAAGCACAACCGTACCACGAGCGCGGAGAAAAGAAGACTGGCCGGCACAAGCCGGTTTCGGGCGGGAAGACGGCCGCGCGAGGACTAGCAAAGGCCTTTGCTAGTGAAGATTCCGATTGGAGGGGCTGCCGTGGACGTCAGCCATCAGTGAGAACAAGCAGCCTGCTTGTCCTCGGAGAACAGAATTTTTAGTGGAAAGTTCTAAAATAATGGCTCCCCATCTCATGTAAGGATGAAACCACGAGCTAGATTCTATCATTATCAAATCTATTAGGTATACAAACTTACGCATACAGCAAACTTTATCTACTTGAGTGCCAAGCTATGGAACGCACTGCCGCACAACCTGAGAAAGATCTACGAACTAACAAACTTTCGAATATCATTGAAGACCCATTTTTTTTAATAAGGCATACTACACAGAACAAACATAAATACATGCATCTCCTACACCTTTACACAAAACTATTTTATAAGATCTGCTTGTTTTAAACTTCTACTATGTTATTCAAAATCTCTATGTAACAATAACTGATTAAGTTCTTATCTAGTACCACCAAGCACAATACATTGTAAGCCACATTGAGCCTGCAAAAAGGTGGGAAAATGTGGGATACAAATGCAATAAATAAATAAATAAATAAATAAAAGCAGCCCTATTTTACCAGTACTGCTTATCAAAATCTTTGGTATAGGGTACCCTCCATCGGATAAGCCACTTATCCTTTTGTTGCCACTACTATTACTATTTATTGCTATACTGGTACTAGATGTATGCAAGGTAGAAATCAATTCCTCTCTCTGATAAAGACAACATGTACTTCACAAGACTCCTAGTAGGGCTAGCTATTTTAACTTTACTACCCACCACAGGAGACAACATAATACCAATACTTTGCATCCCAATTTACCTAATTAGAAATATCGACTTCCAGAAAGGCAGAGTTCAAACAATCAGACAAAATGACTCAGCCAATAGCCCAAAAACAACAGATGGCCAAAAAAGGAACCAACTAATTCCGAAACCCTACTGACCGACAACTAGTGAAAATTCCCAAAGTGGCAACAGCTGAAGATTTAAAATTTTATTTATTTATGACAATTATATCCAGCTTTAGCCTGAGTAGAACTCAGGTTCAATTTGACTTACATAATAATTAGAAAAGCGTGAACATGTTCAAAATAAATTGAGAGAGTAAAAAACATCATATAATGTTAGACCAGTAAAACTTGAGTTAGGAGCAGATGTAATTAAACACTTAAGCTAGATAATTGAAATATGGAGGAAAAAGGTAAGGGCTAGGATTAGCTGGGATAGGCAAAAGTAGTGGGAGGTGGGATGAGGTAAAAATTAATGCCATGAGTTTATTTGAGAAGAGTGCTTATTTCCCTAAAGGCTAGACTGAAGAAGTGAGTTTTCAACAGACTTCAGAATAACAAATAATAATCAGTGCATTTGATGGTTTTAGGTATGGAGTTCCAAATTTTAGTGCCTTGATATGAAAAGTTAGCAGTATGGATTGTTTTGTAGGTTACTTTCTTACAATTAGGGAAATGTAGGATAAGATTTTCTCTGGATGATTTAGAGGCATTACGTGAAGATAATTCAATGATGTTGTTCATGTATATTGGGGCAGAACCATACCAAATTTTGTGAATGAAGGTACATAGCTTGAATGATATTCTATTTTTTATTGGCAGCCAATGCAAATCGTACAGAAGGGTGGTTGCTTTGGCGAAGCATGGTAGTTTATGAAACATGTGGCAGTGTTTTCAGGAGAGTGCATTAGGAACCTGATTTAAGAAGCCTTCTTTATTTATTTATTACATTTGTACCCCGCGCTTTCCCACGCGAGGCAGGTTCAGTGCGGCTTACATAGTAATAGGGATTACAAGGTATTGCAGAGAGAGTGCAAGCTGTGGTATAACACAATAATGATGGAGATATGCAGATAGGTGAGATCATCGCCCCTTTGCACTTGCCCCTCCTCTCCAAATCTGACAACCCTGGTTTTCAGGTGCAAGGTGTGCAAAACAATTGTGGCAAAAAAGTAGGACTTCAGTTAAACTTTCTATTTGTAAGGAAAGACATGAATTTTCTTTCAAAGTTGAGGCAAGCAAAATCAATCCTATTATTCTAGTTTCTAAACCCATGAAGCGCCCAAAGGCACTTTTTAGCCCTCTCAAGTCACTTCACTGGCTTCCTATCTGTTTTCGCATACAGTTCAAACTCCTCTTATTGACCTATAAGTGCATTCACTCTGCAGCTCCTCAGTACCTCTCCACTCTCATCTCTCCCTACATTCCTCCCCGGGAACTCCGTTCACTGGGTAAATCTCTCTTATCTGCACCCTTCTCCTCCCACTGCTAACTCCAGACTCCGTTCCCTTTATCTTGCTGTACCATATTGCCTGGAATAGACTTCCTGAGCCGGTACGTCAAGCTCCATCTCTGGCCATCTTCAAATCTAAGCTAAAAGCCCACCTTTTTGATGCTGCTTTTAACTCCTAACCCTTATTCACTTGTTCGGAACCCTTATTTTATCATCCTCATTTTAATATGCCCTTATCTCGTTTGTCCTGTTTGTCTGTCCTAATTAGATTGTAAGCTCTGTCGAGTAGGGATTGTCTCTTCATGTTCAAGCGTACAGCGCTGCATACGTCTAGTAGCGCTTTAGAAATAAGTAGTAATAGTAGTAGTAGTAGTAGTGTGGTGCGCTCCAGCTTTCTGCTACTGGTTCAAAACAAGATAGCTGATCTGGCAACCTTCTTTCCAAACAAGATTTTAGACCCGAGCTTAGCCCATCCACCACTCACCCCCAATCAGTTACCGTTTCTCTAGTGTTAACCTCTACATCAGCTATTAAACACCATACGAATTCAACTTCGCTTTCCAAGGGTGGGATTTCAAAACAGCGCCACTGACTAAAGAAAAGAAAATCAGGTAGCACAATTTCTCCTTTCTTATGGAATGGAAAACTGTATTAGTAAATTCAGCCTAATGGAGTTGCAACAGATTTCTTAGAGTATGTCTCTCCCTTTTCTTTTGAACTTCATGGAGGGCAATGTGCCTTTTTTAGGTGGGGGGGGGGGGGGGGGAGGGCATCTCAATTGCTGAATGTTTTGGGCTGCCTTCCACACAGAAAGAAAATTTGTTAGAGTAGTAATTATCTTTGTGCAGAGCCTTGGAGCTAATACAAGGTTAACGAGGAGGGCTATATTCTGAACATGCTGTCCATTTACTATTAGTGGAAACTTTGGTTACCTTGAGCAACAGGAATATAGATATGCATTCCCTGTAAATCCAAACAGCACAAAAACAGTTTGGATCAATTCCTTGCTTGATAGAAGACAACAGTATCTGTACTATAACAATAAAATGGACTTTTAGTTGGCTACATTATGAAAAGGTTTAGTATGGATTACAAAAGAAAATAAAAACAGGAGAAGCAAATACAATCCCTGAAATATAATGAAAGCAAAATTCTTTGGTCTGTTGATGTCCAACAATGGGTGAAAACCAACCTTTTAGCATTCTGAAATAAATTGCAGACACCTGAAAAACCTCACCCATAGGGCTACAAGAATTCTCGCCCCTATGACTAACATATGCTTCTTTATCTTCTTGGCTGTTCGGGCTCTCAAACAAATATATCCTTGGCTTGGACAGGAATCAAAATTATTCTGCAACTTCTTTTATCACACTTCATACCAACTTGTTTCTTATTTATACATTCCAGACTGTTTTGGCTCAGGACAGGAGTGTTAGGAATTTTGTTTAAAAGGAACTTCAGTTTTGATTTTAAAATGGGTGGGAAACTGAGGCTAGGAGACCCAGTGAGGGTTAAAGTTAAACTTTCTTCTATAGTCTTTCTGAAAAGGTCTATAAGAAGAGGACCTTTGAGTCTCTCTATTTTGACAAGGTTTCCTACCCCAGAAGGCTCTAGCAAAGTTTTGCTTTTTTATTATGCCGGCCGACACGGATTGTTGACCCACTTGTGAGAATAATACAGTCTGCTTGTCCTCTGAGAAAGGCAATTTCATTCTGTGTGCCTTGGAGAAAATTCCCACTGTTTTAGCTTAAAGTTCCTCTTGGTAGGGACCTTTCATACCATCACTTTGGACAATATTGCTACAGTGCCATAGTCCAATGGTTCCCAAACCTAGAAACATGACAGCAAATAAGGGCCAAAAGGCCCATCCAGTCTGTCCACTTGCTACTCCTTTTCCTAAGGCAGGGGTAGGCAACTCCGGTCCTCGAGAGCCGCAGGCAGGTCAGGTTTTCAGGATATCCACAATGAATATGCAGGAGATAGATTTGCATACCATGGAGGCAGTGCTTGCAAATCTATCTCCTGCATATTCATTGTGGATATCCTGAAAACCTGACCTGCCTGCGGCTCTTGAGGACCGGAGTTGCCTACCCCTGTCCTAAGGGATCCCACACTTTTTAAAATTAACAGTCTATTAGGCATATTTTCAAAGCACTTAGCCTTCCAAAGTTCCACAGAAACCTTTGGAACTTTGGAAGGCTAAGTGCTTTGAAAATATGCCTCTGTCTCTATGATCTCCACCGGGAGGCCATTTCACACATCCACCACCCTTTTCCGTAAAAGAGTATTTTCTTAGATTCCTCCTAAGCCTGGTCCTGGAGGCACCCCAGCCAGTCAGGTTTGCAGGATATCCACTATGAATATTCATGAGAAAGATTTGCATGCAGTGGAGAATTCAATGTGAATATCCTAAAAGCCTGACCTGGCTAGGGTGCCTTCAGGCACAACAAGAAAATGGGGTGGAGAGGGCCCAATATCAAGAGATCAGTCACCACATACAAGGGTAAGATGGCTGATCAGACACAGAGGCAGTCGCGAGCAGCGTGGTGTGGCTGCTGTCTCCCTGCAGGAGCTACGGAGCAAAGACCATTGCAATTCAATGTTATTACTTCTGGACTCTCATTTTTGAACCAAGTTTTTAAGGCTGTGTGCTTCTGGCTCTTGATGGCACCCAGGAACCCATTACCATTGTTCTGACAGAAGATGGAACCGTAGTGGAGGATGAAGAGTACTTTCAATGTCTACCACAGAACACTAAATTCATGTTCCTGTGCAAGAATGAGACCCGGGCTTCCAGCACTATAGGTTTCTGTGATTCTTATTAATGATCATTAAATGCTCCAATCGATAAATCACCATATATTCATCGATTGACCCCTGAAGAAGGCTGATATAGCCGAAACACGGACCGTGTTGGGTCCCAATAAAGGTTTTTCTGGAGCATCTTACCCTTGTATGTGGTGACTGATCTCTTGATATTGGGCCCTCTCCACCCCATTTCCTGGTTGTGTTCGATTGCTGTGGAGAGCGTGAACCCCACTTTGCCTTTCTGTGTAGGGTGCCTTCAGGACCAGGTTTGGTCACCACTGCCACAAGATGTCTCTTTTACAAACTGGCAGCATAATAAGACCATCTGTGAGCATATTATCATCCTGAGAGACAAAGTCTTTATTCTGAAAGTTCTTCTCACTCGCTGGGAAGTATGGCGGTGCAGCATTAGCCCCATTCCCTTCAACTGCATCATCAGTACTAGCCTGCTTTTCTGTAGTGCATAGGCATATTGCTTCAGGCGTGCCACCTAAGGGGTGTGTAATGCCCCTTTAGTGTGCCCTTTTGGGGGCAACTCTGGGGGCAATTTTGGAGAGACTTCTCCGATCACTAGTTTTATGCACATTGTTTGTTCCACTTTTACTTTTTTTTTGTCTTTTTCAGTCAATATGCATTAGTTATAGTTGTGTTATGTTTATTTGGGGGTGGGGGAGGCCATTTTAATTCTACTCAGGCTGGATATAGGGATGAGTCACACCAGAAGACTGAATAAGAAATTATTTAATCCATCCATCCAATCTTCAAACTATATAAGTTATAAATGGGACCACCATTTTTATAAACATTAAAAAAAATTAAGCCAAAGATTGGCATTAGAACGCTCTCTTATATACCTAAAGCATATTTAGGGGGTACTCTTTCTTATCTTCCTGTTCTTTGTCTATATTTCAAAGCTAGATCTGTTTGCAATAAGCATGTTATTATAAAGAATCTAATAGGAGACTCAGAGGTTGTTTGGGGTTTTTAAAGAAATTATTATTATTACTGAGACCTGGCTTCAAGATGGGGACTCTTATTGTATCCGGCCTGTTCCCTCTTGGTTACAAAATTTTACATTGTCCAAGAGTAGATAAAAAGAGGTGGAGGCTTAGCTGCGACAGGGCTGCAGAGAGACAAAGCTGGGCGCAGGGGCAAACCAGGGGCCTGCCCCTCCCTCGTTTTTGTAAAAATTGAGGCCCCTGTACCTTTTAAAACAGCAATGGCCATATTTTGGGGCTTTTTACCCGCTGCATAAAAAGGCCCCTGACGGTACCGCAGGGCTTTTTTTCCTGCAGTTTTGGGCAGCTTAGTAAAAGGACCCTACAGTACTGAATCAACATCATCATCATTAGTTTCTGAAACTTACTTTTGCAGCTTACTACTTTGAGAATTATCTCCAACTGACCATGTTGAAAATACAGGCTGGAAATACTAACCACCACCATCTGATGTTATGTTGTCAGGACTTGGCTAGGTTAACTGCGCACATTAAGATGAAGACTAATTTCAGTGAAAAACATTGCTGCTTAGCTTGCCCTTGTGAATATCATCTAAAGCAGCACGCCTCTATCTAGTTGTTTTCCTATTTCTCCTGCCACAGAGATCACATGCTTGGCAAGAACAGATGCCAAACCCCAGGGAGACATTCCTTATGCTGCTAGTTTGGTAGCTACTAATAACAGGCAAAAATACTTGCGCAGCAAAAATCAAGACAACCCAGAATTAGGTTGCTAAGTAATAGATTGAAAAAATTAGTTCAGCAGATCCTGTGCTTCAAGTTTTGGGGTGGTTAAGCCAGAGTCAGTAGTAGAGTGTTTACTGTTAGTCCATTTGAATGTGTGGCTATAATGATGTGTTCTTTCCATAAATATCAGACAGAACTTGCTGTTATAACATCAGTCTGTCACTTCAAGCAAAGAATGGAGGCTGCCAGTTTTAGTTTCACTATTTAAATTTATTTATTTATTGGGCTTAACTGCCTTTATGAAGAGATTCACCCAAGGCAGTGTACAGGAGGTACAGCTTGGCATAAAATGCACAATTTTTTTAACAGTCTAAATAGTACAATGACAAAATATAAGCATGAATAGAATCAATGAGAAACTTTATAATTCTAGGTTTGTTTGAAGCAGTCTCCTTAGAATCTAAACTATATATTTATTGCATTTGTACCCCACATTTTCCCACCTATTTGCAGGCTCAATGTGGCTTACATAGTACTGTCAAAGGTGTTTGCCCAGTCGGTGGATAACAAATACAAAGTTGTATAGTAACATAGCAGATGACGGCAGAAAAAGACCTGCACGGTCCATCCAGTCTGCCCAACAAGACAACCCACATGTGCCACCCCTTGTGCATACCCCACCCTGACCTGCACCTGTGCTCCTCAGGGCACAGACCGTATAAGTCTGCCCAGCACCATCCCCGCCTCCCAACCACCGGCTCTGGCACAGACCGTACAAGTCTGTCCAGATCGTATGAGGTATAAGTGGAGGGTCAGAATAGATGAAGATTGCGTGATGTCCTGTTCGATCATAGTCATGCTGTGTTGGTAGGTGAAGAGGGTTACATGGGGTCGTTGGGGTAGGCCTTTTTTGAAGAGGTAGGTTTTTAGTGATTTCCTGAAGTTCAAGTGGTCATAGATTGTTTTCACAGCTTTTGGAAGCCCACTCCATAGTTGTGCGCTTATGTAGGAGAAGCTGGCTGCGTAAGTTGTTTTGTATTTCAGTCCTTTGCAATTTGGGTAGTGTAGGTTTAGGTAGGATCTTGACGATCTGACTTTGTTTCTTATTGGTAAGTCTATAAGGTCTGTCATGTATCCTGGGGCTACGCCGTACATGATTTTGTGGACTAAGGTGCAGATTTTGAAGATGATCCGTTCTTTGATTGGGAGCCAATGCGACTTTTCTCGGAGAGGTCTGGCACTTTCGAAGCGTGTTTTGCTGAATATCAGCCTGGCTGCTGTATTTTGGGCAGTCTGGAGTTTTTTTTATGAGCTGTTCTTTGCAGCCCGCGTAGAGAGGAAAGATCCCACTTAAACTTTCTTTCTGAGAAGTTCTGAGAGAAGCGGACATTTCTCTGGGTGACATTATTTTGCTTTGTGCTTGATAACTTAAAAATTGGGTTTAAAAGAGGAATTGTAGGATACTGATAAACACATTTAGAATGTAAAAAACTGTGGAGACACACAATTTTAGCAAGTCCATTGTATCACCAAAGGACCCTTTAATAGGGGGGAAAAATGTGTATGATCCGCGTATAGCCTATACAAGATGCCTAATCTTGAGAAGAGTTTGCATAGAGAAGTCATGTAAATATTGAAAAATATCAGAGACAACGTTGATCCCTGGGGAATCACTGAGGCCACCTTCCCCCATTCTGAAATATCTTGAGCAAATTTTCAACCTATCAGATAGAAATGACTTAAATCAACTCTAGCACTTTCCTGTTTATACCCAGTCATACCAAATGATATAACAGGCCATGACACACCATGTTAGAAACAGCTGTTATATCTAATACAGAGCTGTCCAACTTTAGTCCTCGAGGGCCACAATCCGATCAGGTTTTCAAGATTTCCCCAATAAATACGCATGAGATTCATTGTGGGAATCTTGAAAATCCGACCTGACAAGAGCCAAGGTTGGACACCCCGATCTAACTATCCAAAAAATTGTTTCTGAAATCAAATCCTTGGAGTATTGGCTCTCAGCAGCTTTTGATCTAGTAAGTCACGATCTCCTTATTCACAGACTGCAGGATATTGGCATTAAAGGTACAATCTGACTGGCTTTACATCCTACCTTTCTGCTAGAACATACTCTGTAACTATGGGAAGAGGTTGAATTAAAACCATTTAAATTTGCCTGCGGAATGCCACAAGGTTATATCCTGGCACCAGTTCTATTTAATATCTTTTTAACACTCCTTTTAACCCTTATTCAATCCTTGGGCCTCACTAGCTATGCATACACAGACAATATTCAGGAAACTTGGTTCGTTAAATATAAAGAACACTCAGGAAGTACTTAACATTGAGTTCAAAATTGCCCAGTATTATCAACTCAAGTTAAATCCAAACAAGACAAAAGGTATCATTTTCTCTACGAAAGGAACACAAATTTCAATGATCACAATTTCAATTGCTGGCATCCGTGTGTCTCTGTCCCCTCATTGAAAATTCTGGGGATTATTATTGATTCTGATTATCAAATGAACGTATTTCATTAGTGACCAAGAAATGTTTCTATAAATTTAAACATTCATTCTGTTCAATCTCTACTAACACAGAAATCACTGAAAATTTTGATTCGTTCTCTAGTCCTAACACATTTAGGGCCCTGTAAGGTGTGCATTTTTAGCCCGTGCTAAAAATTAGCACACACTGTGTAGACGCCCATAGAAATATTATGGACATCTACCCAGTTGCACTACCTTTAAACCTACATTTAGAACCATTGTATCAATTATTTAAAAGGGGACTTAAAACATTTATTCTTACATGCATTTGGTAATTCAGGTTTCCTTAAATTCTTATGTATGGCTGAGGTGGCTTGGTTGGAGACTGGAAGACATAAATCTGTTTTTATTTCATTTTACCTTTCATTTTGTCTTAAGTATGATGTAATCTTCACTTTTTCTTGATACCGTTATACTCTTTTTACACTATTTAACTTTTTTTATTGTTAACTGATATGAAGGTATCACCACTGGAGGCATAAATTTGAATAAAACTTGGAACAACATTTTTGAAGAAAGGTCCAGAATTTGGCAGCTAAGATTTAATGCTAAAAATGAAGTGTCATGCATTTGGGCTGCAAAAAACTGAATGGTACAGTTTAAGGGTGAAGAACTTTTGGGCACAAAAGAGGAACGGGACTTGGGTGTGATCATAGGTGACGATCTTGAGGTGACGAAACAGGAAGAAAAAGCCATGGCGAAAGCTAGAAGGATGTTTGGGTGCATAGGGAGAGGAATGCAAAAGAATACAGATACAGATGAAAAGTACCAAACTTCTTTATTACAAACTATACCTGACGTGGTCCACGTTTGGGGGCTGCCTCAGGGGTATACAACTAAAAACAGCAACCAAATTTATAATTAAACAAATCAACGCATATAAAGTACAAAAATTAAAAAAAACCCCAAAACATATAAGGCTCCTTTTATAAAGTGGCCTACCGATTAGCAGAACACTGAATGCAAAGAAGTCTATTCAATTCCTGTGGGCTTCTTCGCATTCAGCACACGCTAATTGGTAGCTCTGTTTGTAAAAGGAGCCTACAGAATGTTTAGGGTCCAGGCAAGTGCATTAACACCAAGCATAACTGTGCTAATATACAGAAAATATTAGCACAGAGTTTAGATAGCGTAAACATGATGCGTTGTGCCTCCAAGTAGCTTTGCTTGGAAAACAGTTATATTGTGTGCTACATACCCAAAGTAGCACACTAACCCGTTTGCAAAGCCACGCAGCATTGCCGACACTGCCCATTCACAGTGAATGGGCTGTGTCGACAGTACCGCACTGCTAGTGCAGCTTTGTGAACAGGGGCCTAAATTTGATGAGTCTGAAATATGAAAAAAAAAATGTAACAATTTAAAAAGAGAATTACACTTCAGAAAATGCCAAGTTTAAACAGGACCTTGATGAACAAAACAAAAAAAAAAAATCTTGAAAATCAAACCGCCACTTACCTTACTGTAGCACTGACAGCCAACTCTAGATCCAGAAGAAAAAAAAACAAACACCAAGTAACAGTGACGTATTATAGTGCAAATGACGTCACTTCTCACCAAAATTCAAAACAAATATGTTTTGGACACAAAAAAAAGCACATCTGCCACTTTGTGCTGCTTTCTGGATGCTCTTCTGTTTTGAAAATAAGCCCCTATACTAAAAGAAAAAAAAGAATTTGAGTTTTTGATCGTCCGATCACCTCACATTTCTGTATTATACATTCTACCTAAGATACATAAGTCTTTAGAAAACCCAAAGTCCATCCTAAGGAGCTCCTTAGTCATGCTTTGTCAGCACAGCGCTTCCAGCGTCTGCCTCTTGCTCTTCACTCCACTTAGCCAATGACTTCACCAGGAGCAGAGCTAGCTCTGTCCCTGCAAGATGTCAGACAAAATGACAATGTAGGAAAAGTGCTGCCTCCAACCACTGGCAACTTGTAATAATCACTGAAGATGTCTGGAACACACACATCAAGGAAGAAAATCTCCCTCCGCTATCAGACCAAAAAAAAACAAAACAAAAACGGTCCCCATTTTACAACATCCAAGACCAAAACAATTAGTGGTTTATACACAAGTTTATTTTTTTTTAAAGAATGAAAACCATGCTTTTCCTTTTCGAACATTGAAGGAACACTGCTAAGAAAACAGCAAAGGAATCAGAACCAAAGAGTTTGATCAGTTTAAGTAACTAAGGGCCCCTTTACCAAGCTGCAGCAAAAGGGTGTTTTACACACACACTGAGGCCCCCCTTTGCCGCAGGTGGTAAAAGGGAAGTCTCGCTTTCCTACAGGAAATGGCTGCGCGGCCATTTTGGGGGAGGGAGCCCTTACTGCTACCCATTGAGGTGGCAGTAAGGGCTCCCGTGTAAACCCGGCGGTAATCAGGCAGCGCACGGCACTGTCCGATTACCACCAGGCACACTCTGGCGCTACAAAAATAAAATTTTGTACCGCCGGAAATGACAGTGCGCTAGGGGTGGGAAGTACCACTGGGCTGCAGTGGTAGCCCAGCGGTACTTCCTGTATAGTGAGAGGAACGCCCGCCTTAGGACTCCTTTTCACTAAAGTGGCAGTAAGCCCAAGGGTGAGATATACAAAGCTTTTCCCCCTACAGACACAAAATGGGGGAAAAAAATTAGAATGAGAGGACATGAGTCAGAATAGGTGTCTACATAAAAACAGTAGATGATTTATGACTTAGGTTGCAAAACAGAGGTAGTGAATTTCTTATATTGGGATTTGTTCTCCAATTTTGACCTTGCTAATCATTCTTTGTTGCTACTTCATCTGTCACCTAGACTCAGTAAGGTCATGGCTAATTAGTTCACATTATTCTCTGTGGACCCACAGCAAAAGTAAACACCTTTTTTTGTGGAGATTATCAAGGCTCCTCCTTTCATTTATCCTATTGAATACTTTTTTGAAGCCTTTGTATGCCATTATTAGGTTATGGGATAAATGAATTTTAGCTAATGATGCCAGATTATTTTTCTCCTCTGGAAGAGTCACTGGAATCCACATTTGACTCAAAATCTTGAGTCTCGCTAATTAGCCAAAGGATAATTGTTTAAAATGAACCCAGATGAAAGCTTTTATAGGTTGGATTTCAAAATACACAAATCACCCCCATCGATCAATGATCACCCTAGTTTTGGTATTTAAGACTTACAGCTTGGGAGTCCGATTCCACCCTCACAATGTAGGACCAAGTGAATTTTATAGTCAAAAGGACTTTACTATTGCTTCAGTTGGTTAAGAAAAATTTGTCTTTTTCTGATCTTAGGCGAATTATGCAGGCAGCATATTGTCACAGAGTACTGCAAGGGAATGCATCTTGGTCTAAGAACAATCCTCTGGTAGTTTGTTCAAAATGTTTTCAAGATCACGCCTCTCCATTATTAAAGGTTTTGCATTATCTTCCTGTAACCCTGCAAATCAACTTAAAATCTGTCGAAAGGGGTGAGAAACCACAATCTTCAAGGGCCACAACCCAGTCAGGTTTTCAAGATTTCCACAATGTATATGCATGAGATTCATTTGCATGTACTGCTTCCATCATATGCAAATAGATCTCATGTATATTTATTGTGGAAATATTGAAAATCAAACTGGGTTGGGGCCGAGGACTGTGGTTGCTCTGTTTCATCATCATTTCTTTAGGCCCTGACATAAAGCCCCCCCCCCCACAAAAAAACTGTAGTTCATCAAGTTGTTCAGTATGTCCCTAATTTAGTTCTTGATAGTTAAAAACGCTAACATACCCATAGTGCCGCTTAGTAAACATACATATATCAATTGCTGATAATTAAAAGAAACTGAAAATCCCACTGCTTCATTTAGTGTAGCTTGATATGTTCCATGCTCCTTTAATTCAGTGTGCAATTTCTGAGATGTCTCACTTCCAACATTTACTGGCTTTGTGGAGGAGTGGCCTAGTGGTTAGGGTGGTGGACTTTGGTCCTGGGGAACTGAGGAACTGAGTTCGATTCCTGGCACAGGCAGCTCCTTGTGACTCTGGGCAAGTCACTTAACCCTCCATCGCCTGCCGCATTGAGCCTGCCATGAGTGGGAAAAAGCGCTGGGTACAAATAAAATAAAAAAATAAATAAAAAATAACCTGCTGGTGCAAAACAACTCCTAGCAGAGAGAGAGAGAGAAAAAAAAAAAACATTACCACAGATAACATTATTAAAAAAAAAAAACCATTACCACAGATAACATTATTAAAACACGTATCAATAAATTTTTAACAACATCTTCTTATAAACTAGTAAAAAAGGCCCGTTTCTGACACAAATGCAATGGGCGTTAGCAAGGTTTTCCTCGGCTCCCCTGCAGCCACCCATGTCCAGCAACCCTCCTCTCCCCCTGCGCCCACTGCAGCCACCCATGTCCAGCGACCCTCCTCTCTCCCTTGCCCCCCCCTCCAGCCACCCATGTCCAGCGACCCTCCTCTGGACATGGATGAGCTGTGAGGCATGTTCCCCCCCCCCCCCCCCCGGGTTCTGAAGTTGACATCATAATGGCTACGGTGATGTCAGCCTGATCTACGGAGCCTAGCAGACCAACTCAGAATGAGCCACGGTCCCAGGCAGCAAGTCAGAACGTTGGAGGTGAGAATTATTATATAGGATAAGAGATTCAACAAAAAATGTACAAAGACTAAAAAAGGAAAAAAAAAAGAAACTGCCAAATGGTTAAATAATCCTTACAGAACTTAGGGCCCTGTTTACTAAGACGCGCTAGAGGAGTGTTAGCATTTTTAACATACGTTGTGTAGGTACCCACAATAAACCTATGGCCACCTACACAGCAAGTGCTAATTTTGTGCACGCACTAAAAACGCTAGCGCACCTTAGTAAACAGGGCCCCTAGTGTCTTCACTGTCTCTTAGATGGCAATCTTGGGGACACAGGAGAGAAGTGTAACCAAATATTGTATACATTTTGCCAAAGCAGGTTTGCATGACTGAACTGAAAATTTCTTATCAGTAGTTACTGGAAGACTATGACAGCTCAACTTAATTTATGCCTAAAATAATTGGCATGAACCTTCAGCAAGAACGAACTCCTTGCCAAACTTGGTCTTAAGGGATGTTCAGTTCCAGTAATGCAAACTAGATCTTTAATTATAATTCACATCCTATCCAAGCCCATTTGTATTCTATTGTCAAGGGTTTAGTTTTGTTTTTTTCAAATTCTTCTAAAGATAGTAACGTGGTGCGGTAGCCATATTAGTCTACTTTTAAAAGGTAATAAATAGAAATAAAAAGAAAAGAACGTAAAATACCTTTGTTTTTATTGGACTATCATCTTTCTTTTCTCTATTTTGATTTATTTCTAAAGATAGCAATTAAATCAAGAGATAATTGTTTTTCATAGTCCAGGTTGTCGAGGCAAAGATTTAAAAAGAAATCCATGGATGTCACATGATATGGTGAACCAGATTTATAAACTTCATATGCACAAAGTATTTGAATTCACTAATATTTTAAACCAAGACAAAATATGTACTTTTAAAATTATGCACACTGTAAACTGAGTCTACTTAACATCAGTCTGCTTTTACAATCTATGGTTCCTTTTTGAAACACTATATATACACAAATAAAGCCTAATGGCAAAGTCCTTATGGGAAGGGACATGATAATCACAGGAGCTAACTATTCAAATTACTATGGGTGCTAAACTCAACACTAATTACCATCCCTTGGATAGTGAAGACATTTGCTCTTAGGAGTGTCCAAACAATCAAAGCTTGTACAGAGCTGATACCTCTAATTGGAGGAGTTTGTTTTTGGAAGAACTGGAAGGAGACCAGAAAATCAAATGTCTACCAAGATCCCCAGAAATTCAGGATCAAAGGGGAAATATTTGAGGGGCCCTTTTACTAAGCCGCATAGGCGCCTACCCCCGCCCAACAGGTGCCAATTTGGAAATACTGCCAGGCTACCACATGGGCCGGGCGGTAATTTCATTTTGTACGTGTCAGTAGGTGGGCCAGAAATTTTCTGGCACATGGCACTAACTGGGCGGTAATCGGAATTGTATGCATGCTGACGATTACCACCCAGTTCCCGTGTGAGACCTTAACATTAAGTCAATGGGTGGCAGTAGGTTCTCAAGCCCAAAATGGACACATGCCAATTTTCATTTTACCGCATGCCCATTTTCAGCCCCCCCTCCCCAAAGGCCTTTTTTTGCAGATGCACTGAAAAATGAACATGCGTGCGACCAATACACACGTCTACACCAGCGCAGGCCACTTTTCGGCGTACCTTATTAAAAGGACTCCTATCATCTGTTTTTCCTCCCTCTCTCCTGGGTATACTTGTTTAGAACTGCAAGTCTGTCCCCATATAGTTTACAATGAAGACAACTGACCATTTTAATAACCACCCTCTGGATCACCTCTGTCCAGTTTATCTGTTTTGAAGTATCTTCAGCATTGCACATGGTATTCAGGTTGAAGTCTCAAATGTATAGAGACACTATTACTTACTTTTTCCTAGCAGCTGTTCCTCTCCTAATGTAACCAAGCATTCTTCAGGCTTTACCCATTGCCTTGACTATGTTTGGCCAGTTTAAGGTCATCAAATACAATCACCCCAAGTCCTGTTCTTTTCTGCACAGAACTATTTCACATCACCCCCTGTACTGTACTGCTTCCTTATTTTTTCCCTTTCAGCTATTTCTTTCAAAAGGATTGCAGCCCTTTCCTGTTTTAACTTGTTCACTTTCCAAGCAAATCTGATAGTTTTATCCAATGCTCTTCTACTTCTAGATTTTCCTATTGAATTGACTTCCCTTGTCTTAAAGTTAAAAGTTTTTCTAAGTCTATGACCCTCATCTTTGAATGAGCCTTCTCCATTTGTACTCTAATGCTGAGCCACACCATCCAGTGATCCTTGTATCTCAGATCTCCAACTATGACATCAAACTCTCTCCACTCAAAGTACCAGATCCATTATGCCCACCCTTCCATGTGGATTTCTACCTACTTGCCAAAAGAGTTTTCTGTAGAGAATCCAGGATCTCCTTGCTTTTAGATGACACCACTGCTGGGATTTCCCAATTAACATCTGTCAAACTGAAATCATCTAGCAATGGCATTCTGCTTTCATACAAATGTTGTGAATATCTTCAATTAATTCTATTTTGCCTGCAAAAAAAAGTCTATATATTACACCAAATGCAGATAACCCACACCCTCATTCCAGATTATCCACAGTGCCTCCCCTTGTCTTGTAAATCCTATAATTCCTGTTGCTTTATTTTACACACAATTGGGTCGTCGTCCATGATGGCCCAGGAGACTGGCAAATCCCTAGCAAAAAACAAAAACTTCTCGAACGCACCGGCGTGCGGGCAGAGCGAACCGCGCACGAGCAAAACAGCTTCCTGCCCGCGGCACGAGCGTGCCCTCTCAGTTTAATAAAAAGCAAAACAGAGAATAGAACAACTCCAAAGGGGAGGAGGGAGGGTTTGTGAGAACAATCAGCCTGCTTTTCTCGGAGAATACCTGCTACAGGTATGTATCTACACTTTCTCCGAGGACAAGCAGGTTGCTTGTTCTCACGATTGGGGTATCCCTAGCCCCCAGGCTCACTCAAAACAATGAACATTGGTCAATTGGGCCTCGCAACAGCGAGGACGTAACATAGATTGACCTAAAAAGAAACACAACTAAGTGAGAGTGCAGCCTGGAACAGAACATAAATGGGCCTAGGAGGGTGGAGTTGGATTCTAAACCCCAAACAGATTCTGTAGCACCGACTGCCTAAACCAACTGTCGCGTCAGGTATCCTGCTGAAGGCAGTAGTGAGATGTGAATGTGTGGACTGATGACCACGTTGCAGCCTTGCAAATCTCTTCAATGTAGACTGACTATAAATGAGCCACCGACACAGCCATGGCTCTAATATTATGAGCTGTGACATGGCCCTCCAGAGTCAGCCCAGCTTGGGCTTAAGTAAAGGAAATGCAATCTGCTAGCCAATTAGAGATTGTGCGTTTTCCCAATGGTGACTCCCCTCCTGTTAGGGTCAAAAGAAACAAACAACTGGGCGGACTGTCTATAGGGCTTTGTCCGCTACATGTAAAAGGCCAATGCTCTCTTACAGTCCAAGATGTGTAACTTGTCCTCACCAGGGTGGGTGTTTGGACGGGGAAAAAATGTTGGCAAGACAATTGACTGGTTCAGATATTACTCCGACACCACCTTCAGCAAGAACTTAGGGTGCGTGCGGAGGACTATTCTATTATGATGAAACTTGATATAAGGTGCATGCACTATCAGGGCTTGGAGCTCACTGACTCTACGAGCTGAAGTGCCACCAGGAAAATGACCTTCCAGGTCAAGTACTTCAGATGGCAGGAATTCAGTGGCTCAAAAGGAGCTTTCATCAGCTGGGTGAGAACGACGTTGAGATCCCACGATACTGGTGGAGGTTTGACAGGGGGCTCTGACAAAAGCAAACCTCTCATGAAGCGAACAACTAAAGGCTGTCCAGAGATAGGCTTACCCTCTACACGTTGATGATAAGCACTAATTGCACTAAGGTGAACTCTTACGGAGTTGGTCTTGAGACCAGACTCTGATAAGTGTAGAAGGTATTCAAGCAGGGTCCGTGTAGGACAAGAAAAGTGATCTAGGGCCTTGCTGTCACACCAGACGGCAAACCTCCATTTGAAAGAATAACACTTTTTCGTGAAATCTTTCTTGGATGCAAGCAAGACTCGGGAGACACCTTCTGAAAGACCCAAGGAGGCAATTTCTAAGCTCTCAACATCCAGGCCATGAGAGCCAGAGACTGGAGGTTGGGATGTAGAAGCGATTCCTTGTTCTGGGTGATGAGGGTTGGAAAACACTCCAATCTCCACGGTTCTTCGGAGGACAACTCCAGAAGAAGAGGGAACCAGATCTGACGGGGCCAAAAGGGCGCAATCAGAATCATGGTTCCATGGTCTTGCTTGAGTTTCAGCAAAGTCTTCCCTACTAGAGGTATGGGAGGATAAGCATACAGAAGGCCTGTCCCCCAATGAAGGAGAAAGGCATCTGACGTTAGTCTGTCGTGGGCCTGAAGTCTGGAACAGAATTGAGGGACTTTGTGATTGATCAGAGTGGCAAAAAAATCCATCGAGGGGGTGCCCCACTCTTGGAAGATCTTGTGGACAACGGCCATGTTTAGCAGCCACTTGTGATGTTGCATGATCCTGCTCAACCTGTCAACCAGACTGTTTACGCCTGCCAGATCCATGGCCTGGAGAAACATGCCGTGATGGCGCACCCAAAGCCACATCCAGACAGCTTCCTGACAGAGGGTGAGATCCAGTGCCCCTGCTTGTTGGTGTAATACATAGCAACCTGATTGTCTGTCTGAATTAGAATTTGATTGGACAGCCGATCTCCGAAAGCCTCACTCTTGGGGGGGGGGGGGGGGGGGGGGGGGGAAATCTCAGACACTAATAATTATTCTCTCTAAAAAGGTCATCTTTCTATTGAATTTCTGATCAGAATTTTAGAATTTTGTTATTACTGTATTATAGACCATGATCCATGCTGTGTGCTTCTTCTGCGTTGCATTTGTTTTGTGAATTAATGCCTAGTGTTGAGCAGATTTTTTCTTCCTCCACAGCTTTACAATTTTGCTTCAAGGATCTGGACTCACAATCCTGTTCAAAACTGGGCTTGAGGCATGCTACAAGCATTATTGCAATTTAGTAATTTAGCCCCCCTCCCCCAAGAACATATCCACTGCTTTCTTAACAACATACAGTCAACATTTCATACTCAACAACCCCTGTCTGTCACCAAGAGAAAGAAATAATGTTTCAGGGAGGACTGACATTCCAGGACACGTTGCTTATTCAGCCATATTTGATCCTGCTATGCTAAACCCTCTTTTGCACTGTGGGGCAGATACAGATAACACTGCATTTCATGGATACAGGATCTATTGAAGTTAGCTGTGAAAACTACTACAGAAACAAAATAACTAAGGGCTGGATACAATTACAAATCTGACCACTAACTACTGGCAGAATCCTGAAAATGAATCATATGGTGGAGGTCATGACTGTTTTCTGAACACACAAAAATATTTTAAAGAATTTTTTTTTTTAATATAAAGTGTTAGTAACCCGGATATATTAATATTTTATGATTCTACTCTGTTATTTCAGGGTTGGATTTGAATAAGATGCTTCACTGATCCCTGGACATATATTATAGAATTTTGAAAAGCCAAAAGCAGAGGAGGAAGTGTTCTTTTTGCATCCCGTGTTATTACAAAATAGAGTTACCAGATGTTTATAAAATGACTTAAAGCTAGACATCTTCATAAACTCTCTTTCTAATCTTCACAACACTGTAGGACCATGACCATCAAATGGTCCTAACATCTCCCAGCTATGTTATTACATGATTTCAGGCTAGACAGACCATTGATCTGACCCAGTATGGCTATTCTCATGTTCTTATGCTTCACACCTTGCCAAAATGTATTTAGATGCAATAATAGATTTTCTTTTTACTAAGATAACCGAGTTGAACTTAACGTTGTAGCCGTGCTTACCACTAAGTTGAATCTATGCCAAAATAAAGAAAATAAAAAAGTAAAATTAGATAAGTTAGATAGTAGCTCTGGACATTCAATGTCTAAAATCCTATTATACTGGCAAACAGGCAATTTAAAATAGAATTTACTGTCCCCAATGATCCCTTTATGTTTTGCTAGTCATAAAGAACATTATATAGAGAGATACACTGCTGTCAGAATCCAGACAGTTTTCTTCAGGATAAATCTGATTACACTAACTGTAGGTCTTTTCTAGTATATTTAGCCACAGGTTTTTGGGTACATAGTGTAAGTACAACTTCATGATAAACAATGGAAAGAGAAATTTGGCAGAGGAATACTTTGGTATTAAAGAAAAAAAGATCCATGTCATGCATACGTTAATGTTGAACTGAAGAGCAGTTATTCAAAGACAGCCTAGTTTGACTCAGTCTCTGTATGGGCCCTGAAATACACATTTTGCTCCAATTCAGACTTAAAAACTGCTGTCTAATGGTTACACATTTCTCTATACTTACAAGCTGGGCAAGCAAACTGCCCAGTAAACATGTGAATCAAAGGGCATGTTTCAGGTCCCACAATTTCAGTGTTGAAAATGTCAACGCCTAAAAATAGAAATTGTTCTGTCCTGCTGGCAGCTCTTCACAGATTTACACTACCACCAATTGTTTTCATACTTACTGATACAATATTCTTTCCAATGCCATAGTTTGCTTTCTGTAGCAGGATGAACTAAAAGACAACAGATTTGTCCTACATCAGGAAGTGTTGTACATCCACCCACACAAAGACCTATGAACTGCTGGCAGCCACAATGGAAAACAATTCAGGGTCTTATCTTTAAGAAAAAGAACTGAGACCCATGTTTTAGGATAAAAATCTCCCATCAAAACTGAATTTCAAAGTGTTTTCTGCAAAGGCGTTTAAAAACAAATATATGTTTAAAATGTACTTATTTTATTTGTGCTATTTTATAACTTGTAAACCACTTAGATATTTTATTATGGGTGGTGTATCAAATGTAATAAACCAAGTATCTCCCAGAACCCCAAACTTAGATGATTATAAAATATGTTTTATCAACAAAATTGGATAAAATCAAAAGAGGATACCAAATATCTGACAATGTCTAACATACCTGCAGTAATATATGTATGAAAAATATATTAAGAAAACAGGAATGCTTAGAATTTGAATCCGTGACCTTTATGTGAGTTAATAAAATGTAATTAGGATGCATTTTATTAATAACCAATTGCCTTTAAAAACTAGATGTACCAGGTTACACCAATCAGTTTTTAAATACACTTTTCATCATAGAGACAGAATGAGAAAAATTATTTGGAAGTGAGGATACTTAAAATTCTAAGGTTCCACAAAAACAATGAAATAAAGGTCTTACTAGCTACATACCTACTATATATATCTATATATATATAACATTTTACAGTGAAAAGGCACCTAGAAATGTAAAAAAAGACATTTTACAGTCATGGTGCTAGAACTGTATCTGAACAGCTGTCAGTTTCACTCAGACTTTTGTCGTTTCACATTCAAGATAATCTGAAATAGACAATGTTAGATGAGACTGTATTTATAATATGTGCATTAACAAAGACTACTGATCATTGTACAAGATAATCCAACAGATATACCTTAAAACAGATTTACAGTAACGTTTTTGTTGTCCAAGTGAACCTGGAAAATACATCTTACTCCTGTAAAATTTAAATATTAAGAACCAGCCAACAGCTATATTGACAATAGCTTTGTAAAAGTTTTGCCAGATCTTGTATAAAGATACAAAATTCAAAAAATTACTTTACAGCACAAAACATCCTAAATTCTAGTAAAAGCAGGAGTGAGAGAAACAGTGCTGAGCTACCAGTAAAATAAGACACCAGACCCTAACAGTATGCTGCCAATGTGGTTGGAAGTTCAAAACATGATTGAGTTTACTATAATCCAGCACACACCCTACAAATCCAAATTATTGTTTAGAATTTGTTCTATTGTGCAACAACCTGCACAACTGTGCAAAATAAGGCCTGGCAAAAAAAAAAAAAAAAAAAAATAAACAAGAAACTCCAACACACAGAAGTGGGTGCACCACACCAAACAAAGAGTGAACTCAAAGAAACAAAAGCACAAAAAAAGTTTAAGTTATAGATGATTTTATTTAATAATTTTCATATAACCTGCCACAGCATGTTTTGCTTAGTATCTTTGTTCGGCAGAGATGCTAAGCAGAAATTACTTAGTAAGGCTAAGCAGCGACTCCTTTAGAGCTTCTTATGAGAGCATTTCAGGTAAATTGGAGTGGCATTTTGAACTTAAGGCAATTTTTTATACTCCTTGATGCAGCCATTCTTAGAACAATATGGCCATGGCAAGTTATATAAAAACTGATTATGAAATATAATCCATCTATAAACCTTTTTTTGCTTTCACTCCTTTTAGGGGCATGCACTCTTTTTCCAAAATAAGGCATGATCTTATTCTCATTTCATTTTGTTTCCCCTTTTTACTCCTAGAACAGTAGAGACAAAATCTCTTCAAAAACAAATTCTATATATTTGAGTATGACACAATCAGAATATGTACCTAGGCACCAGGGACTAGAAGAGATTAAGTAATGGGCAAAAACTATTTATACATGCATGCCAAGGGCATAGCTCCATCAAAGTGGGTCATGAATCAAATCATTGTCTTTTCCTTACAATTTATTCTCAGTTATAACCATCGATAAGTCTACAAGATCAGATGTAATTTCAGCTCAATTCAATTATCCTGAACTGTAGAAAACATACTTTATCAGTAGCCGGTTTGAAGTCCTCCTTCAAAACAAATTTGCATATTTTGCCATAATAGCATATTATGATTCAAAAAGCCAGAAACAGAAAACCTAACCAGATTGTGTTCAGTAGTTTTAGGAGACAAGATGATTCAGTCGCCAATAGTCTTTAAAGACCCTCTGTCTTTAGACTGGCTGGATTGCAGCATTCCTGAGCTGGGAAAATAGAAGCATGGATCCTAGCATCACTATATTTGAGATTCTTCAACCCATGCCAGGCCCGCTGAATAAAATGTTTGATCTATAACCTAGAAATAAATTAAAAGACATTAAGGTACAGTTCCCTCCTTCACTGCAGCATAATGTCCTTCAGGTTTTCTTGGAGGATTGTATCTTTCACAGCATGAAACACAAAGCGAATATTTTCAGTATCTATGGCTGTTGTAAAATGATGGAAGAGTGGTTTACTGCGGTTTCGCCTCTTTCTGTCAAAACACTGAACTAGGTAACGCTGGACATCATCCAGCCTGTGAGGATCCCCCTTGAAATCGGAAAAGTACTTTTTAATGCTAACAATCTTCATTTTCTCCACAAGAAGGTCCATTTTATTGAGAAAAAGGATGATGGAAACATTGGAAAAAAGTTTGTTATTAACAATTGTTTCAAAGATATTCATAGATTCCATTAATCGGTTTGTGCGCCTGTCCTCCATGAGAACCTGGTCATATTCACTGGATGACACCATGAACAGAATGGAAGTTATCCCATCAAAACACTGAAACCACTTCTGACGCTGGGATCTCTGTCCTCCCACATCCACCATTTTGAATGGGATTTTTTTGATAATGAAGTCATGCTCCACAATCCCCTTAGTGGCTTTTCTAGCCAGAAGAATGTCTTGTTTGCTGGGAATATAATTCTGTAGAAGACATGGAAAAGAATGTGTAAAGGAGAAGAAAAAAAAAACACTCAAGAGATACTGAAACCCTATTAAAGGAAAATACAATCAGCAGTCAGTTCTGCACATTAAGGGGGTAGTTTTCAAAATGTTTTTCCACATGTAAACATTCTTAATAAAATTACTCTCTCTGCTATACATGTCACAGTATGCATGGTAACAAGATAGTTACATACTTATATGCATACAACATGTAGGCATTCCTGGTGGTGAAGCGTGCATGGAACAGGGGCAAAGTTACGATTTATGTGCATATTTTATAAAATATATGATCAATACAAAGTGCAAGAAAACATTTACACCTGCCCTGAAGAATGCAAAACCCCTTATAAAATTGCCCCCTTAGGACTAAATTCTATAAGTGGCACAAGCACCGAGCACTATTCTATAAAGGATCTATGCCCTTTATAGAAGAGCGGCTAAGCACATAAATGATGCCTAACTTAAGCTCTGGCAATTACACCTGCTTTTAGCAGGTGTAAATGCCATTGCTTAAGTTAGGCACCGATGGGAACTATTCTAACAAAGCGCACAAATTCTGGGAACATCATCAGCCAGGCACTGATTGGCTCATTAAGCAATTTGTCCACACAAATTTAGTTGCCATATACATAGAATCTGGGGGTTAGAGGGTAGTTTTATAAACCATTTTCATGGATAAAATGCAGATTTACACAGGTAAATGGGCCAAAATACTGACTGTTGCCATGACATGATGGCACATACTTTGCTAACAGGCATCTACAGGGGTGGAGTTTGGGCGGAAACAGAAGGTTTAAATATCTGGAAGTGTTTTATCCTAGTTTTTTGTTTGTTTTTAAAAGGAAAACATGTGTGCACATCCCCTTTAAAAACTGTTTCAAAGCCAAGAGAGAGTACTACCACCTCTGGACTTTGAATGTAGTTTTGAGAATTATCTCATTAATACACAAAAGCCTTTCTACTTAATGAGGTTAATTTTATAAACCCCATTTTCATACATAAAATTATCTTATGTGCATAAATGGGCTCTTACAAAATTATGTTATGCCTTAAAGCAGGGCTCAACAAACCCCAAGTGTCAGGTCGCCATAAAAATCAGACTTGGCACCTAAGGTTTGTAGGGTGAGCCCAAACACCTCTCCCACGTCCCCCCCTTCCCTGTGGCGCTTCAAACCCGTCTCCTTCACCGGATGCAGCAGCCATAAACACACGCTGCCTGCAGCTGGACCTGGAACCATTCATCTGCCATTTTCCAAATAGGATGCTACACAGCTCCAGGGCTGGCTGCAGACAGTGTGTGTTTGTGGATGGTGCAGCTACCAAAGACAACAGGTTTGTAAGTGCCGAGGGGGATGAGGAAGAAGCAGGAGAGGTGTCTGGATCCACCGGGGGGGGGGGGGGGGGGGGGGGGGGGGGGGGGGGGGGGGGGGGGGGGGGGGGGGGGGGGGGGGGGGGGGGGGGGGGGGGGGGGGGGGGGGGGGGGGGGGGGGGGGGGGGGGGGGGGGGGGGCAGGTGGGCAGAAAGAAGCAAGAAAAGTGCTAGCTGGACCTGCAGGATGGACAGAGGGAGGAGGGAGAGCTAGCTGCTGGATTCATGGGAGGAGAAGGAGCAGGGAGGAGGAGAAGGAAAGGTGCTATCTGGACCTGCAGGATGGAGGGAGGGAGCTCAAGAGGGTTGCTGGATTGGCAGGGGGAGGTGGCAAGAGAAAATCTGGACCTGCGGGGTGGGGGGGGGGGGGGGAATAGGGAGAGGGCAGAGATGATGGAACTATGGGGGGAGGAACTGGGGAGAAGATGCCAAACCACCCAAGGGGACCCAGAGAGAGAGAGGAGAGAATGAGAGATGTGGAACTGTGGGAGATGGAGGGAAGAGATGCTGGATCTATAGAGGGACACATGCTGCACTGGGCAGTGGTGGGGGTGAGAGGGAATAGAAGAGAAGGAGACAGATGCTGTCCTGTAGGGGGATGGAGGGCCGAGATGCTGGACCCATAAAAAGAGGAAAGATGCTGGATACTGGGTGGAAGGTGGAGAGGAAAGAGATGGAGAAATACTGGAGCCACATGGGAAAAATACGAAAGATGCTGGACCATGGTGGGCAGGGAGGGTTAGTGAGAAAGAAGCTAGACATGGGGAGGGATAGGGACAAAGAATGGAGACAGTAGGCATGGGGGGGGGGGGGGGGAAGCATAGAGACATACTTCTTCCCTTGTTACTCTGATCTCATCCCATGGTTTTCAGTATCATCATTACGCTGATGACGCCCAGATCTACCTCTCCACACCAGAAATCTCAGCAGGAATCCAGGCCAAAGTATCAGCCTGCCTGTCTGACATTGCTGCCTGGATGTCTCACCACCATCTGAAACTAAACATGACCAAGACTGAGCTTATCATCTTTCCACCTAAACCAACCTCTCCTCTTCCCCCATTCTCTATTTCTGTGGATAACACTCTCATCCTTCCTGTCTCATCAGCTCGTAACCTTGGGGTCATCTTCAATTCCTCCCTCTCCTTCCACGCTGAGGTGATAGCTACCAGGAAAACCGCTTTCAAAGTGAGGTCTAAAGGCTCAAAGGATCGTTGCATTGCCCAGAAAATGAGGTTTAGATTCCAACTGAGGCGGCTGCAGATGAAGTTTCTTTGCTCACAAACACAGAATACGAAAAGAGCCTTAGTAAATCAGTTTCTTAAAGAGTTAGAGCTGATCTGGGAGGGGAATTCACACTTATCCTCGCCCCTTCCCCTCCCACAACAAAAATTTCACTGTGGACAGTATTGGAGGGGGTAGGGAAGGAGAACTGAGAGAGATCTCAACTGCTGGCTCCTAGATTTAATAAAAATTTATCAAGGCCTGCCTTTAAAGTGTATACTGTGGAAGCCGGAATGTGGTTGTACAGTAGGCATGCATAGGGGAAAGGTTTGGGCGCAACACAGTCAGAATTTATATGCGTTTTACATACACAATATTTAACCTGCCTTTAATATAGGTGTTACTGCTACTGAATTATATCGCGCCTTGACTTCCATGCGGAAACCAAAGCGTATTCTATAAAGTATGCTTTAATTTAATGGTACATTATAGAATACGCCTTGAGAGATGTGCGCGTAAATCTTAGTGCTGATAGTTGTTTATTAACATCCAATTAACAGCATTGATTAGCTAGTTAACCAAGTTATGTGTATCGTTATAGAATACGCTTTGATTTCTGCGCGGAAATTAAGGTGCCATATATAGAATCCCAAGGATAGTTCCTTTGTGCTCACAACCTATGCACCTTGTTATAAAAATTACCCTCCACTAGATGAAGACATTTTAAATTACATTACATAAGTACATAAGCACCGCAATACCGGGAAAAGATCAAGGGTCCATCAAGCCCAGCATCCTGTCTCCGACAGCGGCCAATCCAGGCTTCAAGAACCCGGCAACCCCCCCCACCCCCACCCCCCAAAAAAATAAAAATAAAAAAATTAATAATGTTCAATGGACTTTTCCCTCAGGAATCTGTCCAAACCCCCTTTAAATTCCGTAAGGCCAGCTGCTGTAACTACATTCTCCGGCAACGAGTTCCAGAGTCTAACTACACGCTGAGTAAAGAAAACCTATTTGTTTTAAATCTACCATATTCTAGCTTCATCTTGTGTCCCCTGGTTTTGTTGTTGTTTGAAAGTGTAAACAAACGCTTCACATCTGTCCGCTCTACTCCGCTCATTATCTTGTAGACTTCTATTATATCACCCCTCAGCCGCCTTTTCTCCAAGCTGAAGAGCACTAACCTTCTCAGCCTTTCCTCATAGGGAAGTCGTTCCCATTCCCTTTATCATTTTCATCGCCCTTCTCTGCACCTTTTCTAATTCCTTTATATCTTTTTTGAGATGCGGCGACCAGAATTGGACACAATACTCGAGGTGCGGTAGCACCATGGAGCGATACAACGGCATTATAACATCCTCGTGTTTGTTTTCCATCCCTTTCCTAATAATACTCAACATTCTGTGTGCTTTCTTAGCCGCGGCAGCACACTGGGCAGACGTTTTTAATGTCTTATCAACGGTGACTCCCAGATCCCTTTCTAGGTCCGTAACTCCTAACGCGGAACCATGCATGACATAGCTGTAATTCGGGTTCCTCTTACCCACATGCATCACTTTGCACTTGTCAACATTGAACTTCATCTGCCACTTGGACGCCCAATCCCCCAGTCTCGCGAGGTCCTCCTGTAATCTTTCACAATCCTCCTGCGACTTGACTCTGAATAATTTTGTGTCATCTGCGAATTTAATTACCTCACTAGTTACTCCCATCTCTAGGTCATTTATAAATATGTTAAAAAGCAGCGGTCCCAACACAGACCCCTGCGGGACCCCACTAACTGCCCTTCTCCACTGAAAAGAGTGGGGTTGACCATTCAACCCTACTCTTTGCTTCCTATCTTTCAACCAGCTCTTAATCCATAGTAATACTCTACCTCCGATCCCATGACTCTCCAGTTTCCTCAGGAGTCTTTCATGAGGCACTTTTATCAAACGCCTTTTGAAAATCCAGATACACAATATCCACCGGCTCCCCATTGTCCACATGTATGTTCACCCACTCAAAAAAATGCAGTAGATTGGTGAGGCAAGACTTCCCTTCACTAAATCCGTGCTGACTTTGTCTCATCAGCCCATGTTTTTGTACATGCTCTGTAATTTTATTCTTGATAATAGCCTCTACCATTTTGCCCGGTACCGACGTCAGACTCACTGTCTATAATTTCCCGGATCGGTACCACACTCGATTTTAGGGATAGATTGCATATTACTAACAGTAGCTCTACAAGTTCATTTTTCAGTTCTATTAATACTCTGGGATGAATACCATCAGGTCCTGGCAATGTACTACTCCTCAGTTTGCAGAACTGACCCATGACATTCTCCAAGTTTACAGAGAATTCATTTAGTTTCTCCGACTCGCCTGCTTCAAATATGTTTTCCGGCATCGGTGTCCCTCCCAAATCCTCCTCGGTGAAGACCGAAGCAATGAATTCATTTAATTTCTCCGCTATGGCTCGGTCTTCCCTGATCGCCCCTTTAACACCATTTTCGTCCAGCGGCCCAACCGATTCTTTAGCCGGCTTCCTGCTTTTAATGTATCTAAAAACATTTTTACTATGTATTTTCTCTTCTAACGCTAACTTTTTTTCAAAGTCCTTTTTTGCCCTCCTTATCTCTGCTTTGCATATGGCTTGGCATTCATAGTAACATAGTAGATGACGGCAGAAAAAGACCTGCACGGTCCATCCAGTCTGCCCAACAAGATAACTCATATGTGCTACTTTTTGTGTATACCCTACTTTGATTTGTACCTGTGCTCTTTAGGGCACAGACCGTATAAGTCTGCCCAGCACTATCCCCGCCTCCCAACCACCAGCCCCGCCTCCCACCACTGGCTCTGGCACAGACCGTATAAGTCTGCCCAGCACTATCCCTGCCTCCCAACCACCAGCCCCGCCACCTGATCTCGACTAAGCTCCTTATGTTTTATCTTGTTACTTTCAGTCGGTTCTCCACTTTCTGAATGATTGTTTTTTGGTTCTAATGACTTCCTTTACCTGTTTAGCCAAGCCGGCTGACGTTTGGTCTTTCTTCCCCTTTTTCTAATACGCGGAATATATTTGTCCTGTACCTCCAGGATAGTGTTTTTAAACAGCATCCACACCTGATGCAAGTTTTTTACTCTGCGAGCTGCACCTTTCAGTCTTTTTTTCACCTTTTTTCTCATTTTGTCGTAATCACCTTTTCTAAAGTTAAATGCTATAGTATCAAATCAACCAGATTGCCTACACATGTATAAAAGCTTATTTTCAGGTTTTTAAAGAAAAAACAGAAGTTAAGCCTATGCTAGAAAATCCCAAAACTTTTACTCTTAGTAAATCCTATGCAGGTGGAATTCAAAGCACTGTATTCAAAGCAACCATCAAAATAGTTAAAACACTTGCATAAAAAGAGGGAAATAATTCTCACCAGTTCCCCAATCCGGTCCAAATTATCCAGGAAGTACTTCACTGATTCACCCTATGAAAATGAAGAATGCTTATTAATATTTGATACAAATACACTAGAAGATTCAAAACAGCAAAGCTTCAATCTGTTCCATATTTAAAAAAAAATCATACACGTAAATGCAATGAGGAAGTCATTTTAGAAGCTTGTGTGGTTATTTGCACCTGAAAATAGGTTTACAAATGTAAATCGCCCGCAACTCTCGCATTTGGGACCCTTATGGGCAATGGACTTCTCATCTGGACTCTTCCTTACTCAGGGCCAGATGCACTAAACTTAGTGAGCCCTTAACAAGCAAGTAGTAAACCCTGGCATGCACTAAACACTTTTTTCCGACGACGGTAGCAGCTAACTAAAACGGAATGCAGATGAGCAAATCATGTAGAAACCCTATTGTAATGAGATGCACTACAATTGTCTTAATGCTAGAAAATCTAATGAGAGGTCTGTACCTCTCGTTGGGGCTGCGTGGTATTGGAAAAATTATTAAAATGTAAAAAAGTATATATATATATATATATTAAAATGTTAAAAAAAAAAAAACTGGGGACGAAAACGGCCAAGTGCTCGTCAGGAGCGTCCTTTATGGACGTTCTTCACTATATTAAAAAAAAAAAAAAAAATCAAACAGGCTCCGATGCTGTTTTGATAAATGTTCAATAAAAAGACTTCATACAACTTAAAAAAGTGGAAAAAAAATTTTGAACCCACCACCTCTGGATTACAAGACCAGTGCTCTAACCACTCGGCTACAACTCTACTTGCTTGGATGTCCCTCCCTTACTTCCAGGTCTCTCAGCTTAGTGAAGCACGGCCAAAAAGGACGTTTTTATTATTCCAGGGTTGAATGATGTCCAAAAAAGAGTTTGCAGCATTGGAGCCTGTTTGATTTTTTAAAATAAAGCTTCACTTAAAAAAATAAAATAAATAAAAACGTACATTTTGGGCAGCCTCCCCTCCCCCCCCCCAATAATAAAAACGTCCTTTTTGGCCATGCTTCACTCAGCTGAGAGACCCGGAAGTAAGGGAGGGACATCCAAGCAAGTAGACTTGTAGCTGAGTGGTTAGAGCACCGGTCTTGTAATCCAGAGGTGGTGATCCCACTAATAGTTTTGTAAAAAAAAAAAAAAGACGAGCACTTGGATTTTTTTTTCCCACTTTAAGTTGTATGAAGTCTTTATTGAACATTTATCAAAACAGCATAACAAAAAACAGCACTCCAGAACAAGTAATAGCTGATCAGCTCCAGGTCTCTCTCAGCCAATCCCAGCGCGTTAAGCTGTTACCAGTATCAGCTAAACGCGCTGTGATTGGCTAAGAGAGACCTGGAGGAGGGACGTCCAAAATGTTTTGATTTGTCCCCTCTCTCGTCCTGATTTTCTGGGCTGGAAGGCTCCTTCGTATTGTCAGGTTAGTTTTTATTCTCTTGCCTCTGAACTGTACAGCTTGTAGCCTGTAAAAAGAACGTCTTTTGAGAGGGAGTTTTTTTTTTTTTTTTTTTTTTTTTTAATAGTGAAGGACGTCCATAAAGGACATCCTTGGCATGCGCAGAGCAGCCAGCATAACGCTTGGCTGCTCTGCGCATGCTCCACTGGCCGATTGGCTGACTGTTTAACGATGGAATAGAGAATGCAAGTGAGCTACAACGAGCAGCTCATTTGCATTCCTATTCCTTGATGCATACCCGTTCCTTACCGATTCGCTAAGGGAATCGGTAAGGGAAGGGCTCTAACGATTGATTAGTGCATCTAGCCCCCATTCTGTAGTGGTTAGTTTGGGGGGGGGGAGGAAAGGGGGGGTTCATAGTTATGTGGACTGATAGATATTACAATGCTCACTAACTGTTGTCGGCTCTTCAGTGATTTTTTTTTTTGATGAGTGTTATATTGTTGCATAAATTTTGTAGGCTTAAGCTTTAATAAAGATTCAAAATTGAAAAAAAAAAAAAAAAAAGAAAAAAAGAAAGCCACTCTTTACATGCAGTTTTCAAAGGAATGTACTCTGGGTGTGGTTTGGGTAGGCACGATAAATGAGTGTATTTTTTGGGGAAAAAAAAGCACATATAGTTAGCATTTACACCTGCTCCAGTGCACAGATACCAACCAAATGCTCATTTGGATCCAGGATTTAGAGATAGCTGTCACCCCACCCCCCCTGCCCAAGTCATGTTAATCTCTCTAGCATTAAAACCCACCTGAAAAATAGAACACAGAGTTTTGTAGCTTCAAAATTGTTGCTCACGTGCACAAGTACCAGCACTTACATGTTCAAAACTTTGAATGATGCCATTCATTTTTGAACTTGCTCCTTTGTAAAATTGCTGTTCCTTTTGGAAGAGCTGCAAACTACAAGAATTTTCTGATGTTCATTTATCAAAGGCTCCTTGTTCAGGAAGCTTTTTGTAAAATACTCTTCCAAACACAACATTCAAATTTGGATGTTCCTTTTTCTACCTAGACAACCTATGCAAAAATCCTTCCAGCAGGTGGAGACTGACAACAATGTTTCTTGAGAGAGCAAATAAGAGCCCAGCTCAGCCCTATCAAGCCTCAGTATATCAGTAACAAAGCATAAGAAAGAGAGAAAACCATCTGTGCCCCGCTGGGTTCGACAGCCACTCATACACAAAGAGCAATAAGCTTGCTGGCAATGGACCAACACCAAGTAAGAACTGAATGTAGCTTTGTGCATGAACAAAAACTGTTTTTTTTTTAAAGGTTTGAGTCACACTACTACTATGCCCCCCCCCCCCCCCCCCCCCCCCCCCCCAGAAAACCAACAAACCGCCAAACTAATTACAGCTATCCAAGGTGAGAGCTGGGCCAGTATGGAGGGACTAAAGGAAAGCAAATTGCCAGGTAGGACCTAATTTCATCTTCCTTAGTGTCCCTCCAGACCGGCCCAGCTGAACTGATGGGAAGTAAACAAAGAAGTCCGTTAAGGAAGGAACCTCCAACAGGCCCGCTGTCAACACATACTGATCAAAAATTGCTTCCCGACGTGCCTGAACATCCACTCTGTAATGTTTGACAAAGGAATGCAAAGAGGACCACGTGGCCACCTTGTAAATATCCACCGGAGAAACCAAGAAAAACTCCACCCAAGATGCCTCCTCTCCCCTCATAGAATGAGCCTTAATTCCCTCAGGAATAGGCCTGTTCTTTAGAATATACACCAAAGTAATGACCTCTTGAATCCATCTAGCCAATGTAGCTTTAGATGCCGCCAAACCTCTACGACCACCACCAAGCAGCACAGATGGTCTGATTTATGAAGTCCCCAGTTCGCCTTAAATACTCCAACACTCTAAGGACATCTAGCTTACGCAAAAATCTCTGCTCCTCCGACCCTACGAATTTCCCCAGAATTTCATCAGAACCAGAGACTGATTGATATGAAAAGTCAATAAGCCCTCAACACTACGCGGTCCAGCAAGCACTCCAAAAAAGGTGCCCTACAGGATAAAGCTTGTAACTTGGACACCTGCCTTGCAGACAAAATTGCCACGAGAAACAACGCCTTTAAGGTAAGGTCCTTGATAGATATAGAGGATAACGGCTCAAAAGGAGCCTTAACCAGTGTCAAGAGTACCAGATTAAGATACCACGAAGGAAAAGCAGAACTCCGGGGCGGACACAGAACCTACCTTTCACTCATCCTCGAAAGGATGCCAAAGTCACTAGTTGAACTTTCAGAGAAGCCAAGGCCAAACCTTTATCCAGGCCATTCTGAAGGAAATTCAACACTGTAAAGGAGAAACTCCCCGCTCATCATTCCAGGCCTCAAAAATCCGCCAGACCCAGATATACACCAAAGTAGAGTGGTAGCATAACATTGTCCCTATGACTTCCGCCAAGTAAATCACACTTCCTCAACCTAGTTCTTTCAAGAGCCAAGCCGTAAGATAAAATCTTGCTGGATTTAGAATGAATACTGGCCCTTGGGACAAAAGTCCGACTGTCTCCAGAAACAGAAGGCCTGGCTCTACGAGAAGGCGCTTTAGATCGGCATACCAAGGCTGTCTCAGCCAATTGGGAGTATCAGAATCACCAGGCCCGCATGTTTTTCCACCCTTTGAATAACTCTGCTGAGTAAAAGCCAGGGTGGAAACACATACAGAAGAGCCGGTGGCCCGTGTCTAATCCCTCCGAGGTCTGTTCCTTCCTGCGACTAAAGAAATGCACAACTTTGGCATTCTGCCGAGTCACCATCAAGTCCATCACCGGGGAACCCTACTGAACTACAGAGTCAAACGCCTCAGTGTTGAGAGACCATTCCCCCATATCTAGAGACTGCCGACTAAGGAAATCCACCTTCACACTAAGGACTGCCACCACATGAGAGGCTGACAGATCCAGGACATGCTTTTCCACCCACTGCATAATTGTCTGGGTCTCCTGCACTAGTCTGGGACTCCTTGTACCACCTTGCCAGTTGAGGTAGGCCACTGCCATTGCATTCTCTGACAATACTCGCACTGCTTTGCCCTTGATGAACTCTCGAAAGTGCACCAGTGCAAGTCGAATCGCCCTGGTCTCCAACAGACTGATGGACCAACTAGATTCCTCCTCCGACCACAGCCCTTGTGTCGGCTGATCTAAGCACAGAGCTTCCCAGCCTTTGAGACTGGTACCCATGGTCACTTCTATCCATTGAGGAGAGTCCAGCAGCCGTCCCTCTGCCAAACTGGTCAACCGCACCACCCATAGTAGAGGTAACCTGACCTCCAACGAATCTCTCTGGGGGGAGAGGATCACCTGAACAGTAGTGAATTCTGAAGACTCCTCATGTGAGCTCTGGCCCACTGTACCGCTTCGATAATCACCGCCATAGACCCTAGAACCTGAAGATAAAGCCAAGCAGGATGACTCAGGTGACTGCGGAGATTGACAACTGTAGATGTATCCTGAGATTATGCATCTTTGGAAGAAACACCTACGCCACTCCTAGATAATCCAAAGTATGTGATGGCACCAAATGGCTCGAGAGGACTGGTTACCCAAATCAGAGATTCTAGGAACTGGACTACCTGCGCTGTAACCTGACACGTATCTCCTGATACGATTTTGCTCGGATCAACCAATTGTCCAGGTATGGATGTACCAAGATGCTTTTTTGGTGCAGAGCCACCACATCTACCACCATCACCTTGGTGAAAGTCTGAGCAGGGGCAAGATCGAACGGCAGTACAGAAAACTGAAAATTAATTTTATTTTTTGTTACATTTGTACCCCACGCTTTCCCACTCATGGCAGGCTCAATGCGGCAGGCAATGGAGGGTTAAGTGACTTGCCCAGAGTCACAAGGAGCTGCCTGTGCCGGGAATAGAACTCAGTTCCTCAGTTCCCCAGGACCAAAGTCCACCACCCTAACCACTAGGCCACTCCTCAGTGAAGGCCTAACTCAGTGAAACAGAGGAAGCGCTGATGCGCCTGGCGAATGGGTATATAGAGATGAGCTTCTGTGAGATCTAGAGCCGTGAGGAACTCTCCCGAGCAAATGGATACGATGACCGACTTGAGGGTCTCCATCTGAAATGGGGCCACTTGAAGAGCCCTGTTTACTCTTTTAAGATCCAGAATAGGACGAAAAGAACCTTCCTTCTTCTGAACCACAAAATAGATGGAATATCTGCCCATGCCCTGAACTGGCACAGGACAAACTGCTCGTAACGCGACCAATCTGGCTAGTGTGTCTCTCACTGCTAGAGCCTTCAGCAGAGAACAGGGAGATTCCAGCAGCA
Source organism: Microcaecilia unicolor (assembly GCF_901765095.1). Classification (NCBI taxonomy): domain Eukaryota; kingdom Metazoa; phylum Chordata; class Amphibia; order Gymnophiona; family Siphonopidae; genus Microcaecilia; species Microcaecilia unicolor. The sequence continues at coordinate 15,623,671 of NC_044038.1, read as the reverse complement.
TGAGTGAACTTGAGAGCGTAACCTTCCCGAATAATTTTGAGAACCCATTTATCTGAAGTAATTTGGGTCCACCTCCAGTAAAATTCCCTCATCAACCACCTACCAGTACTGGAGCCTGGACTCGCAAACCTTCATTGTGCCGTATGACCAGAAGCTTGGGAAGGAAAGGGACAGTCCTTGCCTCCATGCCAACCACCTCGAAAGGACTGATTACGCTGAAAACAACAGGTCCTTTGAAAGAAGGTCTCTCTGCAGGCTCAAAAACATCTAGCTTCATGCCCCGTCTCGTAACGAAGAAAACCCCTGGCCAACTGACCTTGGATGGCCCTCCGGAAGCCAAGGTACTTTAGTATCTCCTAAATGTTTGACTAGCTTGTCTAAATCCTCTCCAAACAGAAAAGACCCTTGAAAGAGAAACTTAGTTTCAACTTTACGGCTGCATCTGCAGACCAACCTCAAAGCCAAAGAGTTCTGCGAACCAACACTCTTAAAGCCCTGGATTTTGCAGTTGCCCAAAGCAAATCGCAGAGCATCAGACAGAAAGGCCGAGCCCATTTCAATCTTTACTACTTCCTGATCAATAAGAGAAATCATTCACCTCTCTATCCAACACCCTTTCCGACCACTGGAACACGCCTGGGCCAAGAGAGCTCCTGAGATTGCTGCCTGAACTGCCAAGGCTGGATCATCAAAGGCATGCTTCAAAAAGGTTTCTATCCTCCAGTCCTGCGGGTCCTTATGGGCTGTACCCCCCCCCCCCCCCCCCCATCTACCAAGTTTCTTCTTAGTCACTGCAGATACCACTGCATCCACTACTGGAGGCTTGACCCAATCCTTGTCCTGTTCAGGAACTTGGTATAAGCGAACCATAGAACGAGCCAGCCTAAAGGGAGGGTCAGGGACATCCCACTGCACTTGCACTATGTCCCTATCTTGAGCATAGGGAACGACCTACCGGACTTATATTCCCTTTTAACTAAAGGGTCCACCGTGCAGCTGGCTCTTGCAACCAGAGAAATCAATTCTTGCAAGTCTTCCAGGACACTGAGGAATCTCCCCCGGCATATCTTCTGCCCCTCCCAAAAAGGAATCTTCTCCCTTCTCAAAATCTTGTGGAGTCAAGCACAAAATTATCACCCTCACCTAGAGATTCCAAATCCATACCTTCCTCAACCTCCTGGTCATCCCAGGAAATTCTTGATCTTTTAGCACCAGGAACAGGGCCCCTAACAAGTTCGGCTGACAAGGAGGACTGAGGAGAAGACTGGCGCAATAAATATGCCTTATACATTGCTAAAATGAAGTCCGAAAGGAAACCCCCCCCTCTGGGGGCCCTCCCTGCACTCCCAAAGGTACAGTCGGTAGCTGGGCCTGCTTATCATTATGTGGTGACGGATGGCAGCAGAGAAGCGCTGTGACCCGGCACAGACAAAACCGCTGAGCCAGAGGAACTATCAAGACCACTCACCCCAGCGGTAACAGAAACCGTCAGAAGCTCCTTCTCTGACGTGGTGCAGATCCTACAAACACTGTCAGCCGAGACTCCACAGCAATGCAGCTTATGTGACATGCCCACCAAGCTAACTGTGCTCCAAATGAACAGGTAAACACACAATAGAAGGGAGAGCAAGAAGGTAAAATTATGTCTTACCTGATAATTTTCTTTCCTTTAGCCACAGCAGATGAATCCAGGAACTGGTGGGTTAAGTCCGTCTACCAGCAGGTGGAGATACAGATAAATAAACTGAAGGCAGTGATGCCCGAAGGCCAGCCCCTTTCTCAGTTAGTATGTATCGTTCGCAAGCAGTAACCAAGGCAAAGGAAGAACATCAAGTAGAACTCAATAACCATCCTCACTATGAAAAACAGAGAACCAAATAAAACTCAAAACAGATTTCTCTTGCCAAATGACTTGAAATCCACACAGTGCTCCCCTATCTGTCTGAATTCTGTAAAAGAGAACACAGAGTGAAAAAGACCACAATAGGCTTGGGAAAACAAAAATCACAAAGTCGGCTGATTCATCTGCTGTGGCTAAAGGAAAGAAAACACCTTCCTTGTCACCAGCAGCAGATAAATCCAGGAACTGGTGGGATGTACCAAAGCAATCCCTAAGTATGGCGGGAAGCCAACGCTCCCCTTGAAAACACCTCTGCCCCGAAACGCGCATCTTCTCGAGTTGCTACATCCAATCTGTAATGCTTCACAAAAGTATGACGGGGCGCACAAGTAGCTGCGCAACAGATCTCATCCAGAGATAATATGGACGTCTTCGCCCAAGAGGTCGCCTGCGCCAGAGTCAAATGGGCTCTCAAATCCATCGGAGGCCACCGACCGTGTAAGATGTATGCAGACACAATGGCCTCCTTAATTCCCGAGCAATAGAAGCCTTAGAGGTAGCTTCTCCTCTCTTCGGCCCAACAAAAAGGACAAAAAGATGATCAGAGCGCTGAAATTTGTTAGAAACTTGCAAATACCTGAAGAGCGCCCTCCGAACATCCAAAAGGCGAAGGCACGCAAATTCATCCGGATAATCTTCTCTTCGAAACGAAGGAAGACAAAGCAACTGACTGAGATGAAAAACAGACCTCTTTAGGCAAAAACGACAGCACTGTCCGAATAGATACCCCAGCCTCAGAAAACTGCAAAAAATAATCTCTGCAAGAAAAGGCTTGAATTTCTGATATCCGCCAAGCCGAAGTAATGGCCACCAAAAACACCGTTTTAAAAGTAAGATCCTTTTCCAAGACCTTGTTTAGGGGCTCGAACAGAGGAGCCTGCAGAGAACGAAGCACAAGGTTCAGATGCCAAGAAGGACACGGTCGACGGACAGGGGGCCCGAGATGAAGAGCGCCGCAAAGAAAACGAACAACAGAGTGTGAAGAGAGAGGAGGGACCCAGTTACCCGAGTGTACACTACTGAGGCAAAAGAAAAACCTCACGGGTCTCAGTCTCAAGCCAGCAAATAATCCCCTGCGGTGCACAGAGAGAATAAATGGAAAGAATTGATATATAAGAATATGAAGTAAAGAAAGGAGACTGAAGGGCTCACAGTCTTTCATGTTGGAGACTGAGAATACTGAGATTTGATAAGGCTGAGCTGGGCTCATATTGGCTCTCTCAAGAAACAATGTTCTCACAGTCTCCACTTGCTGGAAGGCATGCACAACCCATCAATTCAGCTGGGCTGGTCTAGAGGGACGCTAAGGAATGTCAAGATTTAACTACTACTACTGAGAAGCTAAGTTTTTTTCTCTCCCAGTTTTTCCACTTGTTTAATAGTGTAAAGTAGCAGAATCCTCAAAGCTGCATGCTACCCCCTTTTTTTAAGCTATTTTTTTTTTTAATTTCATGCTCCAAAATAATGTCTGTGTGAAAGTGATGAACAATAACCTGGTCCATCCTCCCTCCCTCCCAACCCCACAGCCTTCACCACAAAAAAGGTAAGGGGAAGGGATTTTCAATTTAGCTCTCACCTTTTCCCAGTTGTAGCTCAAGGCAAATTACAACCAAGTACAGTAGGTAGTAGAAGCCTTGAAATGAGATGTGAACTATAACCTTCTATTTACACAAAGGTAATGCCATCACTCTGGGTGAATCCCAGTGTTACCCTTGGTCCAAGCAATGTATGAAACCCAAGCATCATCAAATCACTCCATGCACCCTCACTGAAAACATGTTTGCTTACCAAACAGTTCAGGACTGAGCATTTGTAATACAACATATTAGGAAAAATATGCTCAGCTTACTATACCCAAAGTACTACTGTATGAACATTTTGGGAGTATTTCTTAGACACACCATAGACAATTTTGCACCCCTTGTCAACTCCATCAAATGTAGCAATGTGCCAACCTGCTCATACTGCCTTCAGCAGTAATCTGAAATTTGTAGATTTTATTTAATCTGACTGGAGTAAGGTACTATCTACATATCAACTTATATCTGTTTTCCACTTCGTTAGCGGAGACCAACGTTACAATAAATAGCTTAAGTTCCCCATTGAGCTATTTGTCTAGTTCGTCAGGGCCACAACCCAGTCTTCAGAATTTCCCCAATGAATATGCGTGAGATCTATTTGCATGCACTGCCTCCACTGGACCAAGGCTGCCCACCCCTGCTACAGCATGAAGTCCAAAAGGCTGTTTTCCATATCTCAAATTCCCCCGCCTCCTCTCCCACAGTGCACTCTCCAAATGAAATCCTGGCTTTGACCCAAATCCTCACATGCATTTCATAGGGTCAAAATAACGCTGCAGCTACATGCACATACATAATTCTTGGGGCCCAAGACCACAGCCGTAGAGCTTCAAAACTAAGCATCACATTTCCCTCAAATAACTGAGCAACAGAACTCAGTCCTTTGTTGCCCAACATCTAAAAATGGGCAGCTAACTCTGGAGGCAACTGCTGCATGAAAAGAAAAAATTTTCTTATTCAAAGCTGATATGCACAACTTTTCCCATGTCTTAAGTGTTAGTGCCATATGGCAACGTCTTACCTGATAAATTTTCTTTCCTTTAGTTGCAGCAGATAAATCTAGAAATTGGTGGGTTGTGTCCATCTACCAGCAGGTAGAGATACAGAATACTGTCCACAAGACAGTGATCCTGGACGACTAGCCCCTCAGTCAGTCAGTACATGTCGCATCACAAAGCAGAACCAGAACACACTGGAAGCCTTCCTCACAAACGTAGAAAATCTAAAACTTTCTGAAGAACACGCTTGTTCTCTTTAATTTTTTTTGTAAACTGAACCTGAGAAAATCACAGACAAGACAGACACCCATTAACCAACAAATAAAAAAAGCGCGGCTGAATGGGAGGGATCCTGGATCCGTCTGCTGCAACTAAAGGAATGAAAATTATCAGGTAAGATATAATTTTACCTTCCTTAGCAGCAGATGAATCCAAAAACTGGTGGGATGTACCAAAGCACTCCCCTAAACAGGGTAGGAAGCCACCACTCCCTTAAACAGCACCACCACACCAAACCTGGCATCCGCGTGAGCAGCCACATCCAATCTGTAATGTTTCAAAAACATATGTAAGGAAGCCCAAGTGGCTGCCCAACAAATTTCCTGAGGGGTGAAAACCCGCTCTACCCATGAGGCTGCCTGCACTCACGTGGAATGAGCCTGCAATGCAGGAGGGGAAAGTCTGGCCCTCCAAAATATAGGCTTCTTTGAGCTAATGCACAAAAGTCACCTTGGACACTGCATTGCCCCGTTGGGGCCCCGAAAGGAGCACGAAAAGATGATGATCTGAACACCGAAAGTCATTTGACATCTGCAAATAACACAGGAGGACCCGCCTTGCAAAATCCTCCACGTAATTTTCTCTGGAAAAAGAAGGTAGAAAAAAAGAGACTGACTGAGATGAAAGGTTGAAAGGACCTTGGGTAAAAACAAGGGTAACCGTATAAAATGTAACCCCCGATTCCGAAAACTGGAGAAAAGGGTCCCGACATGACACCACCTGAATCTCAAAAATCTGGCGTGCAGAGGCCATAGCCACCAAAACAACCGCCTTCAAAGTAAGATCTTTGTCGGAAGCCTTGCACAAGTGTTCAAACGGTGTCTGCTGAAGAGCTTTAAGAACCAAAATTCAAATTCCAGGTCAGGCAGGCACGGATGATGAATCGGAGGGCATAGGTGAAAAGCGCCCTGCCAAAAATGAACCACATCAGAATGTGCTGCCAAGGAGAAGCCCGACACACCCATGAAAACAGGCAAGCTCAGCCACCTGAACTCGCAGAGAGTTATATGTCAAACCCTTCTACAAACCCACCTGCAGGAAGACCAAGAGCTAGGACACCGTCGTCCGCAAGGGGGACCAGGCACGTTCTGCACAACAAGCCTCAAAAGGTGCATCACACCCGAGCATACGCTGCAGTAGACGATCGTTTAGAAAATCATTTCCTGGTGTGAAGAAGAGTAGCAATGACTGCGTCTGAATACCCCTTCTTCCTTAATCTCGACCTCACAAGAGCAAGGCCTTAGGACAAAAGCAGAAGGGGTCCGCCATCAGTACTGAACCCTGATGCAAGAGATAGGAGCCGAAGAGAAGCAGTCTAGACAGAACAAGTCCGCATACCAAGGGCGCCATGGCCAAACCGACACAATCAGAATGACTGTTCCCTGGTGCTTTCCAATTCTGTGCAGAACTAACCCTATTAGGGGCCAAATAGGAAAAATAACGTACAGCAGAATAGACTCCAGCCAGGGCCGCAGGTGAGCGTCCAACTCTAAGGAACAGACTTCCCGATGGCTGCTGAAGAAATGGGAAACTTTGGCGTCCTGGCAAATTGTCATTAGGTTGACCTCTGGCGTTCCACACATCTGCTAAATCCGGAAAAAAGCCGCATCCGAGAGCTCCCATTCCGCCTGATCCAGGAGATTGCAGCTGAGAAAGTCTGCCTGAACATTCAGCTGACCCGCAATGTGGGCCACCGACAAAGGAGATCAGTCTCCACCCACTCCAAAAGACTCCAAGCCTCCACAGCCATCGCCATAATGTGCGTGCTACCCTACTGATTGATGTTAGCCACTGCAGTCGTGTTGTCCAAGAGAACTCAAACTGCCTTGCCTGTCGACAGCTCCTGAAAGTCATGAAGAGCGCTGTTCACAGCACGCAGTTCTAACTGATTGGCCATCCGGCCTCCTTCCCTGTCCAACAGCCCTGCGCATGTCGATGGAGGCAATGCACCTCCCCCCTCCAAATGGCCATATTGACATCCATCACTACCACCACCCATGACGGGGAGGCCAGAGGCATATCCCACAGTAAGGTGGAGCCGTGAAGCCACCATTACATACTGTGCCATGCCTGGGGAAACCAAGGCAGACAGTGATATTCCAGAGACACTGGCGGCCACCTGCTCAGCAACAAGTGCTGCAGAGAACGCATGTTAGCCCTCAGCCAGAGTGGCCGCCATAGATCCCAGTACCTGAACATAATCTTAAGTGTGGGGACTCGCCACCTCCAACAGGCGGAGAATCTGCATCTGAAGCTTTTCCCACTGGACATCTTGCAAGAAAACTATGCCCTGCGCTGTGTTGAAGCACACGCCCAGATATGCCAAAGACTGGGTCAGAACAACATGACTTTTCACAAAATTGATAATCCATCCAAGAGACTGCAGCAGGAACATTCGACTGGTGGCCAGGTGACTCTCCTGCTCTGACGCTGCTCAAATCAGCCAAACATACAGATAGGGATGCATCCAAACCAAAGTTTCAGTGTGCTTGTCTGACATTGCTGTCTGGATGTCTCAATGCCACCTGAAGTTAAATATGACCAAAACCGAGCTTCTCATTTCCCTCCCCCAAACCCACCTCCCCGCGCCCCCCATTTTCTATTTCTGTTGATGGCTCTCTCATTCTCCTTGTCTCCTCAGCTCAAAACCTTGGGGTTATCTTTGACTTTTCTCTCTCCTTCTCAGCTCATATCCAGCAGATCGCCAAGACCTGTCGTTTGTTTCTTTACAACATCCGTAAAATCCGCCCCTTTCTTTCTGAGCACTCTACCAAAACCCTCATCCACACCCTTGTCACCTCTCGTTTGGATTACTGCAATCTGCTTCTTGCTGGCCTCCCACTTAGTCACCTCTCTCCTCTCCAGTCGGTTCAAACCTCTGCTGTCCGTCTCGTCTTCCGCCAGGGTCGCTTTACTCATACTACCCCTCTCCTCAAGTCGCTTCACTGGCTCCCTATCCGTTTTCGCATCCTGTTCAAACTTCTTCTACTAACCTATAAATGTACTCACTCTGCTGCTCCCCAGTATCTCGCCACACTCGTCCTTCCCTACACCCCTTCCCGTGCACTCCGTTCCCTGGATAAATCCTTCTTATCTGTTCCCTTCTCCACTACTGCCAACTCCAGACTTCGCTCCTTCTGTCTTGCTGCGCCCTGTGCCTGGAATAGACTTCCTGAGCCCCTACGTCTTGCCCCATCCTTGACCATCTTTAAATCTAGATTGAAAGCCCACCTACTACTCTTTAGCATTTCTATAGCGCTACAAGGCATACGCAGCGTTGCACAAACATAGAAGAAAGACAGTCCCTGCTCAAAGAGCTTACAATCTAATAGACAAAAAATAAATAAAGTAAGCAAATCAAATCAATTAATGTGAACGGGAAGGAAGAGAGAAGGGTAGGTGGAGGAGAGTGGTTACAAGTGGTTACGAGTCAAAAGCAATGTTAAAGAGGTGGGCTTTCAGTCTAGATTTAAAGGTGGCCAAGGATGGGGCAAGACGTAGGGGCTCAGGAAGTTTATTCCAGGCTTAGGGTGCAGCGAGACAAAATGCGCGAAGTCTGGAGTTGGCAGTAATGTCAGACAAGCACGCTGGTCTTAGTAACCACTGCCACCAGGGCATCCACTTTAGGAAGGGCAAACTGTTCCGTCTGTGCCTGAGCCACAGGATAGATACGAGCCATAGCCTTCGCCACTTTCAGACCTCCATCAGGGTCAGACCATTGAGCCGTAATAAGATCCTGAATGGCCTCATGTACAGGAAAAGCTTGGGAGGGTTTCCACATATTTGCCGTCTTCAAATTCACCAAAGCTGCAGCTTGTATGTTCGGATCAGAAATGTTCATAGCTTCCTAAGCCCACGAAATAAGAGGACAACTCCTCTCTATGAAAAATACGAACGGCCGTAGGGTCATCAGGCTCCTCCTGAAGGTCTCCCCATCGTCCAAGTTATCCAGACGAGAGGGACACAGACTTTCCTAACAGGCCGCCAGAGAAGGGGAGGGGGAAACTGGGTCCACCGGCCCAAGGAGGTTTGACATGAGACCAAGTGAAAAATGCTGAAACCATTTAGGTTTGTCTAAGTTTCCCCCTTCCCCGTGCAGCCGTCGTCCCCGTACACTCAAAACAAAGCAAGCAAACCTATGAGCTGCTGCATCCAAGTTGTTCTTTACTGCTGGTAGCATTTTTATTAATCTCACTATATTTTCAAACATGCCGGCTTGTGCAGTATACGAAACTGTACATCTTCTGTCTGAAATTTTGGAAAACAGAAATAAGGAAATAAAAATTAAGTTTTGGATGTACTCTGTAGAAGTTGTTGTTTACTTTTGCAATGTGATGGACTGCCTGTTCTGGTGCGTGCCTGTGATAATCTTTGAATAACTGTCTATACTAATGGCTATGGATTTCTGAACATGTGGTATCATTAAAGGACAAACTTTTAAATGCCCAGTTGGGTATATATGCTAATCTCAATTTTGTTAAATGTTTCAGACATATCCATCTATTTGTTCCCATGATATAACTGAATTCTATTATTCTGTCTCACTGTATTTTCAAATGTAAGACACTGAACCCGACTTTGCTTGGGATAATGTTTGATATAAATGTTAAAAAAAAAAAAAAACTTTTATCCTCCACCTTTCAAGACACTGCCTACCTGGCTGGGTAGTGATGGCACAAGGAAAGCAAGTTTGGTCCAGTGAATACTAACTCAAAATAACCTGTTCCTTAGCTGGGCCCCTAGTATTACCATATTGAAAATGTGACCATACCATGCCTCTGTGGTTATGCTCCACTAATAAGTTAAAATATTAACTGGATTTTTTTTTAAAGGATTATATAAGCTTAGGATGCATAACTAGGGACACAAACGTACACTTATTTATTCAATATCACAATTCATGTACAGCAACAAAACAACCTTTTAGGGTGGACAGTGTTCACAATGAGCTCCTTTTATTATCGACCAGTTAGAGATAAGAGTTTTCAGTTTTGGCATGGTATAAGTTATCACAAGAACAAAATATAAGAAAACCAATGGGCTGAATTAGGGGCTTATAACCCATTTATATTTAAACAAAAGAACTGCATGAAACAAAATATTTATATTTTGACCTATAAAACCACTGCCCCTGAAACATGTTCAAAAATCTATTTGTGTATCTAAAAGGTAAACTTCTACAAAACAGATGAAGATGTGATTCCATGTGCCCCAATGAAAGGACAGTTTAATTCTACTTCCATTTAATTTCAATATATTCCATCATCTTTATAACACCAGGCTTCCCAAGGCAGATTTCAACAGTTAAGATGAGCCCATCAGGAAACAGGATATCTATCCCCACTGAAATTTGGACATCTGTATTGTATACAGTGTATTTATTTATTTAGTTTCTAGTGTAGAAAAATGAGCACAAAATACAGAGTTTAAAATTACGGTTTCTACCAACTATAATACATTTTTAAGCTGTTTTAATGATATTCAATTATTTCATGATATTTATATCTACATATGGGAAGCTTTCAAATAAATTACAAAGCTGTCCAATAAGTTAAAAAAAAAATAATAATCTTTTGTCCTCCACCTTTTTAAGGCACTGCTTATCCAATTGAAACAGCTTTAGACTTGTTACAGATGGACCAACAATAAAAAACGAGACAACGTGGATGCAGCAGCTCATAGGTTTGCTTGCTTTGTTTGAGTGTACTAGAGATGACGGCTGCGCAGGGGAGTGGAAACAGATTAACTAAATTGGCTTCCTTGCTTACAGTGGGACTAGATAGGCTCATTTCCACTCCTATTTAATAAACCTCCTTAATAAACCCCACCACAGACATGGAGGTCAATCGTTGCCTCAAGCGGGATCTTCTAAAAGGGGTTCAAGATTTGCCCCAAGACCTTTGAGGGGTCAGCCACAGAAATTCCCATCTACCGAGAAGGCTGAGGAAGAGCATGTTTCAGTAGATAGGCCTGGTATAAAAGGAGAACAAACTCTGGGGAAATAACCCCCCCCCCCCCCCAGAGGTCAATGACCCAGAAATCACTCCCGGAGCCCCAACTGACTCAGGCAGAGTCAGCCCCGCAATGAAACCGTCTGAACTGAGATCCTAAAGCGTCACAGGGCGTGAAGAATTCAAAAATAGGGAAGCTCACCACATGTTGCTCAGCTGGCATATCGGTATCAAGATGGTGCTCTCAGCATGTAAGCACGGGAAAGTGGTGCTTCCACCGCAGAAATACCGCTAGAGCTACTGAGGCCATCCATGCATCCCACAGGGCAGACACCTGATGCCAAATGTTGCTTTCCACAGCAGGAGCAACATCTGTTTCAGCCGTCATGCTCCTCTGTGCGTCCGTGGAAAACCCAACCCCCCCCCCCCCCCCCCCACGTTTTAGAAAGGCAGGTCTCCTCCTAGATACTGTAGTGGACCTATGTCTCCAAATACAGGCAAAGAGCCTCCTCTGCAGAGTTTCAATTTCTTCTCAAGAAAAGGTATAGGCAAAGTCTAGTACAAGAAGGAAAAGAGAGAGAACTACCAAATTTATATTAGCAATGTGAACCACCCACGTGTGGTTCAGCCTAGTCCATCTCTCTAGAACTCCACAAATTCTGTTAAAAAGGGAGAAATAATTTTGTGTTCTACCTCTATCTGCTAACTGGAAAGGAACATAGCTCATCCCATGTGGACTGATCTAGCAGGATGAAAAGGAAATGACATTACTGCAATACAGGACTACTAGATTGGTTGACTGAATTTGTAAAAGGTGTTTAGTGCCTACTGTTATGACAACATTTTGCAACCATAATTATTTCAAGAAAACCCATGCAGAAAGCAGACATTGTCCCTGATGACTGATTTGCAGTAGAAGCTGACTAGATTTTGGTGCTGAAATCAGCCCAAAATCTGTATTTGGCCTTAATTTGTTTTGGCCAAAAAATGCCAATGAATTTTTGGCTTAAACAAGCTTTGGGTTGTCCCCCTCTTTCTCCAAACCAGAGGAGCCCTGTAACCCCTCTCCTCCTCATCCTTCCCCTCCTCTCCTACACTGGCTCCAATCTTAAACTGGCTACTGACAAGACTGCAGCTGAAGGTCATGACAACCATTTTAATAACCGAGATGGCATGGGCAGGATCAACTGGGGATTGTGCCTGCTCCAACTAGGCCACCAGGATATAAGGTAAGCCTGGAGGGCGAGGGACAGTTTCTCCTGTTCATGGAGGAGAAGGGATGAACACAGATGGTTCCTCTTCTTTGGGGGAAGGAAGGGAAGAGAGTGGGGGCAGAGCCAGGACCTAATGTTGATTCAAGCTAGTGGCAGCCAATTTTGGCTGCAGATTCAGTTTTGGCCAAAACGTTACAAAAATTGTTTCCGTCGCCCTCTAATTTGCACCATCTTCCAACAGGGGTAATTGGTAAATTTAAAATTGCTCATATTAACATTAAATGGAACTGGCACTAAATGTTCAACATCTCATTTGCCAGAGAAGGATAGTCAGGACACCAATGCCTGAGGCTTAGCAATCCTGCTGCACCAGCCTACGTGTCTGCATCTGCTGGGGACATAACCCACTTATTTCAACTCATCTGGAATGGACCATAAGAAAAGAAAAACTAAACTAATAAAAAGAATGCATGCTCAAAAAAATTTATATCCAAAATACAGAAGTTAATCCCTAAACACATTAGTGTAAAACTTCCCAAACTGCACCTGTGCTTGTGGTCATGACCTGGATAGGATCTCCATAGGTGCATAATTATTCTGCACCTCCAGGGGTCGCACAATTATATTTGGAACAGCAAACAGGGGATCACCACCACAAAGATTGATAACAACTGGATTCGTGTCTGCTATCTAGTCTTATCTATTTTTATGCCAACATAACTGCTTATAAGCTTGGTCATACATCACCTTCTGAAGTGTGTACCAAAAGTTACTTCATACAGTGGGGGAAATAAGTATTTGATCCCTTGCTGATTTTGTAAGTTTGCCCACTGACAAAGACATGAGCAGCCCATAATTGAAGGGTAGGTTATTGGTAACAGTGAGAGATAGCACATCACAAATTAAATCCGGAAAATCACATTGTGGAAAGTATATGAATTTATTTGCATTCTGCAGAGGGAAATAAGTATTTAATCCCTCTGGCAAACAAGACCTAATACTTGGTGGCAAAACCCTTGTTGGCAAGCACAGCGGTCAGACGTCTTCTGTAGTTGATGATGATGTTTGCACACATGTCAGGAGGAATTTTGGTCCACTCCTCTTTGCAGATCATCTCTAAATCATTAAGAGTTCTGGGCTGTCGCTTGGCAACTCGCAGCTTCAGCTCCCTCCATAAGTTTTCAATGGGATTAAGGTCTGGTGACTGGCTAGGCCACTCCATGACGCTAATGTGCTTCTTCCTGAGCCACTCCTTTGTTGCCTTGGCTGTATGTTTTGGGTCATTGTCGTGCTGGAAGACCCAGCCACGACCCATTTTTAAGGCCCTGGCGGAGGGAAGGAGGTTGTCACTCAGAATTGTACGGTACATGGCCCCATCCATTCTCCCATTGATGCGGTGAAGTAGTCCTGTGCCCTTAGCAGAGAAACACCCCCAAAACATAACATTTCCACCTCCATGCTTGACAGTGGGGACGGTGTTCTTTGGGTCATAGGCAGCATTTCTCTTCCTCCAAACACGGCGAGTTGAGTTCATGCCAAAGAGCTCAATTTTTGTCTCATCTGACCACAGCACCTTCTCCCAATCACTCTCGGCATCATCCAGGTGTTCACTGGCAAACTTCAGACGGGCCGTCACATGTGCCTTCCGGAGCAGGGGGACCTTGTGGGCACTGCAGGATTGCAATCCGTTATGTCGTAATGTGTTACCAATGGTTTTCGTGGTGACAGTGGTCCCAGCTGCCTTGAGATCATTGACAAGTTCCCCCCTTGTAGTTGTAGGCTGATTTCTAACCTTCCTCATGATCAAGGATACCCCACGAGGTGAGATTTTGCGTGGAGCCCCAGATCTTTGTCGATTGACAGTCATTTTGTACTTCTTCCATTTTCTTACTATGGCACCAACAGTTGTCTCCTTCTCGCCCAGCGTCTTACTGATGGTTTTGTAGCCCATTCCAGCCTTGTGCAGGTGTATGATCTTGTCCCTGACATCCTTAGACAGCTCCTTGCTCTTGGCCATTTTGTAGAGGTTAGAGTCTGACTGATTCACTGAGTCTGTGGACAGGTGTCTTTCATACAGGTGACCATTGCCGACAGCTGTCTGTCATGCAGGTAACGAGTTGATTTGGAGCATCTACCTGGTCTGTAGGGGCCAGATCTCTTACTGGTTGGTGGGGGATCAAATACTTATTTCCCTCTGCAGAATGCAAATAAATTCATATACTTTCCACAATGTGATTTTCCGGATTTAATTTGTGATGTGCTATCTCTCACTGTTACCAATAACCTACCCTTCAATTATGGGCTGCTCATGTCTTTGTCAGTGGGCAAACTTACAAAATCAGCAAGGGATCAAATACTTATTTCCCCCACTGTAAATCCTAAAATCAACTAAACATCTTACTAGAAAGATTGAACAAGATACATTATACAGGACTCAGATAAGGCAGTTTAGTTAGCAAGAAAAATTATTTTGAAAAGAAACTGGCTGTGCAAGCATTACTATAAGAAGGAAAGTGTAAATTAAACCAGAACAGCTTACCATGCAAGAAATGAGAAATACCAGTGCTAATTCTCAAAAGGCATCTTGTTTCAACAGAAAGCTTCCCAGGTTCTTCAGCAAAAACTTAACATCTGTTGGACATGAGAATCCTATTTAAGGAGATTGAGCTGGCCAGCACTGCACAACTATTTTTAAAATTTGAGGCCAGTTGTGGTAAGCTCACAATATACAAAATTGGTATAGCCAGTGATTTTTTTTTTAAACGGTACTCATATGGTTTCAGCTGCACCAAACACATTCTTCAGGGTCAGCCACAATAGAGACCAAGATAGGGTGCAAGGAATCCATATAGCAGTGCCAGCAGTTGCAGTCTCCTTGCCATAACTAGCCATCATCACATGCTATATCTCGGGTGCTCAGCCAGAGCAGAGTTCTCCCATCTCTTGTTGGGCAGCCTGGATGGACCGTGCAGGTCTTTTTCTACCGTCATCTACTATGTTACTATCTCTTTTCTTGCACTTTCTGCTGATACTGCTCCAGAAAGCAGAAACTTGTGATGTGCATTCATTAGCATGCACTTGATTTGTAAGAGTGTGGACTAACACGGCTACCACACCTCTCTACTTATGTGCAAAATCAATTTGAGTGCTAACCTATTAAAGTTGATTTCCTTTTATTAAAAGTTCTTTAATGCACATTAAAGCATTTATCATTAATGTGTAAAATGAAACAAAGGCCAAAAATCCAAATCCAGCCCCTGTGCACATCCTTACCAGGAATTTCCAAGCTACCTCCATGTGTTGGCCATCATTAGTGCTGTTCTCCAAGGTAGAATCCTCTCTTTTCTTCTTCTCCCACTGTTTTGCCCTAGCCTTTAGCCAATTAGCCCTGGGAATAAAGTGCGGCTGGAAGGAGTGTTCCTTTACAAGCATTGGACAGGTTATGATTAAGACTGCAATGTTGTCATGAGTAGCAGGTAGAGTTATGTGGCCACTGGTGGATCAGGGCTTTCAGAAACAAACTTTAGGAGGCACCTTATACACGCTGCTTTTATATATTTGAGGGGTACAGTGATTTGAAAAATTTTCCCCTTCCTGGTTTCCCCTATTATTGCATATATATGTCACACTAAATAGTATCTGATCTTTAAACAGCAATCAGTGGCCAGTTTTGGTTTTGACTAAAACTGAGCTGCAAATTTTGTCCCCAGATTCACTTTCAGCCGAAAAACCCCCCCCCCCCCCCCCTCCCCTGCTTTGGATATCCTCTAGAACAAGCTTGTCGAATCTTATTCTATCAGGGGCCACAATTTATATTTTGTAACATTTGGAGGGTCAAAACACACACCGTTGTATTTTGCCACATTTTGTCAAATGGTGGCAAAATATGACAGTGCATCATCCCCTCCCCAGCTTTTACCCCAGTCTTGCTTTCGCTTATGTAACCCCACCACCAACCTTCACCCAGTTTCTCTCACTCATGTACCCACCCCCAGCATTCATGCAATTTCTTTGGCTTTGGCTGCAGAAGAAAACAGTGGGATTCCTGAATCCCCACCGTGACTTGGATCTCTGCAAGCTTGAGCCACAGAGAGCAGAAATGCGGTGGGGAAGCAGGAATCCCTGCTGTAAGCACCATAAGAATTACCAAGTTTCCAAGGGCCAGAAAAAAAGCACTTGGTGGGCCGGGATCTGGCCTGCACGCCATAGGTTGGCAAGCCTGCTCTATAAGCATAATTGGGTTAAGTAGCAAGGCAGTGATCCAAACCACAAAAGCAAGTCTACATCTGAATGGCTGAAGAAAAACAAAATTAAGGTTTTGGCCCGGCCTAGTCAAAAGTCTGGATTTGAACCCAATAGAGATACTGTGCCAGGACCTGAAAGTGAAAAACCTACAAATGTGCCTGAATTAAAGCAGTTCTGCAAAGAAGAGTGAGCTAAGAATCCTCAACAACAATGTGAAAGTCTGACAGCAAGCTTCAGGAAGCATTTTTTTTTGCAATTCTTGCTGCTAAAGGTGGTGCAGTTGGTCAAGTTTATGGAGTAAGTTACCTTTCCACCTGAGTGATATGAGTGTTGAACAACACTAGGGTCCTTTTACTAAGCTGTAGGATAAAGCCCCCCTCCCCCCCCCAAGTCACGTGGTAAGATAACCCTTACAGTGTGGCCATGCAGCAGGAGCACTTACCGCCACCTGATTACCCGATTACCTCAGAGTTAGCGCCGCGCTGGAGAAACCTTTTTTTTTTTACGGCGCGCCAGAAATGGTGCGTGCTCCAGCCGGAACTACCACCGGCAGCCAAGTTGGGCCGTTGGTAGTTCCGTTTTAGCGTGCAGTAAGCCCGCATTGGGCTTATCAACACTTTGTAAAAGACCTCCATTGTTCTTAAATAAAATGAAGTCATTTAAAAGCTGTATTGTGTCTAGTCAGGTTCCCCAAGTCTAATACAATATTATACATCTACTACAAAATTCTGTATCTATGCTGATGATGTGCTACTACTCATACCCATTGAACAAGATCTACTCACAGCTCTGAGTAAACTGACTGTCTGCCTAACTGCAAGTCAGGAATGGGCAAACAACAAACTTTAAATGTTCTAATGCACGATTAGGTGGATCATTAGTATTATCTCTCTGGTATATGAATTCCAGTGCTGTTAAATGTGTATATTTTTGATACTGTTTCATGGTAGTTCTATTATTAGGTTTCAAATTACTGTTTTCAAGTTTACCTCATTTATTGCATTTATGTTTATTCTTGGTTATTTTACTATTGTTATGCTGTTAACAAAATTGTAAGATGTATGTTAAACTGTACTTGCTGTACACCGCCTTGAGTGAATCTCTTCATAAAGGTGGTTAATAAAGCACAATAAAAAAAATAAAAGGTAGATGACGGTGATACTCCAGAGAAACTGGAGACCACCTGCTCAGCAACTAGTGCTGCAGAGCCGTGGCCCACAGAACCACCTCCAGAGTGGCTGCCATAGACCCAAGCACCGGAACACAATCCTGCCAAAAGCCGGCAAACCTGCATCTGGAGCTTCTGCCGCAAAGCTTCTGACAAGAACACCTTGCCCTGAGTCGTGTCGAAGCACACTCCCAGATACTCCAAAGACTGGGTCGGGACAAAATGACTTCGCCAAGCTGACAATCAATGTTCCCTCTAAGCGGAGCACATCAGCGATTGCTCAAATATTTTAGGAGTGTCGCTCACAGATTTTACATGGTTGCTCACAAAAATGTTTTATTTTTTTGTGCTATATACAGAAATGCATGCTAATACTGGCACTCAAAAACTGTCTTTTAAAACTTAAATTTGCACACACCAGTCCACTCCTTAGAGGAAACATTGCTGACATCCGAGGGCTACAGAAGGGACACCACCCAATCGGTGGTCTGGTGACTCTCCCGTTCAGAAGCCGCTCAAATCAGCCAGTCGTCAAGGTAGAGGTGTACACAAATACCCTCCTTCTGCAGAAAAGCCACCACCACTACCATGATTTTGGAGAAAGTCCTGGGGGCTGTGGCCAGGCCAAAGGGAAGGGCACAGAACTGAAAGTGACAGCCGAGCACTGGAAAACAAAGAAACCACTGATGAGGAGGCCAAATGGGGATATGCAAGTAGGCCTCCTAGAGATCCAGCGCTGTGAGGAACTTTCCCAGTTGCACTGTTGCTATGACTACCTGAAGGGTTTCCATGCAGAAGTGCCCAGCCCTTAGAAATTGATTCACCTTTCTGAAATCCAAGATGGGGCAGAATGAGCCTCCTTTCCAAGGGACAACAAAGTAAATGGAAAATCGTCCTTGTCACTCCTCGGAGCGAGGCACTAACACCACGGCTCCGAGTAAGAGCGACTGCAAGATGGTCTGGACAGTGGATTGTTTGGAAGCCATTCTGCAGAAGAATTCCAAAAACAAATCTGCGAAGGGCAAGGCAAATTCTAACCTGCAACTGTCTCGGACAATATCTAAGACCCACTGATCCGAGGTAATCTTGGACCACTTGTCAAAGAACAGAGAGACAGACAACCCCCTACCAGAAGCGGTAAAGAGCGGGCAAGCGCTTCATCATTGGGAGGATCGTCCAGCCACGCCCTGACGGGCTGCTGAGCTGTCACTTCTAGTCTCCCCGAAAGGAAGATCGTGGCTGAAAATGAGAATGCTGGAATCCAGAGGAGGATCGGCCCAGATGGTACTTCAAGTCCCGGAGCCAAGGTCTCAAACCCCGACCAAAGGCCAGTCTTCGCCTTATTCTCCGGGAAGCACTGACTTGAAATCGCCCAAATATTTAACCAGTTTATTGAGATCCTCCACAAAAAGCAAATTACCCCTAAAGGGCAACTTGGTGAGGAGCTGCTTGGATGCCATATCTGTCAACCAGTGACATAGCCACAAAAGACAATGGGCTGTGACTGCCAGGGCCATTTCCTTGGCTGAGACCCGCACCAAATCATACAAGGAATCCGCCAAAAAGGCCAGCCCAGATTCTAACTGTGAAGTGAGAAATGCCAACGAGGAACCGCTGTTTTGCTCCAGTGCTTGCTGAAGCCAGCTAAGGCATGCCCTGGCCACATAAGAACTACAAACAGAGGTCTGCAAAGCCAGAGCCAACACATCAATGGAGAGCTTGTGCGAAGCCTCCAGTCTCCTTATCCTGCATATCCTTCAAGACTACACCACCCTTCTCTGGGATAGTGGTCTTTTTTGTGACTGCCGCCACCAGAGCATCCACTTTGGCCAAGGCAAACAGTTCCAACTGAGAGGGCGTCACAGGATGAAGATGTGCCATAGCCCCTCGTCACCTTCAAGCCCGAATCAGGGTCAGTCCACTGAGCCGTAATGAGCTCCTGTATAGCCTCATAAACAGGAAAGGCTCAAGAGGGCTTTCAAGGGCTGCAGCTTGTGCCTCCGGATCCGAAATGTTCATGGCCTCCAAGGCCCTCAAAATAAGAGAGGGTAATTCCTCCCTATGGAAAATACAGACAGCTGTAGGGTCATCAGACTCCTCCTGGGGAATCTCCCTCTCCTCAAAATCATCCAGATGAGAGGGCTGCAGGGATTCCCCTGAACAGGCTGCCAGAGAAATGGAGGCAGACGCCAGGGTCACCGACCCCACTTCGGACACAGAAGTCAGATGTAGTCTCTTCTGCACCAGATCATCCATGGGCAGGTTCAACAAGTGATCCATGACCCCCGAGGGATCAGTCATAGGCAATCCCAAGGGCTGAAGGGAAGGCTGAGGGAAGGGCACACTTTAGAAAGTAAGCCTGATGCAAAAGGACAATGAAATTGTGAGAAAAACTCTCCAGAAAGACAAAGAACTGGGCAAGACCCCCACCCACCAAGTTCCCCTGGGTGCAGGCAAAGAAGGCACTGACAAAAAAAAAAATATGCCAGAACAGCACTCCAAAAGCGTGACAGAGCATGAGGACTCAAAAACCTGAGAATTCGCTGCAGTGCGCTCAGCTGGTGAATCAGTGGTAGGATCCAAGATGCTGCCTCCACTGCAGTAGCACCGCCGGAAAGAGAAAGGCCCTCCATGCATCCCACAGAGCAGAGACTCGTTGCCAAACAGCGCTTGCCATAGCGGGAGAAGCGCTTGACTGCTTCAGACTCCATGCTCCCAGGATGATGCCGCGAACGCCAACAGCCCAAAGAGGGAAAGAGAACTCACTCACCACCACCGTGAAGAAGTGAAGATCAGTTTCTAGATTCATCTGCTGATGATTCATAGGAATACACGCTTTTCACAATATAGGACTACTGATTACCTTTGGTGAGGAAAAGATTGGGGGGGGGGGGGGGGTGGAGAAAACACGAATGGACTATTAGTATGTCTTATGCATTAGCGATGATGCAGCTGGATTTGGAGCACAGAGGAGAGGGTATCCTGAAACAACAGAAGTTGGGTTAACATAAAAGCTAACAGTAAAACAAACTAGTGAAGGCCTGGGGAAATTTCATGGAGCTGAATGATAATGGTAAATCATCTACTGCTATGCTGTGGGATACTGGGAAAGCATACACGAGAGGGACAATACAGATAACATCAACAGAAAAAGAGGCTGAGCTTCTGCAATTGTTTACAAAGCTAGTAAAGCAGCAGGAAGAGCATTTGAAGGGAGGGGAAAAGAAAGCCTAAAATAGGGTGTTGGATGGGAAAAGAAAAGAACCAGAAAACTAAATTACCAGGGGGGGGGGGGGGGGGGGGGTTAGTGTGTCTCCACAGCCAGCAGGAAAAATATACTACACAAGTAGGGTGACATCATACAATGGCACTAACACTGTCAATTGTCACTCATTTGTGTAACCAATTCATCCTGTCTAACAGAGAACACAATCATTCCAAGAACTTAAAGTCTTCATAATTTTTAATCATTTAGTTTTAAAATAAGACTAAATGTAAGCAGAGAATGCACAAAAAAATGGATCACCAGCCAGCTGAACAGACAATTTTCAACAAGCTTAACTTGCAGCCCATTCTATTTTTCTGAAGTGCAAACAAAAATGTTTCAATTCAAAGGAGAATTAAGAACTCTGATTCAAGTATACCATCATTAATGCTCTCTCACAATACTATAGACCATTTTGGAACTGCTAGCTCCTCAGTTCAAGCTGAGCTGATATCATTTTCTTAAAATAACCTGACAGCACTACTTTTACCGAACCTGAATATTGAAAATGTAATATAGCACTGATTTACAATAAACGCTATTCTTAAGCTCTCAGTTTTTATTACTTAACTTCTGAATGATATTTATTTTGCACATTTATACCCCAAGTTTTCCCCCCAGTTTTGCAGGATCAAAGTGGCTTACAATGTACTGATATAGGCTATCGCTAGATCAGTGGTGATACGGTTACAATTAAAATAGAGAGAATAGAAGAAACAGGGAAAGAAGAAGAAAAAAAAAATAGGGAAAGGATAAGAGAGTCTAAAATGGTCCGTAGATATGTTGTTAGGAAGGACTTCAGGTTATATATTGATTCCTTGGAGTAGGCTGAACCTCTTTTGGCTGGAAGAGATGTAAATGGACTGGACACACCAAGATGACCTTGCATGATGGAAATGGAGTTGACATTCGCTCCTTTATTTGTCCACCTGCTCCCATGGCACAACGACCCGCTCACTCCCTGACATCTTCAACGATAAACAGCTGAAAAGTGGAAGCCAACAAACTGTCAAATCAGGCCGTTTTCGCAGTTGGAATCAGCAGGACAGCACTTTCCAAGAAGACCCCCCAACAGTGCCGCCACAACGTCCAGCAACCGACTGAGCGGCAGGCCGACGCCAGGGGGAAACCCGCAGCGCTGAAGAAGCCAGACAGATACCCGCAGTCAGTGGGCCAAACGAGCCACCCACAATGTGCTGGACCCCACTGGGTGATCCAGAGCTGGTCCGCACCCGCCTCCACGCCCACGATGAAATCGCACCAAACCTCCGCCAGATTTAAGACCATGGAATTCTGTTAAAATGTATTTTTCATATTAAAGATTTCAAGTTTATTGTGATTTATGATTTTTACGGATTTTAACATTTACAAGCCAGAAAGTCTGCTAAAACCACATGAAGATACCATAAAAACCCTACTAAATGCAGATTTAGTATCAAACTCATTCCAAATGTTTTGCATATCAAAAAGGCACACACTTTTTATCAATCAAATGAGTCATCAGTTTTGCAAATCACATCTCCCAACCTATCTCATTCTGTGAGTCACAAGCCTGACGCAAGAGGACAACTGGGAAAGTAGAGGAAGCCTAAACAGGACATGTTTCTGTTGTTCAGCAGCTCTGAGTCATGCTTCCTATCTGGGAACTGGGGATTTCAACAAAACAGCAATGATTAGTGTGTACCAGAAGTCCCCAAAAAAGGCCACTTATATTCCAACCTCCCCATTCCAACAAAAGATGGTAAATGCTGTAATACCCCAAATGAAGTTATAATTCTAGGCCAAACTCTGTAGTCTTACGGTCTTAAATCTCACTAGTTTACACAGAATATTCACGCAGTATGTGGCTTAAACCTAATGAGAGCCAAACTGGATGCAAGGTAGATTTCCCCCCCCCCCCCCCCCCCATGTGCCATGGTTTAAAGGTATCATGGTGAATTTGGTGCCAGAGATTTACTGAGCCCTGCCTTTGTCAAACCTTTATTCTGTATGCCTGCTAAATTAAACACACATTTCTAATTAGGAAAGAAACTAAGAGACCAGAAATGCATGCATAAGCCACCAATATATTTCCCTCAGAACTTCAATACCTCAGAACCAATGTAAATTTCTGATAATGCACAGTCCTTCATGTGCTGCAGCAGTCTCCTCAGTTAAAGCTCGAAATCAGGTCCTGATAAGGTGAGCAGAATTGTGCATCTGATTAATCTTGCTTTCCACGGAGAACAGGAAAGCAAATTTGCTTTTTCTATCAAGAAGCAGAATTAAACCAGCCTCTCAAGTGGGTAACTAACAAGCTTAGGGTTACTCCAGAATCAGAGAACCGTCTCAACTGTCGAGGAGCAACCCATTGTATATATGTAAGAGTTGAATAGTTCCAGTTAAGTATGAAAAAGGACCAAATTAGCTGTTTTGAAAATCTCTATTGATCTCTCTCCTCCTCCACCAATTCATCCCTACCTCATACTAATTCCCCCTTTATCTCTCCCCATCCTCACTACATCTTCCAGCTGTCAGCTGAATCCCCTGTCCCTATTACTCAATCTGTTTCCTGTACCCTGTGGTACTCAGCTCGAAAGCCATGGGGGGTTCCTCAAGTACAGTGTGGTTCTCAAAGACTCATGAACACTGTGGTGCAGAAAGATGACAGCACCTGCATCAGCCACTCATCCTCCCCACATGCTTATGGCATCTCGCTCACTTCAAACAGTGACAGTTCTACTGGCTTCTCTTCCTGTTGGCTGAATGAGCAGACAGTTAAACACTCACATAAGCCAGCCCTTCAGGAATTTTGCACAGAAAAAGGTATTGCATTGTACAGTTTTGCAGAACTCCAACAGGAACTATTAACCATCCTGGATTGTCTGTTCTGCTTCTATTAGAAAAGGGAGATCGGCTATATTAGTTGCAACAGCAATGCAGAACACTGAGAAATTTTCTACCATTTTACTAAAGCTTCTCATTTCCAGCCTTACGCTTATCAATAGAAATCAAACAAAATAAAACATGGAAAAGAAAATAAGATGATACCTTTTTTATTGGACATAACTTAATACATTTCTTGATTAGCTTTCGAAGGTTGCCCTTCTTCGTCAGATCGGAAATAAGCAAATGTGCTAGCTGACAGTGTATATAAGTGAAAACATTCAAGCATTACTATGGAGAAATTAGATCTTACCTGCTAATTTGCTTTCCTTTAGTCCCTCCGGACCGGACCGGACCAGGATTTGACTGATGGGTTGTGCTCGCCTTCCAGCAGGTGGAGACTGAGAAAAAAACTGACTCTAGAGAGCCAATAAGAGCTCTGGTCATGTGACCTTAGCCTCAGTATTTGACTAACAAAGCAGGAAAGACCGACCTTCTGTGCCGTATGGAATCCTAGCAGCCACAAAGCACTCGGCAATGCCAAGTATTAGAGCTCACCAGCAACTCTAACCAGAGAAGTGGTATGGCCCCTTTTTGTATTCGAGCTCACCAGCAACTCTCACCAGAGAAGTGGTATGGCCCCTTTTTTTATTAGAGCTCACCAGCGACTCACCAGAGAAGTGGTATGGCTTACTTGTATTATAGTTTACCAGCAACTCTCACCAGAGAAGTGGTATGGCCCCTTTTTTTATTAGAGCTCACCAGCGACTCACCAGAGAAGTGGTATGGCTTACTTGTATTATAGTTTACCAGCAACTCTCACCAGAGAAGTGGAATGGCTCACTTGTATTATAGCATACCAGCAATTCTCACTAGAGAAAAGGTATGTCTCAGTTGTATTATAGCTCACTATGAACTCCCACCAGAGCAGTGGTATAGACCACTTAAAGTTTTACATATACATACCAGCAACTGAGCACCCTAGCAACTCTCACTAGAGAAGAGGTATGTCCCTCTCGCAGTAAAGCTTACTAGCAACTCCCACCAGATGGCTCACATGAATTATAACTCACCAGGAACTCACAGCAGAGAAAAAGGTAAGACCCTATTTAAAGTTCTTTATATATATAAACCCATACATACCTATAGCTACATATAAATTCCAGCAACTGAGCCTACCAGCAACTCCGACCAGAGACATGGCATGGCCCACTTAAAGGTCACTATATATAGAAGCATCTGGTTTGTTTGTTTTATTTATTTATTATTCTGTTGAAAACAAAAGACGAAACCTGGGAGGGGCCTGGTCCGGTCCGGAGGGACTAAAGGAAAGCAAATTAGCAGGTAAGATCTAATTTCTCCTTCCTTAGCGTCCCTCCGGACCGGACCAGGATTTGACTGATGGGAAGTACCAAAGCAGTAATGTTACGGGAGGGACCCTATGAAAACCCTGAGGAAATACTGGAGTTGCCAAGACCGCCTACTGGCGACAGGGACCATTCAATATACAAAGGACTTTGAGGGCCCCCAAAAGAAATCCCTCTGCAAAGAGACAACCGATTATCTAGTTGAGAAATGAATTTCATTACTGTAACTGTACCCCTGGAGAGAAGACAATTAGAAGGTCTGAATTTCCTAATGCAGCGAAATATAGTGAAGCAGAAACGACCAATCCGTTACACCAATCGGCTAGAAGGACAGAAGGACTATCCCAGCGCCGAAAATGTTCAATAGTGGTGAAACACCATGTAACAGAAGGACAGGACAATCCCAACGCCGAAAAATGGGAAATAGTTGTGAAATATCATGTAACAGCTCCCTTAATTGGCAAGATCCCCGTTAATGTTGAAATCATTGAATCTGTTGTTATCTTAAGATCACGAAGAAGACCCCATAACAGCAAGAAAAAACTGACTGAGAAAGATGAAAACATGACCTTCCGGAAGACAGAAAAGAAGGAACCAGAAGAAAAATCAGCTGCAACCTGCAGGTAAAGAAGAGAGAGAGAGAGAGAGACGCAGTCCGACGATGCAACTGCAGCCTAGTTACAATTACTGACGCAGCAAATCCTGTCTTAGCTCAACAAGGCCGTAGAAAAAAACCAAAGAAGAAGACCAAAACAAACCTGTTCTGAATGAAAGATGGGACTGTGGAACAGCAGGGCCTTGCGAACAGGAAGATGTAGAATAGACACCAAGAAAGACGCTAAAGATCCGCATATCCCGGATCTCAGGACCAATATGGAGCTGCCAGATCTACTGGGCCCCCGTGTGTCTCTATCTCTTGTAAAAGACGACTCCAGAGAAAAAACGGAGGAAAGAGATAGAGAAGATTACCGCTGCCATAGGACACCTACCCCTGCCGCTGACGAGACAGTTCAGTGAGAGACTAAGCAAGGAGCCTGTGAGGACAGAGCAAAAGCAAAAGGTTGCAGAACTGAAGCGTCCCACTAAGGAACTATCAGCTGACCACGCTCATAAGGTGAGAGTCCATTCCTCTGAAACTAGGGAGAAACAAAAGAGAAAAATGCACTTAATAAATCTCGTTGTTTTTTTTAAACTCCAACCACATGAAAAACAGAGCGACAGTAAGGCGAAAAACTGCCCATGCTAATAAAGTCGCCTTCTGCCATATGAATCGTAGCCTCTACATTGATCTTTGAGAAAATACATAGGCTGTCAAGGAATCGTCCGACAGACTCTCACAGAGAAAGAAACGCCTCTAGAAGTAAAGAAATTATTCAAATTTTGAAGATATTGAAGAAGTGACAAGTTGCCCACTGAAAATGGGGTAGCCTGCCTAACCAACAGGCACCCCCGCCACGGAAACTGCCAAGGAACGATAAAACATGTCCACTGTGCATATTATAGAGACATACGTGCAGTAAGGATGCTTTAGCGTGTTCTTTTACAAAGAATGAGCCAGCATTACTACTAGTAACAGGTGTGGTAACCTTAGTACTGTGGTGGTAGTGGTCATTATGGTTGAAACACCAGAACAGAGAATAGCAGAAAAATGTCAAGAAAAACATAGCCTAGGAAAGAACTCCAACAAATCGCTGTCATGGACAGTAACCTGAATATAATGTCAAACAAAGAACGCAACCTAGGAACTATATTTGAATCTGCCCCACCTTAGTAGCCAGCCGCTCAGTCTAAGACCGGTCAACTTGCTTGATAAAAAGTTTTCCTGATGAGCCGGACATGTAGATACTGGAAAGTAGAATTCTCTCTTCCATAAGAACTACTGCCACCACTACCAAAAGCTTGGTAACAGTGGGAGTGACTGTTGCGAGATACAACAGCAGTGCAAGAAAGCGAAAAAAACAAAAAAAAAAAACAAATGGTGTCCCAGAATCTCAAACCGCATAAAACCTTTGGCAAGCGGTTCTGAAAGGAATATGTAGGTAAGTTGCCATCAGATCCAAGGATATTAAAAACAGTATGCCATATTCAAATGACTCCATAGAAAAAACATGTGACATGCAGAACGCGGTACCTTGAAAACAAACACAATAGGCTGCTTGCAAAGTCAAAAACTTGAAGATCCAAGAACCGCCAACAAACAAAATAGGAGGATTACAAATCCAAAATCCTGAGGGTCCAAGAGCCGCTGTAGATTGCCCCCTACCGCACTACCAGTGCAGTGAGGACAGGAAGACTCTAGAAAGACGGCTGAAAGAAAGTTGACAAAGCTAGAGGCATAACCGTCTCGAAAACTCTGCAATGATTCCGCCTCAACTGTAGAAAGTGGAAACACGAATCCTGAACTACAAACTCCTACTTGTCTCTTACAGAGCTTGCAGTACCGTGATAGTGACAGGTAGCCGGTAAACATACCCGGAAACGAAACTGGACCAAGAGTAAGGAATAGCCTTCCCCACTGAACAGAGAAAATATAGGCCCTTCTGAAAAAACAAGGGTCCTGAACTACCAAGCCTCACCTGATAAAGGTAGGTGCTAAACTATTGGCCACATAGGAGCAGATAGCTACATGCGCAAATAGTGTCATCCACATCTTACTTCCTCCCCTGAAACCAGAGAGGTGAGAATTGAACAAATTAAACATGTACCCATAGAAAGTAAGTTATGAGAAAAAATATACATCCAACAAGTACAATCCATACCAGGCAGAAAAAACTGCCTGTGACTGCTACTGCTGCAAGGAAATTCTCAGTGGGGGTTTTTTTTTTTTTTAAATCTGGCTACCGTTACCAATATTATGATGCCCAGTCTGCCTTCCAGTGGTGAACTCGGACCGCTCCTGATGAGCTGGGCACTTGCGTTATCCGGAATGCACACCTGCACCGTTTTTTTTTTTTTTTTTACAGCAAGTGCAGCTACCTGAATTGCCACAAAAATCAGATACCTGACATGAGAAAAGGCAAAAATACTGTGAAAGAGGTCCTCACTGTGCGCTATCTACTCACACACAAAAATCAAACAGACTGACCAAATACAAAAGCAAAAGATATTGACACCAAAACATACAGGTATCTCCTAAAGGGTGACCTGATATTAAGAACATAAGGGACAAGCAAAATATTATTATTATAATTAGTATTAACATTTGTATAGCGGTACCAGATGCCCGCAGCGCACAACATCTTACATAGAAAGACAATCCCTGCTCCATAGAGCTTACATGAGTCTTTATGTAACATATAGTATAGAGGAGCAGCCACTGACCCATGGCCAGACCCTGGGCCAAAGAAGAAAAGACCCGAGGGAAATACCCGTCTGCTGCAAATCCCCAGACTACCCCAGAAACAACATCTCCGTTTCCTTCTACACTCCCGAGAAAAACAAAACCGAACCGGAGAAACGCTGCCTCGTAAAGGAAACTGCAGCTGGAGGCAAACATGGCTACCTAGCGCGCCAAAAGTAAAAGAACGAGGATCAAAGAAGAAAAAACACGGAGGACATGAAAGGAAATGCGACCGCAAACGAAGAAGCAGGAAATCGCTGCCGCTGGTAGAGGACGAAAAAGTTACCCTCCGGTGCCGAGCAAAAACATGCTTTAGCCTCTCCTCCGACGCTAATAGACAGCGCAGCACATCCTGAGCTTTTCAGACCGATCGGAGAAGAGCGGGCGCGCGCCGAAGCGGTTCGCGCCATTTTTTATTTTTTCAATTCACAGCTGCTAAAACGCCAGAGAACGGAGGAACATAATTGTGAAAATAAAAAAAAATCGCCCTTTAAAGTCTCAAACACTGAATTGTTCCCATCTTTTATTTATTTATTTATTTTTGCACAGCTGAACTAGAAAAGAAAAAACTCCTCAAGCATAATAAATCACAACCCGAGCTGACTGCCAGGAAAAATCTGGGGAAAGAAAAAAGGGCTTCTTCTCGTAATTTCCTTCTATTTGTTTTAACTCTTTTAAAGTACAATCCCCAAAGAGAAATATTCTCTTAAGTTTCTTTTTTTTTTTTTTTAAGATACCTTAAAAGTCTGACTGCATCCTTCAAACAGAAAGGATACAACCCCAAAATAATCTCCAAGAACATTGCCTCCTCCCTCAAAACACCCAGGGAGAATCTGCTACAGTACAAGGAGAAAAAATCTACAGACAGAATCCCCCTTGTAGTGACATACAATCCAGAGCTGGAAAAACTGAGGAAAATCATAAGAGATCTACAACCTATACTCCAGGAGGATGAATTACTGAAAGAGATATTCCCATCCCCACCAGTACTGGCCTTCCGACAGCCACCCAACTTAAAACACAAGCTAATCAGAAGTAAACTTCCATCACAGACTGAAAAGGAACAGAAGGGCACACTTCCCTGTAATTTATCCAGTTGCAAACTATGCCAAAATATTTCACAGGATCCCAAAATCATCCACAAAGGAAAGATATTCAACATAAAGGGATCTTTCACTTGCTCATCTTCCAATGTGGTATATATCATTTAGTGTAAAAAATGTAACGAAGGATGCTATATTGGAGAAACAGGCCAGATGCTTAAGACAAGATTCAATTTACATAGACATCACATGAACAATGCTGGTGCCAGTAGGGTTCCCACACCTGTTGGTCAACATTTTACAGGACCAGGACACTGTACCAGTGACGTCACAGTGAGAATCCTGAAAGGTAACTTTAAAATTACCATACAAGAACGTAAGACTTTTGAAGTCAGAATGATTGAATATTTTAACACCCAACAGAAAGGACTTAACAAGGATCTGGGGTTCCTAGCCCATTATAAACCATAAAGCTGTATGTCTCTGTTGATCACCCCACCCCTCACCTATCCACACCCATCCTGTTAGAATATCAATGATATGCTTTGATGTCCCCATGCATACCTCCTACCCACCCCCATCCTCCCACCCTGTCAGACTGTCATAGTAATGCTTGAATGTTTTCACTTATATACACTGTCAGCTAGCACATTTGCTTATTTCCGATCTGATGAAGAAGGGCAACCTTCGAAAGCTAATCAAGAAATGTATTAAGTTATGTCCAATAAAAAGGTATCATCTTATTTTCTTTTCCATGTTTTATTTTGTTTGATTTCTATTGATAACCTTAAGAGTGGACTAACACGGCTACCAAACTCAGTCTTACGCTAAAACCTATAAGCTATTTTGACACAAGAAATACTAAACAACTTATAGCAGCAGCTTCAGAGAGCATTTTCCATCTCACAGATAGGCTGCAGAGAATACCTTCTCCTGCTTTAGACTTAGTCCCACCCACCCCTAGAGTGACATGTCTTATATAACCTCCCTATCAACCCACTCATTACTTTTACCTCACCCATTTCTATTCTTCTATCACCTTCTCCCACTACTCCAACCAGAGTTACACCTAATCACACTGACCACCCTTCAACATCTTCAGTCCTTCTGTGACTGTTCTCTTGTGCTTGACTGCTTAAATATTTTACATTTAAATGCTTTACTTTTTGTCTATTAGATTGTAAGCTCTTTGAGCAGGGACTGTCTTTCTTCTGTGTTTGTACAGCGCTGCGTACACTTTGTAGCGCTCTAGAAATGTTAAATAGTAGTAGTAAACACTGGGATCTCTTGCTCCATTTGTAAATTTTCTGAGAACTGTGTTTTGAAAAGCTGAATGAATTGGAAGAGGACCTGGGGTACACCTTAGCATATGTACTGGCCAGTCTGTTCTGCAGAAAAGGTCAGTAAAAAGAAAAATCCAAGCAAACACTCCACGGGGAATTCTGTGCAAATGCACAATGAAGAACTTGCAAAAATTACCCTGATGTGAGTAGCAGACAGCAGTGGAAGTAGCTATTTGCATGGCTCCCCCTCCCCCTGCAATATACACCCCTGCTTGCTTTCTCCCTACTGTCCTGAACAGCACAAAAAGTAAAGTGTTAGTTTTACTTTTAGAAATTTGAAGTCAGTGTTGAACCTACTTAAAGAAATTATGCTTCAGCTGCTCTACTGCCTGCTCTATTAAAGAAAGAGATTTATGATCTCTGTTCTATTTCCATTAACTTGCAAGCCAGCTAAAGTATCTTATACCTTACATTTGTTCAAAAGCACTGGTATATTAGGCCATGCCAACATAAGATACCATCCACAAACAAGACAATCTTATAGGATTTGTCTTTAAATCAGAACACCCATTAAATCCAGATTCCATCTAATTTCTCTGCCAAAGGTTCCAAGGATAAGGCAAATAAAAGTGGGGAAAGGGGGCAGCCATGTCTTGTGCCCTTTCCTAGATGAAGACTCTCCAAATAAACCCACATTTATCTTGACATAGGCTTCTGGGGTGCTATAATAGCTTCTCAACACATGTAACAAACCTGGTCGCCAAAAGTAATTTTCTTAAAGATTTATATCATAAAAGCACTCTACTCTGTCAAATGCTGCCTCGCATAAATTGCAAGGAGCATAAACCTGGCCTTCCTACTTTTGGGCCCATTATCAGGAGTTTATGCGATTGACGCTCTCCATTGCTTATCGCTCTGGTATCCTTCTGTTACTCCTGTTCTTTTCAACAGACCCATCCCAAGTTCATTTTGATACCATGGCATTATCCGACTCAAAACTGACATTTGACACACAAATCGCTCAATTAAACTTGGATTCATGACTTCAGAAACTATGATCAATTCAGAGCTATTTTCTTCTTTGCACATGTTGGTGCATGCTTTCCTGATAACAATAATAAAACTTTATTTATAGCCTGCTATATCTGGAACAGTCTAAGTGAGAAACAAACCACATACAAAATAAAATAACATAGCAATAAAAATATACTACTACCACCATACGTTCCTCAGCATTTTATTTTATCAATCTCTCCCCTCCTCCCGGTCAATTAAGGAGAAATTAGATCTTACCTGCTAATTTGCTTTCCTTTAGTCCCTCCGGACCGGACCAGGATTGGACTGATGGGTTGTGCTCGCCTACCAGCAGGTGGAGACTGAGAAAAAACTCTGACTCTAGAGAGCCAATAGGAGCCCTGGCCATGTGACCTTAGCCTCAGTATTTGAATAGCAAAGCAGGAAAGAAAGAAAGACCTTCTGTGCCGTATGGAATCCTAGCAGCCACAAAGCACTCGGCAATGCCAAGTATCAGAGCTCACCAGCAACTCTCACCAGAGAAGTGGTATGGCCCGATATGTATTACAGCTCACCAGCAACTCTCACTAGAGAAGTGGTATGGCTCACTTGTACTATAGCTCACCAGCAACTCTCACCAGAGAAGCGATATGGCTCACATGTAATATAGCTCACCAGCAACTCTCCCCAGAGAAGTGGTATGGCTCACATATAATATAGCTCACCCGCAACTCTCACCAGAGAAGTGGTATGGCTCACTTGTCTTATAGCTCACCAGCAACTCTAACCAGAGAAGTGGTATGGCCCACTTAAGATTTTATATATATTCCATCAACTGAGCTTACCAGCAACTCTCACCAGAAAAGTGGTAAATCATATTTAAGGTTTTATAGATATTCCAGCAACTGAGCTCAGCCACAACTCTCACCAGAGAAGTGGTATGGCGTATTTAAGGTTTTATAGATAGATTCCAGCAATTGAGCTCACCAGCAACCACCAGAGAAGTGGTATAGACCACGTAAAGTTCTGTATATATATAGTATTGTTCCACGAATCGTAAAGGAATGAATACACTTCCTACTGAATACACTTCCTACTTAATAAAAGAAGCTAAAGAGTAGAGAGAACATGGGAGGGGCCTGGTCCGGTCCGGAGGGACTAAAGGAAAGCAAATTAGCAGGTAAGATCTAATTTCTCCTTCCTTAGCGTCCCTCCGGACCGGACCAGGATTGGACTGATGGGAAGTACCAAAGCAGTAATCTGAAGGGAGGGACCTTATGAAAACTGCAGAGAAATGTTCATGCTGCATAGGCCACCTGGCGACAACTAACATGTAGTGTGTCCCAATGAGCAAAATAAAATGAAACTAGGACTAAGTTGCCAACTTACCAATGTGCACCGAGAGCACCAAAAATCGCCGTAGTAAGAATAGAGCCCGCTTCTGAAGTTGTGGAATATGTTGTAATACGCTGTGGAACTGCCCTCTCAGCGAGAAGAGAAATAGACATTCTCATTTCCTTGATCCTTCGCGATATAGCGGGTTAGAAACAATGAAAAACTTTTACGCCTACTGGCTAGAAGGACAAAACCAATAAGAAAAAACCGATTGGGAAAGGTGAAAACTTTAAACTACAGCAGACCGAAAAGAAGTTACCAACCATAGAAGTATTCCACACATAGATCTACTTGCTGCAATGGCTACTGGGAAACACTGCTTGAAGAGGAAAACTTTATAGAAAAAGTTATGGCTACTAGAAAACAGAACTTTAAGAGTCTGTTCACCTAGTTCACCTAGCTGGTGGATGAAGCGGGAGGTACAGGTGCAGGACTCCTTTAAGAAACCGCTTTGACAGTGGATGCTGCATAAGCGTGCGGTTGTCAACAGTATCATGCATCACTGATAGAGCTGCCAAATGAACTCTAATGGATGAGTAAGACAGACAAGATTTCGCAAGATGCAGAAGATATTCCAAAACATGCAAAATGGATACTGTTTGTGGAATGAAGTGGCGAGAGGAGTACCACAGAGTGAACCGTCGCCACTTTGATTCATAGGACTTTAATGTAGATTTCTGTCTGGAAGCAATTAAAACTTGAAGTACTTCCTGCGAAAATATCAAAGATGTTGCAGACCCAGTAACCACGCCATAAGTTTGAGTGACTGGGGGTCCGGATGTAGAAGGGTGCCTTGGTTCTGCGTAAACACCTAGTGAGATGATGGAAGAAACGCATAAAGAAGGCTGAAAAACCCCTGCTGGACGTTGGCATCTGTCCCTGTCTCCGTCAAGACTGTTGCTGAACGGAAGAAGCAAGAAATGTTCATGAGCCTGAAGGCAAAAAGAGATAGCCCTGAAGTGTCGCAGTGAGGAAGTAAGGCTGAAAAAATGAGAGTCCATTCACCTAAATGCAGGGTGACAACTAAGAAAAAAATGAGTACAAACTCAAGAGTATACTCTTAACTCCTCCTTGGCGGATGACATAACCCATTGCCCAACATAGCTCTCTCCGCCTTGTTTGTCAGTAGGGAAAACAAAATTCACCCGAAGGTAAAACGAATTGCTGAGGTCCCCCAGAAAAAAAAATATATACAAAAAAGCTTCTGCCAAAAAGTGTACTGCACGAAGCATCCCAATGACAGAACTAAGGTTCTTGAGATAACTAGATGACACTTAAATAGCGCGATTGATGACCCTGAGATTCGCAATAGTATGAAGGAAAATTCCTTCTTGGGCATTAGAGAGTAAAATTGCATTCTGCAGAATAGAGCGAGGAAATGGCCGAAGGCCCAAGGTCACCAAGAAAAATATAAACTGGGATGTTTGCAGAGGAGACAAAAGACTGTGCGCCAACCTGACTAAACAAAGAGAAAATCAGAGATATCTGATGAGAGATCAAATGAGAGATCAAATGACTACTACTACTACTACTACTATTTAGCATTTCTATAGCGCTACAAGGCATACGCAGCGCTGTACAAACATAGAAGAAAGACAGTCCCTGCTCAAAGAGCTTACAATCTAATAGACAAAAAATAAATAAAGTAAGCAAATCAAATCAATTAATGTGAACGGGAAGGAAGAGAGGAGGGTAGGTGGAGGCGAGTGGTTACAAGTGGTTACGAGTCAAAAGCAATGTTAAAGAGGTGGGTTTTCAGTCTATATTTAAAGGTGGCCAAGGATGGGGCAAGACGTAGGGGCTCAGGAAGTTTATTCCAGGCGTAGGGTGCAGCGAGACAGAAGGCGCGAAGTCTGGAGTTGGCAGTAGTGGAGAAGGGAACAGATAAGAAGGATTTATCCATGGAGCGGAGTGCACGGGAAGGGGTGTAGGGAAGGACGAGTGTGGAGAGATACTGGGGAGCAGCAGAGTGAGTACATTTATAGGTTAGTAGAAGAAGTTTGAACAGGATGCGAAAACGGATAGGGAGCCAGTGAAGGGTCTTGAGGAGAGGGGTAGTATGAGTAAAGCGACCCTGGCGGAAGATGAGACGGGCAGCAGAGTTTTGAACTGACTGGAGAGGGGAGAGGTGACTAAGTGGGAGGCCAGCAAGAAGCAGATTGCAGTAGTCTAAACGAGAGGTGACAAGGGTGTGGATGAGGGTTTTGGTAGAGTGCTCGGAAAGAAAGGGGCGGATTTTACGGATGTTGTAAAGAAAGAAACGACAGGTCTTGGCGGTCTGCTGGATATGAGCAGAGAAGGAGAGAGAAGAGTCAAAGATGACACCAAGGTTTCGAGCTGAGGAGACAGGGAGAATGAGAGAGCCATCAACAGAAATAGAAAACGGGGGGAGCGGGGAGGTGGGTTTGGGGGGGAAAATGAGAAGCTCGGTTTTGGTCATATTTAATTTCAGGTGGCGTTGAGACATCCAGGCAGCAATGTCAGACAAGCACGCTGAAACTTTGGTTTGGATGCAAGGTGAGATATCAGGGGTAGAAAGGTAGATTTGGGAGTCATCAGCATAGAGGTGGTAGGAAAAGCCATGGGATGAGATTAATGAACCAAGGGAAGAAGTGTAGATAGAAAAGAGGAGGGGACCAAGAACAGAACCCTGGGGTATGCCGACAGGCAGAGGGATAGAAGTAGAAGAGGATCCACCAGAGTGAACACTAAAGGTGCGGAGGGAGAGGTAGGAAGAGAACCAGGAAAGGACAGAGCCCTGGAATCCAAGTGAGGACAGGGTATCGAGAAGTATGCTGTGATCGACAGTGTCAAAAGCAGCGGAAAGATCAAGAAGAATGAGGATGGAATATTGACCTCTGGATTTAGCCAGTAATAGGTCATTGGAGACTTTAGTAAGCGCAGTTTCGGTTGAGTGGAGAGGGCGAAAACCAGATTGTAATGGGTCAAGAATAGCATGTGAGGAGAGAAAATCAAGGCAGCGGCGGTGAACAGCACGCTCAAGTAATTTGGAGAGAAAAGGAAGGAGGGAGATGGGTCGGTAATTAGAGGGACAAGTAGGGTCAAGTGAAGGCTTCTTAAGGAGAGGTGTGACCACAGCATGTTTAAAGGCAGCAGGGACAGTCGCAGTGGAAAGTGAGAGGTTGAGAATGTGACAGATAAAAGGAATAAGAGTAGGAGAGATGGCATTAAGAAGGTGGGTGGGAATGGGATCAGAGGAACAGGTGGTACATTTTGAGGAAGAAAGGAGAAGTGTAGTTTCCTCAATAGTAACTTCAGGAAAGGAGGAAAGGGAATGAGGGGAAGGAGAGAGAGGGGAACGGACTAGTGGAGGGAGAGCTGGTGAGGTAGAGAAAGCAATCACCACCCAACCTAGAGACTGTAAGAAATGCAACACCCGGTGCGTGACCCGAGAACTCTGCTGCTAAGACTTTCTCCAATTAGGCAGTCGTCTAGGTAAGAATGAAATGACCCTAAGAGCGCAATGAACATCCTCTTAGATCTATAAAAGAACGGAAGAGAGAGTACTGCTGAAAATGACCGGTTAATGCATAAGCAAAAAACTAGCCATTCTCTGGATCCTGAGGAGAAGAGGAAGGGTGACCAAGGACACCAGTTAAATAGGGCTACAAACTCCAACCCTATCTCTATGGCGTTCCATAGTTGGGTAAGTTCTGAATATAGAAAGTTCTGAATATAGGAGTCCACCAGCTATGGTAGTACGCTCCGGACAGAAAAAAATTGTCCCAGTATGAACGTCTGATTCACCGGCCTGTAATTTCTTGGATCTCCCTAATCCACATACCACTAATCCACGTACCACGGTCATGCGTCCTCCCTCACTGAGATGTAGATTGTAAGCTCCTTTGAGCAGGGAACGTCCTTCTTTGTTAATTTGTACAGCGCTGCGTAACCCTAGTAGCGCTCTAGAAATGTTAAGTAGTAGTAGTAGTACCAGACTCACACCCAATAGATATGAATGTTGAGCTTGTTTCAGGTTAAAACACCGAACCTAGGCCCAGGGTCCCCGGTGTTCCTAGTGGTGAACAGCCATGGCAAATATTGTATGCGTTAGTTTGCAGAATTACTGCAAAGCCTTGCTTTTGGAGCAGAGATTTCTGTTCGATACTCTCGTGAGAGTTTTTGTTTTTTTCTTTAATGCTGTTCTGGCTGTAGAAAGGTGGACATTTGAGCTTCCCCAGAATGGCAAAACTTATGTACCTATGCCCATTAGATATGAATGCTGGACTTGATGGACTTTAGGCCTTACCCAGCATAACCATACTTATGTACCTATGGTATAAATACACAGGAAGTGAGTGAATCCCCTTCCAATTGAAAGAACACTCTGGAGTGAAGGCGCATAGAATGAAAATGAAAAAGGACAAACTTGGAAATTACCTGTAACGAAAAAAGTGAAGTTGTGCCACAGCCACTTGGTGAAGGCAGTGTAGACAAGACTGTATCTGAATTCAAGAAAGCTTGATATAACATCAGGTCTCTAAGGAAGAGGAAGAGATAGCAGATGGTATGTATAGGCATACTGGACCAAACCAGGATGTTTATAATCTGCCAATGCTGAACTGATAGAGTAGAGACAAACACGAGTAGATGGTTTGAGGACCGTCCACTATCTTTAAGTGAAAGGATGACTTTATTCTCTAAGTGACCATATGTCCTGTAAAAACCAGAAGAAAGCTAAAATGAAATATGAGAGGCTTCAAGGCAGTTGGAAAAGAAGGGAAGACATGAATAAAGCATGCCTGCTAAGGCAGCTGAGTGACTGGGAGCTTGGTAGACAGGACTGTCCCTCAGAGAATATGAAAGAGCTGATATATCCCCATGGCATCTGAACAATATACTGTATGCCTCTAGAGAAGGCTTCTTAAAGTCGGAAAAAGAAAACACTGTATAACACTACAGCCATTGAGAGTGTCTGTTAAGTTCTTAAAACACTATATAACATCATAGGCATGGAGTAAAATGCTTGAAAGGAACTAAGATATTATGGTCAGAATTGCAAAGTACCAATCAATTGACTCTTAGACAATGTAGTCCTATTCACCAGGGAATGAGAAAGACAGAAATTTACTCTATGCCTATAGAGAAAGTTTCTAAAGTTCTTAAAACACTGTATAATACTACAGCTATTGAGGAAAATGCTTGAAATGAATTATAATATTATGATAAGATGTAGATTTTCCACCAGGCAATGAAAAATGACTGAGCACCAGAAAAAACTAGTGTTAACAGCCCCGTGATACATAGAAATTTAAAAGAAGAAAAGCTTGTTATATATCCATATATGAAAGGAGCCCCCTTTCAATCAAATATTGCCTGCTGATGTGAAGAGCATTTTAGAATACGCCGTTCAGCACATACAAAAGTGTACACATCTTGGAGCCGAACTGCTCTATGAACTGCAGCCTTACCTTCAGCAGAGAGATCCCCGACTGATAAGATGGAGGGAGAAACAAAATGGCCGCCGTTTGCGCCACTGGCCCTGTGGTGATCGTCGACAGCGCGCCCAACACCTCCGAACAAGTGAAGCCCAGTGGAACGGCGAAGAAACAACAGCCGGCGAAAAAGGCCCCGAAAAAACCGGAGGCAGCACTGGACCCGAAGAAACCTTGAAGGGAGAGCAAAATTTACACGTTCCGGCTGCGTGAACTGCGCCTGACCGACAGCAGCTGTTTGAACTTTTAAGCCATATCAGAAAAAACAGGTGGCCGCGCTTATGCAGTTCGCACCTTTCTTTTTTTTTTTTTCATTTCTTTAAACTGCCGCTGCCAAAACGCAAGAAAATGGAGGAAATTAAATCTGACGAGAAAAATCGCTGTTTAAAGTCACAGACACTGAATTATTTTCTTCTGTTTTTTTTTTTTTTTTAATAACCCCTCAATCATAATAAAACACTGGAGCTGCCTGCTCGTTAGAAGTCTGGGGAAAGAAAGGCTGCTTCTTTGAATTTCCTTTTATTTGATTTAATTCTTTTAAAGCAGCTACCTGTTAAAAGTGGCTGCCTCTCCCAAAGACGGTACACCTTTCCAGAGAAAGGGACGGCCCTTCCCTGCTAAGCCGGGGAGATGGGGAGGAAGGGGGGTGGACTCGAGACACCCGAGTTTAACACCCCCGAGGCTGTCAAAGAAAGAAGAGAAAGGAAACCCTGTCAAGCCTCTAAATAAGATTCCAGGCACAGAAGAATTATCACAAATATCTGTAATATCTAAAGAGAAAAGAAGAGAGACTAATGGGCTCACTTCCTACCTGCTGGGAGACTGAGAAAATACTGAGGCTAAGGTCACATGGCCAGGGCTCCTATTGGCTCTCTAGAGTCAGAGTTTTTTCTCAGTCTCCACCTGCTGGTAGGCGAGCACAACCCATCAGTCCAATCCTGGTCCGGTCCGGAGGGACGCTAAGGAAGTCTGAGTTCTCTTTTAGGCAATTACTGAAGACTTCAGCTGGTCTTCAGGCCCATGACCTGTTGTCGCAGATCTGGGCACCTTGGTTGTTACTATTTGCTGTTATTTGTTGTTATAATTCTTCTCTCTTGTGTGAGTATTGTCCTATTCGAAATGGCGTTCCTTTTTTAAAAACTTTAATTTATTGTATTTTTAATTGTTAACTACTTTGATCACTTTGTTTTGAATTAGTATATCAAACTTTTTAATAAACTATAACTATCTGGGTGGTTCAGTTTCAGATCCACTGTTACAAGTTTATCCACCAAAATTGTTGTCAAAGATTAATAAACTTAAATAATGAAATAGGTTGATATGACCTGAAGTTTTTGGAGTCCCTGCCCTCTTTTACTGTTGATGGGATATTGCTTCCCTGCATTAAAGTTATTTAAGAGTTTCTCTAGAGGGTCACCAAGTGCTGGTGACTTTTCTTCCAATACCCAGATGGCCTTCAGTATTTCTAGATTTGTAAATGTTTAATCTTTCCCTATCATACTCTGCAATTTGTGGTAGGCCTGCTCCTTCTAAATATGCCTTTATCATCCCTTCTGCCCCAAATAAACCCTAGTAAATATTGTGCAATGGGGGAAACAAAAACCTAGCTTTTTTCCAGGACTCCAAATCTCTCTCGCTAACCTCCCCCCCGGTCACTTCTGGTTATTTTCAGCATATGCGCTAGAAACTTGCTGGCCTTGTTACCTCACTCATATCGTTGCTTAAGGCACTGGAAGTTATATTGTCTTCTCCAACTCCTCTTGGTTCTGCAGTTCCATTCCTTTTGTGTTGCTTCTCCAAAATCTTTATTTTGAAAAGCTGTTCTTCTACCTTCCTAGTTCTACCTTTTTTTTTTCTCCTACCCATCCCCTCTCCCCATCAAATATAATAAATTTCATCTTAACTACTGGGTTAAGGCAGCCCCAAAGCTATTCCAAATTCCACTGTTCTATTATCATTTAATTCCAGAGAGTTTTTAATTTCCTGGAGGGCCAAGTGGTATAGCTCCTAAAATGCTCAATAGTGAATCGTTTAGTATCTAATACAGTGTCCCCTTATTGGTTTTGAATCCTTTAAATCACAAGCCAGACAAGCACGTGATCTGGCCACATTTGAGGGCCTGTTGCTACTGTAGTCTCTTGGCATATGTTTGTATCAAATAAAAAAATAGTCTATTCTCAAATATGAGTTGCAAATAGCCAAACAGAATGGGCAATCTGTTTGGGGTGTTGTTGTTGCCAGGTATCCATTTTAGGTCAGCCCGACGTGCCTTCAACTTTTACATCTCACACGTCTCATGTTTCTCCTGGACTGTTGTACTCTCTTTACTTGGAAATTTAGGGCCTATATTTATCGAATTTTTGCAGGAATTCACTCAAGGCAGTATACAGCAAGAGTAAGTCAAACATAGACAATTTCAGCAGTAAAAATATTCAAACAGTACAAAGTATACAAAGTATGGCATAGCATGCTACATTACAATACATAAAACATTTTAATAGACAGCAAAGGGTGTAAGCAACGATGAAGCATATAGAAAGATACAGTTAGAAAATAAAGGGACTAATTTAAAGAAAGTTGCTATGTGAATATTCAGTACTGGCTGGTTAAGTTAATAGCAGGCAAAGATAGGACTGCTATTTATATGGTCTGATTTTCCTGCTAAACTTAGCCGGCCTGTGCTTTAACATACACAATATAGCTGGCTAGCCACTATTCAGTAAGCACTAATATTCAGCAGAGATAACCAGCTGTCTCGCACTTAATATTAGCATTTAGCCGGCTAAGCACTATTTAACCAGTCAAGAGCCATTCCTGGTCAGTTAGTGCTGAATATCAGGCCAAGTATGTGCATGAGTGCATACAAGATTCCAAAGGTTGTAAATATTATCATCAACTTCAGCAGCAGTAGGGGGTGGGGGCAGCAGGGGTGAATCGCATATTCTGGCTGCCATCTTCCTTTACTACGCCACTGCATAGCATTAAACAGGATGTCTTCCTTAAGAGGATCGGAATACTTTACACTGTTTTGTGTGATGAATTTGTTGTAGCTACTTGATTTTTTTTTTTTTGTCATCACTGCTCCTACCATATAAGATTATTTTTATTTGATGTACATCACTTTGTGCTTATTTACAAAAGCAATAAGTGAAATGAAATTCTATTTTGTAGTATTTCAAGGCAAGGAGTGCAGAATATAATGCTTTTGAGATCATATCAAAGGCAATAGACAAATGCAGACTCCCAGACTGGTGGTGTCAAACTTGTAAGATGACAAATGACAGAAGGCTCATGAGCATGCCTTGTATTGGAAGAGAATTTCTTTGGAAATAGAGAAGCTACGAAGTTCCCCTCCTGACATTCATGCTTCAGGCAGTCTTCAGTATTTTATCTGACCCAGCTCTATTCAGTGATCAAAAACAGCGAAGATGACGCAAAAAAAGAAAAAAAATAAGAAAAAATATCCAAAAAACAAAAAAGAAACAGTGGAAGATAAAGAATAAAAATAAAAATTAAAAACAAAAAATTAATAGAAGGAACTGCAAAAACCAGAACTATGGACGAATAGAAAAAAAGGAAAAAAGAAAAAAAGACGACACATCAATAGTAAAAAAACTGAATGGATTTATTATGGTAATATGGTAATATGACTCGACACAGCTGTGTTTCGGCCCAACTGGCCTGCATCAGGAGTCTGTTACACCATGTATATATTCAGGACATACCAGAGTTGGGCGTCTAAGAAGTGCTTCCAGTGTTTAGCTTGTGCCAAGGCTCTTCATGTGTTGAATTCAGAAGCTCTAAACATATCAAACTTGTGAGAGAAATCTAAACACAGTGCTTGATAATTCAGCTAAAGCAGTACTGTATGCGTAGCTAACAGAGCCTTATTGATTCACTTTATGCATCAATGACACCTGACTGATATATGGAGATCGACAAGATTACACTTACTATTCTCTCACTCATGATACTTGTTTGAGGATTGACTTGTGGATGGAGGATGGTAATCTATTATCTGGAAAACAAGAACCACTATTACACCCCAGGATATGGTCAGACCATGCTCCTTTTAATATTTCCTTAATAGTTGGAGTACAGAAAGCTAAAAGTTTTCATTGGTGCTTCAAAGATACCCATTTGATCCTGGTAATTTTGAAAAACTGAAAGATCGTAGGGAATATCTAGACTTCAGTACTACAGCAGACATAAGAATCCACCCATTCATCTAAGACTACTAAGACATCACATACCTTCCAAACCAGATGTAAAATTGAACCCTCAAAATTTTGGTCAAATAAGCAACTTGGTAACTTAGTTTTCTCTAATTCAACAATGGAAAGACACTTGCAAAACTGTTCTAGACGAACTTGCACTAATTACAAACAAATCCCGACCAAACTAGAAGTCATCTCCATGGTTTAACAAATTTATTTATTTATTTAGATTTTGCTCACACCTTTTTCAGTAGTAGCTCAAGGTGAGTTACATTCAGGTACACTGGATATGTCTCTGTCCCAGGAGGGCTCACAATCTAAGTTTGTACCTGAGGCAATGGAGGGTTAAGTGACTTGCCCAAGATCACAAGGAGCAGTAGCGGGATTTGAACCGGCCACCTCTGGATTACAAGACCGGTGCTCTAACCAGTGGGCCACTCCTCCACTCCAAAGATCTCCTACTAATGAAACATAAATGTAGAAGAAAGAATCTGGATCAAAAACAAATCCAATGAACAATCGACTAATTGGAAAAAAAATCCTAAAATCATAGAAGAGCAGGATTATCCCACAAACTCACTCCAATTGGTGCCATATTTCGAGCAGAAAATAACTAAAATCATACAAGAACAAAATAACTCACTAGCATCCCTAAAAGGGGGCCTGCACTGGCTGGCGTCTGCACGTGGTTTTCATGCGTGCTGAAGTCTCCTTTTACTGCAGTGGGTAAAAAGGAAGTCTTTCTTTCCTGCAGAAAATGGCCATGCAGCAAGTAAAGCTCTTGATACGTGGTTATTTCATGTGTGTGTGTGTGGGGGGGGGGGGGGGGGGGGGCCCAACTACCACACTAACTCTGTGGTAACCGGGCAGTGTGCGGCACTTTCAGTCTGTTTATAGTACTTGGGTGTATTACACAAATATCGTTCTACAAATGGAGGAACATCAGATTATATCCACCCTGGAGTGGAAGACGATCCTAATTAAAGCAGTAGG
Organism: Microcaecilia unicolor; assembly: GCF_901765095.1. Taxonomy (NCBI): domain Eukaryota; kingdom Metazoa; phylum Chordata; class Amphibia; order Gymnophiona; family Siphonopidae; genus Microcaecilia; species Microcaecilia unicolor. The sequence goes on along the minus strand of NC_044038.1, from coordinate 15,580,098 downwards.
ATAATAAATCAGGAAATCCTTATTCAAACTCCATTATGGATCCTAGTGACCTCAAGCAAGACATGTAATCCGTAGGGACAGGAAAATACCTACTGTACCTGAATATAATTTGCCTTGAACTACAAACTTGAAAAAATATGTATGACCTAATCTAAAATCTCTTCCCTTCCCTCTTTCAGCTTCCAAGAAGGAAGTAATGGCAGGGAACTATGACAAAAAAAAAAAAAAAGAAAAAGAAAGGAGGGTGAGGAGAGAATTTTCTATTTTGTTTAATCTCATCTATTCTGGTGGGCCATTAATCCATGTGAAGTTTTTATATATCTTATGTTAATACAGTTCTTTGTACTGCTTAGATTATTGGGTTTGTTACAGTTATTGTATACTATTGCAATATATGTTTGTGAACTAGTACTATAAGCAGCTTTGGACAATTTGGTAAGGTTAACTAAATACTCACCAGTTGAAATTCACTCCTGCGATTAAAAGCCTCTTTGATTCCCGAGTCACTCCAGAGTGCCTGGAGTGCTGGTACATACAGCTGAAACATGGCTGGATCCACAGGCATCCTCTCTTTATTGTCAAATCCCATAAGAAACATTCCATGCTTCTCATTCTCTGTGTGCTGCCATGGAATTTCTAATTTATCTCGTGCATCAACCAGAACCCTGGTACCCTACAAAAAGAAGACAGTACGATTCATTATAGTGTAAAACATGAACAAAAAAAAAAAACAACATATGCTCATAAAAGAAAAATCTGCAATGTTGAGAGAGAATCCCAAAGCATGAACTTCTTCTGACAGGCTTGGGGTCAAGGCAACTGCCCTTGTTACCCCCCTCCCCTCCCCAACGAAGCAAAACAAGCAAGCAAAGATGGGCCAGAGAAGGAGGACTAGCCAAGAGTACACTACACTGAACGTTACTGAAGAAGGGCTTGACTTTGTCACGTTTTGGCAACATTGCCTGTATCAGGGGTCTATAAACATATAGCAATATACAAAACAAAACAGTTAAAAACAAATAAAAAACGAGATACATGGAATTTCGGGGAGGGGCGGGGGAGAGGGAGAAAGACATGTCACTATCCAAGAACCAGCTGGAGATAAATTTACCAATTTTCAATTCATCAGACTATGCACTTGGTGATTCTGAAGTTAGTGCGTTATACAAAGGCCTCATTTTTGTTCCTTAAACACAGTATAATGTGTTTCAGACATGTGGATCTCTTTCGGTTTACCAGACAGTTACAAATTATCCATGGTTAGAAATACTTCATTGTGGTTGACTCCAGGTCCCCCTGACCCTATTATACATACGTTTCAACAATGCGTTTTAAAGGACATTGTGAAATTAGAAAAGAAAAAAAAAAAAAAACTGTACTACAACTTGAGGAAAAGAACATCAAGCCCTCTCCTCGCTGTCCAGAAATCTGGGCATTGCTATTAAGTCAGTTGACAAAGGGGGTGGTATAGTCATCCTCAACAGGAATGACTATATCCAAGAAATAGAAAGACAAATTAATGGCACAAATTATTACTATAGGTTTGATAAAGGGGGCTGAATATCTTATTGGCATGTTCAGATAAAGAATCTGGCTTTACAATATGCTTGTAGTCTGCAAACATTAAAAATATTGCATACTCCTAGGGAATGGGAGGGAAGATAGTTCTTTTCTCATTATAAGGCATGACCCATCTTTTTCGATTTTAAGATGCCATACGCTGAAGAGCCATGGTATACCACCATGTAAAGGTTGGTTCTCTTGTTCATTTTGAAAAATGAATAAAAACAAAAAAAAAAAGGTTGCATATTACCATTTTAATGAGGCATTAACGCATTACAATCAAAACTCAATCCAACGGATTACAATCAAAACGCAATCCAAAAAATGTAACAGGATACATGTTTATTATCTACTATAATAAAACTCACCCTCAACGTTCTGAAGACAACGTTCTGAAGTCACTCCCTGAAGGGTTCATGGATTCATGGTGGTGAAACCACAACACTGACCATGTCTCTCTGCCCCGCCCTCGCATGACGGACCAATCAGAAAAAACACCCTCAACATTCTGAAACACAATGGACCATCACAACACCGTTCCCAGGCAACACTAGGCAACGTAAGATGGACCAACCAGAGGAAACTACGTGACAATAAGAGAGGAGCATTCCCCAGCATAATGGCTCATTATCTGTGCAGCACGGAGAGCACAGAACCACCGCTGGAACGAGAGAAGAATATTCCTGCTGTGGGTATGTGCAAAAATAGACGGGGGGGGGGGGGGGGGAATTTTTAAATGCCTAATGCCAGTACTGAAGAGTGCCAGAGGGCCTATAGCACAGACTATATTTGGGATCGCTTGACATGGAGTCAGAGGAGCCGGAAAACAACGTGCCCGTCACCATCTGGGACGTGGGCGAACAGGACAAGCTGCGGCCCAGCTGGAAGGATTACCCGCGACCCAGCCAGCAGCGACCAAGGACAGCACAGCACATCCCCCAACCCCCAAGCAAAAAACAAAACAAACAAAAAAAAAAAAAAAAGACACACATCAACAACCTGCACACACACCACACCCTCACACAAAATAACTCTGTGACACACACACACAAAAAAAAAAAAAAAAGCCACATGCTAGCGCCCGTTTCATTGGTTTCAGAAACGGGCCTTTTTTACTAGTATTAAATAAATCAAATTACTTACGATATCAGGCACACACAATGCATTTACACATTACATCCTATATAATAATTTGCACCTCCAATGTTCTACGTCTGGATGCCTGGGTTCGTAACATCCATAAGCACTCATTGCCCCGCCCTCGCGTCAAAACGTAATGACGTCAGAGGGCGGAACAGTGAGGGAAGGGAAGCCAGCGCCAGCCAGCCAGAGAACATTCAGGTACAAATCGAGGGGAGGAGAGACTCGCAAAGGGGGGGGGGGAGAGAATGGATGGGACGGGAGAACAGTAGAGGAGAGAATCGCGGGACACAGATGGCAGGGAAGAGGAGAATCGCTGGACATGGAGGGGAGTGAAGAATTGCTGGACATGGAAGCATAGGCACCGACTCCGTGGGTGCTCCAGCACCCCCAATATTTGACCTGCTCGAAGTCCCGGAACTGAAGTTCCCAGCCAGCCTGACCTGCGCTGCCCGCCCTCTTCTCCGAGTCCTTTGCCTGCTCCACTCCTTCCTGCGTGCCGCCCAGAATTGAAAAGTTCTTACCTCGGAGTCCGGCGGCAGCAGGGAAAGGCGAGCAGGGTCGGCGCTTCAGATTGCCTTCCCTTCTCTCTCAGCTCTGCCTCTGGTCCCGCCCTTGCAGAAACGGAAAATGAGGGCGGGACCAGAGGCAGAACTGAGAGAGAAGGGAAGGCAGGCTGAAGCGCCGAGCCTGCTCGCCTTTCACTGCTGCCGCTGGACCCTGAGATAAGAGTTTTTAAATGCTGGGTGGCATGCAGAAAGGCAAGGGGCAGGCGGAGGACTGGGAGAAGAGGGTAGGCAGCGCAGGTCATGCTGCCACTTGGAGAGAGAGGGAGAGAGGCGGGGGCCTGGAACTCAGAGGGGAGGGGAGGAGATGGGGAGGAGAGGGAGGGAGGGGGAGGAGGGCATAGAACTCGGAGCCCGTACGCCGTACACATTAATGAGCGCCATGTCAAACTCAGAATGGCTGCGAGGTAGATTCCTGTGCCGCTCAAACTCCATCATAACCAGCAGGGTGACGGGAAGTGGGCGAGCGTGGAACTCACACCACAACTCGCCTCCTAACGGTTCCCTTAAAAACAATCGCCATTACATGATAAACTTGCTAGTGCCCATTTCATTTGTGTGAGAAATGGGCCTTTTTTACTAGTTTTCTATAATTTGTTCACAGTCTTGCTTAAACTTAGAACTATAACAAATTCAATATTCCAAGCCAAATGCTTACTGATTCACTAATAAGTTAACAGGCACTGCTGGAGCAGCACTATTGATCAGGGCCACAGGGGTGCAAGGGACACCAAAATTGTGCACCATCTATTGCCTCCCCTGCTTGGCCAGGACTCAATGGGTGGACTGTGTGACGTCTCTTAGCAATCACGTTTCTAGCTCAGAACGACTGTCCTAGATCAGACTAAGAATCAATTTAGGATCTAGGGGTCCTTTTACTAAGGTGCGCCGAAAAAAGGGCTGCGCTCGTGTAGGCATGTGTTTTGGGCATGCGCAGATCCATTTTTCAGAGCGCCTGTAAAAAAGGCCTCTTTAAAAGCTTTGCGTTAACCATGTGGTAATCGTCTAAGCATGTAGAATGATGATTAACACCCGGTTTTTGATGTGCGTCAGAAAATAAAAATTATTTTCTGGCACGCGTAGTGCATGCTTGTCAAAAATGAAATTACCACCACAAGGGTCAAATGGTAGCCGGGCTGTAACTCCAAACTGGCGTACGTTGGGTGCGCGTAGGCGCCTACATGGCTTAGTAAAAGGGCCCCCAAGTCTGTTCCTTCAGGACAGCTGGGGTTAGGCAAATTCTCCAGAGACAACCCACTTGAATCCAGTAGGGAAGAAAGGAAGCTGCAAATACTGGCCATTAGGAGCAGTATTAAGAGCTCCTCCAGCCCAAATGGACAAGGGTTTCTTGAGTAACCTAAAGTGAAAGAAGAATCTAAAAAAAAAAAAAAAAAAAAGATGGAAATTATGCAACTATGCAACTAAAATTTAAGCCCACACAGGCATTACTGTCCTGTAAAACTGTCTAGGTGTTTCTCTCACTTTGACATTTTAACTGTAAATCCAAGTTAGCTACAATTATCTCACTTCAATTTCTCCTTTAGCAGATGTTTAAAAAAAAACATGTCAAACTTGATCACATGCAAAAAGTGAGAAATCACAGGCTTTAAACAACCTCAGCAGTACAGTATAGAAACTGTCTGGAAAAATAAAACCTGAAAGGTATTGTGAAGGCATGACTAACATTTTATCTTCCATCTAATAACAATAAATATCACTACAAAAAAAAAAAAAAAAAAAAAGAGAGTGTAGTAAAAACCTAACTGCAAGCACAAAGGATCATATGACTCAAACATGAACAGGGGAATTCTATATATGGCGCCCAAGTTTAGGCACTACTTCTGCATCGAGTTTTCAGCATGGAAAAGCAATCTAATGGATGCAAGGTACTGAAACAGGGCAGAAAATGGCAGACCCATGCAAACACATACTTACACACCCACTTATAGAATACTGCTTAAATTTAGCGTGGATCTGTGAAGGGGTGAAACGATGGGACGGACATGGGCAGGTCAGGGGTGTTCCCTTAAGATGCACACCGTGTTCTAGAATACTGTGGATCTGTGTCCAACTTGTGTACTGGTTTCAGTTGGTGGAACTCCTTTGTGCAGATCCCAGCGCTACACACTGGGCCGATCCGGAGGAACGCTAAGGAAGATGTCATTTAGCTCTATTTTAATGTATTGCTTCTAGGAGAAGTTAATGAATAGCTAGTTATTGCATGGCCTGATAGTTAATTAAACTGAAATGCCACAGAAACGTATTAATCATGTTGTGTACCGTATGCAATAAATTAACTGCATATGATTGACCAAAGAATAGTTGGAGCACAGCTTTTGTCTTGATCGCCAACTTTACATCCAAAATACAGTTCATAGGCTTCTTTATTTTTATTGTAATTTTTTAAACAGCATATAATGTGAGGGGAAAGCAAACAATTGCTAAAAATCTTTGTGATGTGAAGGGCATCAGAAATATCACGCCCAATGGTTTCAAAGGTCATGAGTGGAGGAGTGGCCTAATGGTTAGTACAGCAGGTTGCAGACCTGGGAAGCCTGGGTTCGATTCCTGCTGCTGACAGGTTGAGATCCTGGGGAACCAGGTTCAATTTCCTCTGCAGTTCCGTGTGACCCTGGGCAAGTCACTTAGCCCTCCATCACTACAGTTTAATATATAACTTAGATTGTGAGCCCATGAGAGACAGTGCAAAGTACCTGTAATAGAAATTGTAAACCACATAGAGGCTCATTTTCGAAAGAGAAGGACGCCCGTCCTTCGACACAAATCGGAAGATGTGCGTCCCTCTCACAGGGTCATCCAAATCGGCACAATCGAAAGCAGACCCTGGGCGTCCCAACTGCCCTCCGCCGCAGGGACGGCCAAAGCTCAAGGGGGCGCATCAGAGGCGTAGCTAAGGCGGGACCTGGGCGCGCCCAACACATGGACGTCCTCGACCCACAATGGAAAAAAAAAGGGCGCCGAAGAATCCCCTTGGCGACCCCACCCGGTCCTGTTTTTCTTACAACCAAGCCACAAAAAGGGTTACCCACCTATGTGGTGACACATAGAATACACGGAAATATGAATCAATTTTTGATGGAGAATTTGGAACAATTACCTCTTCCTATTTGAAATACAAAAGCTTTCCACAAAAATGCATGAATCAAAAATCTCCAGCTGCATTTTGGAGACATCTGACAGATAGCTGTAACTACATTTAAAAAATTTCAACCATCACCTTTTCAAAAATCATTGAGAGCATGGAGCATTATACTGTAGTGGATGAGAACAGTGCTCCTTTAGTATTTTAACCATAAATGCCATCTGTTGCAGGGTGAGAAGTTCAGCACGGAAGGGGACGGACAAGATCTGTTCTTCTATAGGACACAGCTACCTCCCAGTCAAAACTAGTGACTACAAAAAAAAATTCTTATGGAATATAAATTGCTTTTCATATACTCGTATGCTAACATTTTCCAATTTACAGAACTCTATCTTGTCTGTTTTATATTGAGCTCACCATTTTATCTGTCACACACAGTAACACTGTTTCTAAAACCTTTTTTTTTTTTTTTTTTTTTTAATCCTGTCTGGTAGTGGGTCTTGTCATGTATTTCCTACTCTTGTCCCATGATTCAAACATTACATATTCAATATTTCAAATGAAATCTAATGGTTTCAGCTAAATAAAGAGATTATCACTTCCTCAGAGAACCCCAGCTTCAGAAGTAAGTACTCATGATTTTAACAGATCATACCAAAAGTCTACTAGGAAACAAAGATTAATCCTTAAGAGAAAATTAAAGCTCAATGATGACGGCAAGCAAAGGGAATGTGGAGGGGCATCACTCCTGCCTCACAACTTAAGAGGTGCACATGGGCCACCGATGTTTGTGGTGTCTGGTGATCTTAAGTGGTGCACTTCAGCTCAGATCACCATTTGCTCCCGTGCTACATATTTACACCAGCATTGAGCTGGTGTAAAGATTTAGCACTACAGAAATAGTAAAAACTAAATCAGGAGCAATTTACTATGCAGTGATTTGCATGAATTTTGCATGTCTACAGCACCACCCTTTAGAATAGTGATTTTACTCTGCTTTTATTTCCCCCACAAATAATCTTTCTTCCTGCATCAGCTCATACCATTGGTCTCACAATTATATTTTCAAAATAGTAAGACTTCCAAATTTGGTTGATCTATCATGTTGAATTGCTGTTATTTTCCCCATCATATATACCCTGCATAAGCTCAGATGTGTTTCTGCATAATATGCAACATTTGCTTTTCTCCTTTAGGGGAAAAAAAATCAGTTATTCTTACCCATTAATTTTCTTTCCTTTTGTCCTACCAGGCCAGTCCAGAATCTGTGGGGTTGTGCTCATCAGCCAGCAGACAGAGACAGAGTAACAATTTGTGGTATTTGCTCTATAACAGCACTCTGCAAGCTCAAGTGTTCAGTATTTCAAAATGATAAAGCTATGAAGATTAGGCCATTTGCTTTTGTAGGTAATGTATTGGAGACTAAACATAATAAAAGCACTTATCTAAGAACAATTCTCACTCAAGAACCTTTTCAGAACTGTGATGTTAAAAACTATGGGCCCCGTTTATTAAACAGTGCTAAAGGCGCTCTAGCGTTTTTAGCACGTGCTAAAGTAAAGACAACAATAGGAATATATGGGTGTCTTTATCATTTAGTGCATGCTAAAAACGCTAGTGCATCTTAGTAAACAGGGCCCTATATCTTTTCTAGTTTTTGTCCATCTTCTCTCTCGCCTGAGTTCCCTTTTCATCTTCCTATTGAGAGCCTCTGGGACATCACTCTTTCTTCTGCTTTAAACATCATTGCCCCTTTGCACTTGCCCCTCCTCTCCAAATCTGACAACCCTGGTTTTCAGGTGCAAGGTGTGCAAAATGATTGTGGCAAAAAAGTAGGACTTCAGTTAAACTTTCTATTTGTAAGGAAACACATGAATTTTCTTTTAAAGTTGAAGCAAGCAAAATCAATCCTATTATTCTAGTTTCTAAACCCATGAAGCGCCTAAAGGCCCTGATGCAGAAAACCTAACACATCGGGAACCTGAGCCCTCCAGGAAGCTAAGAATCGTTCCCCGCACTAGTATTCAATCACACGCTAATTCTGACTTAAGCCAGGAATGTAGAGGACTTTCTGGAGCAAAGCAGGGTAGAAATCACGATGGTGGAAAGACCACGATTCTCTAGTCACCACCTCTCAATTGCTATAAGGCTTTAAAAAAAAAAAAAAAAGGATCTGGATATTTTATCTCTACCAGCCCTTGCCTGAGCAGACCCTGGCACTTGGGAAGTGGGTCTTCCACTAGCAGACACCAGAGAACCGCAATCTGCATACCAAGGTTTGCGAGGTCAATCTATAACCATCAGCAAGACCAGATGAGGATGGTGCGAGCAATCCTGAGCAACAAGCAGCCCAGCAGAGGTGGGAAGACTAGTGGCTCCACTATCGGCCAAGGCTGCTGGAAAGTAGAGAAAAATACTGGATTGTTCCAGGGAGCACCATAGCTTATACAGTGATGTCACTGGCTGTACAATTTCTAATTAATCTGACACAAGAGACTGCTGCTAGCCACAATAGCCAACTAGTTTGTCACCATCAATAAACTTATTCCTTAATAGGAAAAGTACATCAAATATAAAAATGACCTCGTGGTGGTAGCTGTCTCTTAAGGTATTCGCTTTCCAGAAGGAACACTTTAAAAATCGCAAGAACTGTTTTTGTTGAAGTGAACCTATTGTTCTTGGCTTGCAATTCTCTCTCTCTCATCTAGTACACAGAGCTCTTTATTGTGCAAAGATGGCCTTCACTTTTAATAAAACACCATTTAAAAGAAAGCAGCCATTCTTATACTAGTTATATCTACATCCAAGTTTGGAAATAAAACAAACACTAGTCTTACCTGAGGCAAGGTGAAGTAATGCTGCACCTGACATCAAGCAAATGCTATTTAAAATTACTCATTCTATTCAGCAACATCAAAATGAAGAGATTTAAGTTTGGTACGCAGCATCTACAAAACGAGCTTGTCCAGTTAAAATCTTAAATTGTGCTGAGTGCAGCGAAGGAGAAAATTGTTTAGCCCAAAGACATGAACCATAACCAGAAACCACCAAAGCTGGAGTTCAAATTCTCAAGTCAAGATGGACGAAAGTCAAACCATCACTTAGCTAAACTCATTGTTAAATAAATCTCTATAAAATTTTTAGGGTCAGAGAGGAAAACCAATTTTACACATCAGCGTAGGAAAGCCCCATGAATTAATGGTTAAAGACATTTCTCTCTGAATTTACTAATGGAAAATTTCTCTCCATTTTAAAGGGAACCCAAGTACATCCAATCTAAAAAGCAAAGTTGTTCCCTTAAATACAGCATACAACCGACATTGTAAACAGTGCTGTCTTCCCTAGGCAGTCTCAAGAAGTGGGGGCCACTGCCTTTCATCTGAGAATCTGCAAACTAATAGACAAAAAGCTCTGTGCCTTCTAGTAATACAAAAAATAAAATAAGAAAAATAAATCAGGCCTGCCTGTAACCCTGAGATTATTTATTTTATGAACTGATTCAAAATATCTTTCCCTCATTTGGTGAATATAGAAAAACTTTTATAGTGAATTATGTTCTCTCTCTGAAAAGGTACTAAATTTAGTTTAACTCATTTATCTGCCCGTGCTTCCAAGATTATCTTGCTAACATTTGTCTGTACCCTAATTATAAAAAAAAAAAAAGAAAAAAAAATCAACATATAGTTTACATTTGTAAACAAAACCGTTGTCAGGCATTAAAAATAATGTTCAAAAAGCTAAGTGGTTTTAATTTACTCTTTTTTTTTCAACAGCTGGGTGAAGCTCTCAGATTGGACATCATAAAATTAAATTTATGCTGGCCCATACCATTTACTCACCCTAGAACTATAAATTATATTAACTGCTTCCATGTACGGTTGTGCTCTATTTAATACATTGTATTCAGATGTTTAGAGGTTAGCATGCTAATCTGTAGGCTTGGTTTATTTCTCAATTAAGATTAATCAACAGTAGTTCCATATGAGGTAGAAGATTTAAAATCTATCCAAAAACAAAGTGGGTGCATCCTGGCTCCAGAATTTAAAGCCCCTCACATTTTACACTGCTGGCAGCAGGAAGCACAAAATGATAAATATTTTACATCACATCTGCATCAGAACTAATTCAATATTGATCTCCTTAATTTGATTACTTTAATCATATTGTTATTTACACTATACTTTGTATTACATTATGCATATCTGATATGTTCTATTTCTTTACTCTCAATTCCCTTGACAACTAAAGTACCTTAATTGTAACAATACTCTGTTATTCTCTTACCGTTAATGACAGCTGTCATTGCGGCATAATGTAAGCCACATTGAGCCTGCAAAGAGGTGGGAAAATGTGGGATACAAATGCAGCAAATAAATAAATTTAATACACATTCATATAATTTGATGTTTGAGGTGGGGTAATCTTCTATCTATCTATATATATCTATATATATATATATATATATATATACACACACACACACATGAATTTTCTTAAAAACAAAAAAAAAATTAAAACAAAACCATACCATTCTCTTTGAAACAAATTTTCCATTTGATTCGAAGAGAATGGCATGATTTTGTTTTAATTTTTCCATTCCAGTATGATTCTTCAAGCATATAGACCTCTATCATATCTCCTCCCTCAGCCAACTTTTTCCAAGCTGAAGAGACTACCCACTTCAGCCTTTCCTCACAGGAAGTCAACCAATCCCCTTTATCATTTTTGTCGCCCTTCTCTGTACCTTTTCCAATTCCACTATATCTTTTTTGAGATGCAAAGACCTGAACTGCACATAGTATTCATGGTGAGGTCACACCATGGAGCGAAACAAAGGCAATAACATCTTAATTTTTGTTTTCAATTTCTAATTATACATAACATTCTATTTGCTTTCTTTGCCGCCGCAACACTGAACAGAGCTTTTCAACGTATCGTCAACGATGACACCTAGATCCTTTTCTTGGTCAGTGACTCAATGTGGAACCTTGCCTCACGTAGCTATTCGGGTTCCTCTTTCCCACATGCTTCACTCTACACTTGTTCACATTTAAACGTCACCTGCCATTTGGATGCCCAGTCTCCCAGTCTTGTGAAGTACCCTTGCAATTTAATAACTTTGAATACATTTGTGTCATCAGCAAATTTAATTACCTCACTAGTCATTCCCATATCTAGATCATTTATAAATATGTTAAAAAGCAGCAGCAGCCCCAGTACAGACCCCTGCGGAACCCCACTATGAACCCTTCTCCATTGAGAATACTGACCATTTAATCCTACTCTCTTTTTTCTATCTTTTAACCAGTTTTTAATCCACAATAGGCCACTACCTCCAATCCCATGGCTTTCCAATTTCCTAGGGAGTCTTTCATGAGCTACTTTGTCAAATGCCTTTTGAAAATCCAGATACACAATATTGACTGGCTCACCTTTAGCCACATGTTTCTTCACCCCTTCAAAGAAATGTAAAAGATTGGTGAGGCAAGATTTCCCTTCACTAAATGCATATTGGCTTTGTCTCATTAATCTATGCTTTTGAATATGATCTGTAATTTTGTTCTTTATAATAGTCTCTACCATTTTGCCCAGCCCCAACGTCAGGCTCACTAATTTCCCAGATCACCTTTAGAACCCTTTATAAAAATCGGCATTACATCGGTCACTCTCTAATATTCTGGTACCAAGCTTGATTTTAAAGATAAATTACATATTAACATTAGTTCTGCAAGTTCATTTTTCAATTCTATCAATACTCTGGGATGCATACCATCCTGTCCAGGTGATTTGCTAAGCTTCAATTTTTCAAATTGTTCCATTACATCTTCGAGGTTTACAGAAATTTGATTCAGTTTCTCTGACTCGTCAGCACTGAATACCATTTCTGGAACCGGTCTCTCTCCTATATCTTCCTCGGTGAAGACCAAAGCAAAGAATTCATTTAATCTCTCTGCTGTGGCCTTGTCGTCCCTGAGTGTCCCTTTTACCCCTCTGTCATCTAGTGGTCCGATCGATTCTTTTGGCAGCTTCTTGCTTTTAGACATCATAATGAAAAAGCCCTTCAACATGTGCTTCCAGTCACCATCTCAAAATTTACTCTAAAAAAAGACAGAGTAACAAAGATGAAGGGTCTGAAACAACTTCAATGCAAGGAAAAGGTTCATAAACTGTCCTTTTACTTTGAAAAGATGATTGAAGGGAGGTGTAATTGAGGTAAGAAAAAACAAAGAGTTTGCCAAGAATAATAAGAGGAACAGTTTGTCTAATAAGGACTAGAGTATAACTGATGAAACGTACCTCAAGTTTTAAAAACAAGGAAATACCAACTCTGCAGTCAGTGAAATATATGAAATTCATTATCTCAAGTTGTTGTAGAGACAAGCTATATATTAGAAATAAAGGGGTTAGGCAAATTTATAGAAGACAGACCATCCTATTCAAGTTAGGAATGTCACTGGGTTAATGCACTCTGAAAACACAATTGCAAGAAATGCATCATTTCTTCTACATTTTCTCTAAGTACCCACTAATGGCTGTGAAACCCAGCTTGTCAATTCTTATGTTTGCATGACAACTTTAGGAGACAGAATATTTAAAGATACCCCAAAGCAAGTAGAAAAGTGATGATGCATCTAGAGCAGAGATGGCCAACCACAATCCTCAATGGCCACAGCCCAGTCAGGTTTTCAAGATTTGCACAATAGGCATGAGATCTACTTGCATACAATGGAAACAGTATATGCAGATCAATCTCATGCCTATTCATTGTGTAAATCTTGAAAAACAAATTGGGCTGTGGCCCTTGAGGATCATGGCTGCCCACCCCTGGATCCAGAATACCGTGTCCAATTCAGACAGCCATTCCGCCAAAAGAATACAGACAAGTTGGAGGGGGCCCATAGAAAAATCAGCAGAAAATGTTGCAGGGTCTAAGCCATATAAAATGAGAGTTAGGAGCCAAAATAAGTATATTCTGGAAGAGGAGGCAAGAGAGGGAAAATACCTAAGATAAGTAATGATCAAGAAATGAATTATTCCCCAGAGAGAAGTTGCAGAACTAGGCATAGACTCACAGATAGAAATAAAAAAACAACACTATGAAAACTAAACCCACCACCCTATTTGACGTTCTCCCATTCACTGCATGAAACACCAGAGTATGTAGTGCATGTTAAAATAGTAAAGGATTTCAAGGAGGCATAAATAAGGTGAACACAGAGGTTTTTTAGCTGCCAAAAATGTAATTGAAATAGCAGAAGCATGACCTAATGCCACTGCAGGCCATAGGTATAGTTGGGTTCATACCAGTAACTCCCAGAGGGTACAGTAATTACTAAAACAGGCTTGTGGGGACAGGGGCCTTTGAGAAGAAAGTTTGAGTCTGAGCATGACATGACAAGCTAGTGGAAATGATTTAACTCTATGGCCACTCAACATTTTGGTCCAAGAAGCACATTGCGAAGGAAGAACCTGTAAGCATAGTTTGAATTAGCACCAAGAGGGATACAAGTACACTGTTTGTGAATATGCAGAATGAAATGGGGTCAAATGAGACCAACTTTTGTGAACAGGAAGAGAAGCACACCCTCTTCACATTTTACTCTGATTCACCTGGAAGGCAATAATCTTGAATCTTGTAGGAGTTTTGCTTCACCTGGAAAACAATAGTCTTGAATCCTGCAAGGGAGTTTTGCTCAGTGCCAGGAAAAAGTGGTAGAGACTATTATAAAGAGCAAAATTAATGAGCATATACATAGGCATGAATTAATAAAACAAAGCCAATATGGATTTTAGTCAAGGAAAATGTTGCCTCAATCCGTTACATTTCTCTGAAGGGGTGAATAAAACTCAGGATAAAGTGAGCCAATAGATATTCTCTGTCAAATGCATTTTGAAATTCCTAAATATCTCATGAAGGACTCCTGAAGAAATTAGAAAGTCACAGGGCAGGAAGATTGTAGTATTGTGGATTAAGAACTGGTTACAAGAAAGAAAACAAACAGTAGGGTAAAATGATCAGTATTCTCAATGAAGAAAGGTAGATAGTGGGGTTCCCCAGGGATCTGTGCTGGAACCCCTCCTTTTTAACATATTTTTTAATGACAGAAATGGAAATAACTAGTGAGGTAATTAAATTTGCTGATGACACAAAGTTAGTCATAGTTGTTAAATCGCAGGAGAACATTACAAGACTGGGGATATTGGGCATCCAAATGGCAGATAACATTTAATGGGAGCAAGTGCAAAGTGATGGCTATAGGAAAGAGGAACCCAAACTACAGCTATATGATACAAGGTTCACATTAGGACTTACTGCCCAGGAAAAGGTCCTAAGTGCCATTGTTGATGATACATAAAACCCTTTGTGCAGAGGCTAATAAAGCAAATAGAACATTAGTAATTATTAGGAAGGGAATGGAAAACAAAAATTAGATTATTATGCTGCCTTTGTATTGCTTCATGGTGTGACTGCACCTCAAATAGGAGGAGTGGCCTAATGGTTAGTGCAGCAAGTTTTGATCCTGGCAACAAGACGTTGAGGTGTATTTTCAAAGCACTTAACCTTACAAAGTTCCATAGGTTACTATGGAACTTTGTAAGGCTAAATGCTTTGAAAATGAGCCCCATTGTGTCTTACCTGATAATTTTCTTTCCTCTAAATGCAGCAGATTAATCCAAAGACTTGTGGGTTGTGTCCATCTACTAGCAGGTGAACATAGAGAACACTGAACTGAAGTGGTACATGGGACATCATGCTCCTAGCTCAGATAGTATTGGACTAGTAAGGAAGAAGGAAACAACAGACGACACACTGTAAGAACTTTCTCCTCCCCCATGGTAACAAATCCAGTGGATTAAAATACATGTAAATCAACAGCAACACCACAAACCTCTAACAATAACTCTCGAACAGCAGCAAAACTTCCCACAGCACTCCACGGCAAAAGAAGTGGGCTGTTCAGAAAACTTAGCTGACAAACAGGATGGGCCTCTGTATTCACCTGCTGCATCTAAAGGAAAGAAAATTATCAGGTAAAACATAATTTCTTGTTCCTTAACGCCAGCAGCAGATGAATCCAGAGACTTGTGGGATGTAGCAAAGCAGTCCCTTAAGTAGAGTGGGAACCAGAGGCCCCCACAGAAAGCACTATCGCCCCAAAGGCTGCATCAGAGCACCGCGCCATATCCAGACGGTAATGCGAAGTGTCAAACACATTGCCGCCCTGCAAATCTCAAGCACCGGAAGCAGGCGGACCTCCACCCAAGAAGATGCAAGCACCCTAATAGAGTACACCCGAAAGTGTAGAGGAACCAGTTCACCCTCCAACAAGTATGCTGACACAATAGTTTCCTTAACCCTACAGGCAATGGTGGCTTTGGATGCTGCGTTTCCCCTTCTGGGAACCTGCAAAAAAACACAAACAAGTGATCTGATCTACGAAAGTCGTTAGTGACCTCCAAGTAACACAGAAGAACTTGACGCACATCTAAAAGGTGCAAAGAAAAATCCCTCGGATATGCCTCTCTCCGAAAGGCAAGCAAGAATGCCTGGTTGAGATGAAAAGGTGTCACCACATTAGGCAAAAAGGAAGGCACAGTATGGACCGTAACCCCTTCAAGGGAAAACCAAAGAAATGGCTCCTGAGACAACGCCTGGAGTTCCAACATTCGGCGTGCCAAACCAATGGCAACGAGGAACACAGCCTTCAAGGTAAGATCCTTCAAAGTAGACTTCTTTTAACGGCTCGAAGGGCGACTTCTGAAGCACCCTCAAAGTTCGAAGGGCGCCTTCTGAAGCGCCTTCAATACCAAATTGACATTCCACTATGGACACAGAGAACACACCGGTGGTTAAAGATGGTGCACTCCTTTCAGAAAACAAACCACATCTGGGTGTGATGCCAAACTAGAATGAAGAAGACGGCCTCTGTAATAAGCCAGAGCCATCACCTGTACCCATAAGGAATTGTACGCCAACCCTTGTGAAAGGCAGTCCTGGAGAAAGACTAAAATTTGCGGAAGGGAAGCATAAAACAAGACACCGCTCTTTCCGCACATCAGGATTCAAAAATCCTCCACACCCGGCCATAAGCCACAGAAGTAGACCGCTTCTTCATCCGCAAGAGCGTACCAATAACTTCCAGAGAATGACCTTTAAATCTTAACGTCACCCACTCAAGAGCCAAGCCGTAAGAGCAAAGTGGTAGAAATCCTCCATTTGAACCAGTCCTCACTGTAACAGGTTGGAAAGAGCTGGCATTGGAAGTGGAACGCTTGCGGGCCTGCAAGGGAGTGGAGATGACTGTTAGAATAGCACTTGTCTCTCAATTGCGCCTTCTCAATAGCCATGCCGTAAGACCAAAGCGGCATGGATCCTCCATGGTCACCGGGCCCTGCGTCAACAGGTTCGGAACCAGAGGCAAAGGAAGGGGAGCCTCCATCAGCATCCGCCGGAGTTCCGCATACCACGGCCACCTGGGCCAATCCGGGGCAATGAGGATCACCACTCCTTGATGTAGCCGAATTCGCAGGAGGAGCCGCCCTATTAAGGGCCAAGGAGGAAACACATACAGGAGGCCAGGGTTGAGCCAAGGCATCCAACCCCGCCGAGCGAGGATCTCTCCGTCTGCTGAAAAAGGACAGGACTTTGGCATTTGTGAATGACGCCATAAGATCCATTACGGGCTTTCCCCATTTGACACAGATCTGAAGAACACTTTGTCTGCCAGTTCCCACTCCACTGGGTCAATTTGATGTCTGCTTAGAAAATCGGCTTGCACATTGCTCTGACCTGCTATATGAGCTGCTGACAGAAGCTGCAGATGTAGTTCGGACCAGTGGCAAATTAGAGCGGCCTCCGCGGCCAGTGCTCTGCACTGAGTGCCGCCTTGTCGATTTATGTAGGCCACTGCTGTCGTGTTGTCCGACAGAACTCTGACAGCCAGTCCCTACAGGGTTTTCTGAAAGGCCAGAAGTGCCTGAAATATCGCTCTCAGTTCTAAGCGATTGATGGACCACCCAGTTTCCTCGGGTGTCCACAGACCCTGGGCATAGCTTCCCTGGCAATGTGCTCCCCAGCCCTTCAGGCTGGCATCCGTTACCACCAGGCACCACACCGCAGCATGCTGTCTGAGAGCCACCACTCCATACTGAGTCGGGCCGCAGGTAGCCACGTGAGTCTGTGTTGATAATCCTGGGACATCGGAGACCATCGTTGAAGCAGGGCAATCTGCAGAGGTCTCATATGCGCTCTCGCCCATGGCACCACTTCTAAGGTGGCCATCATCGATCCCAACAGCTGGACAACGTCCCAAGCTCGCGGGCAAGGCATCCTCAGGAGCAGACGGAACTGATTCTGAAGCTTGAACCGTCTTTGGTCGGGTAGATAAACAAACCCCGAGGCCATGTTGAATAGGACCCCTAAAATATTTTAGAGATTGAGAGGGAGTCAGGTGACTTTTGGGTATATTGACGACCCAGCCCAGAGATTGCAATACTGAGACCACTCTGGCTGTGACATGACGACTCTCTTTTGCCGAGTCCGCTCTGATGAGCCAGTCGTCTAGGTACGGATGAACCTGGATACCCTCTCGCCTGAGAAAGGCAGCTACCACCACCATTACCTTTGAAAAGGTTCGGGGAGCTGTGGCAAGGCCAAAAGGCAAGGCCCGAAACTGGAAATGTCTTCCCACCACTGCAAATCGGAGGAACCGTTGGTGCGGGGGCCAAATAGGTATGTGCAAGTAAGCTTCTTTTAGGTCCAGAGACGTGAGGAACTCTCCTGGCTGTACCGCCGCAATGACGGAGCGCAGGGTTTCCATGCGAAAATTCCTTTGAGTCAAGAATGGGCCAAAAAGACCCGCCTTTTTGCGGCACCACAAAGTAAATGGAGTAACGACCACAGCCGTGTTCGGCAGGAGGCACAGGGATCACCGCCCCAAGGTGCAACAAGACTTGTAGGGTCTCCTCTACCGCCGCCTGTTTGACGGCAGTACCGCATCGGGACTCCAAAAACACATCTCTCACCGGGGTATTTAATTCCAATTGGTAACCTTCTCTGATCAGGTCCAGGTCCCACTGATCCGAGGTAATCTTGGTCCACTCCTCTAGAAAGAGGGAAAGGCGTCCTCCTACAGCTGTAAAGGAGGAGTGGACCGGCGCACCATCATTGAGAGGGTCGCCCTTGAACTCCAGGCCTAGCACCGGCCGCTGCGGATCGCTTGTCCGAGTGAAAGGAGTTCCTCTGCTGAAAATGGGCACATTGAGTAAACCCAGCAGAGCGCACCGGGCGATACCTTATAACTTCACGGAAGTGAGGTCTAGAGGAGGAGGGACCCACCTGACACTTGGAAGAAGGCCACGACCTATCCTCAGGTAACCGCTGGGGTTTAGCATTCCCCAGGTCTTTAACAATCCTCTCCAAAAAACAGAAGTCCCTAAAAGGGCAACTTCACCAGCCTTTGCTTAGAGGCCATGTCAGCCACCTAATGCCGTAGCCATAGAAGACGGCGGGTAGACACCACCACAGACATCTGTTTAGCCGAGGCTCTGACCAGATCATAGAGGGCGTCAAGCTAAAAATGACAGGGCTGACTCCATGAGCGGTGCAACCTCAGCAAGGGACTCCACACCATTCACGGGCTGTTCCACTGCCTGTTGTAACCAAGAAAGGCAGGCTCAAGCAGCATAAGAACTGCAAACAGACGCCCTTAAGGCTAGGCCTGAAATCTCAAAGGACCGTTTTAGCGCTGATTCCAGGCGCCGGTCCTGAATGTCCTTCAAGGCGACCCCTCCCCTCTACTGGGAGGGTGGTCTTTTTTGTCACAGCGGTGACTAAGGCATCCACTTTAGGCATCCCAAAACGGGCCAAGTGCTCCTCACTCAGAGGGTAAAGATGCCCCATCGCCCTGGCCACTTTCAAGGGCCCCTCAAGGTCAGCCCATTGAGCAGAAAGCTCTTGGATGAAGTCATGCAAAGGAAAGGCTCGAGCAGGCTTCTTAGTACTCGCCATCCTCGGATTACCAGAGGAGGCCTCGCCTTGAACAGGATCATCAATTGAGAGGGCCTGTAAGACATCAGAGATAAGTGCTGGCAGCTCATCGCGGTGGAAAATCCGAACCGCAGTGGGATCATCCAGATCCTGTGGCAAACCGGTTCCTTCCTCTGGCTCCTCAGACCACGAAGGCCTGCCAGATCCCTCAGAGTCCCCAAGGCCCGACAACGGGGGGGGGGGGGGGGGGGGGGGGGGGGGGGAGTTGCGCCACTCTCAGACGGGGAATTTACCCATCTATGCTTAGCGTGCATCCAACACTCAGGGGCATCCACTTCTGACATCTGCCCCGGGCCACCATCAGTTGGAGGGAGACCAAGTAGCAACGCAGATCAGACACCTGCGGCAGAGCTCTTTTCAGCATGAAGGCTTTGTGTAAAGTAAGCACAAACTCAGGGGAGAAAAACTCAGCCTGACCTCCCATCTCCGAATTAGGAGCTACGGGGAATGGAGCTCCTCTGGTAACCTCGGCCCGAGGCGCCCCTCTGCCAAAAGGAGAGGGTCCTCTGAAAAAAACTTGGATCGTTGAAACGGAACTACTCTGCTTGGTCTATACCGAAAAGCACGGCCCCTACCACGACCGGAAAAAAACACCACGACCACTGGGACGATCCTCAGGAAGCCTCGGAACTTTAGCCTCACCTAGGCTATGCAGCAGCTTATCCAACTCATCGCCAAAGAGAAAAGAACTCTTAAAAGGAAATTTACTAAGCTTGGACTTAGAGCCCGCATCCGCAGACCAGCCACAAAGCCAGAGAGAGCGATGGGCCGTCACACAAAGAGCCATAGAAGAGGCCCGAAGCAAGTCATAAAGAGCATCTGCCAAAAAGGCCGAACCCATTTCCAACTTTGGCATCTATCACTGAAAAATCATCAGAAGAATGGTCCAAGACCTTTTTAGACCAACAAAAACAGGCTCTCGCTACTACAGAACCACAGATAGCAGCCTGCACTGCCAGAGCAGAAACATCAAAACTATTCTTTAACAAGGATTCTACACAGCGATCCTGGACATCCCTCAAAGCCTTCCCGCCATCCACGGGAACCGTATTTCATTTAGTGACTGCAGACACTACGGCATCCACCACTGGAGGGCGTAAAAGATCCTTGTCTGATTCCGGAACAGGATAAGCCTGAGCATACATCTGGCAAGATGAAAGGCAGAATCCGGCACCTCCCACTGTGCCTGAATGTCTCTAATATCCTGATGCATTGGAAAAGTCTTACCTGGCCTATGAATACCTTTCTGGACTCCATCACTGGAGTCTCCTGCTCCTCAAATCGCAAGATAGTAGAAACCTGAGAAATAAGCTCCTGCAGGTCATCTTTATGAAAAATTCTCAGCAATGAAGGATCCTCCCCCGCAGGGAGAGGCTCCGCACCATCTTCCAGCTGACCGAGGTCCTCAGGAAAATGACCTTCCGGAAACACCTAGGCATTTCCTGGTCCAAATCAGAAGAAAAATCTTCTTCTAAATCCTCAAACTGCCTGGGCCGCTTAGCAGCCGCTGGTTGGCCCTCCTGAGACCTCTTTACTGGAGCCTATCCTGGAGCAGCTTTGTGTAATAAAAAAGCTTAGTACATTTTTACCACAAAGTCAGGCGGGAAGCCACCTTCACCTGCTGAAGAAACAGGAGGCAGAACCAGTAGAGAGGCCGGTAAAGCAGGCAGGGATGCAGCATTTAGAGGGGAAGACAAAATGGCGGCGTTTCATGCTGAAATCGGTGCTGCCAGCAAGGCTGACCCGACTGCACTTAAAACTGCCAGATCGGAGCCCCCCCGCTAACGTCGCCAACATTTTTACAGCCCCTGCTCTGACGAGGAATCTACCGCGGTGCAAAACTTACAAGCACTGCTCAAGCCGACTCCCTGTTGCTCAGACTGAACAGCAGCAGAGCTTCTCTGCCATCGCGTCTGCCTAAGCCAACTGCGAACCAAAACAGGAGCCAGAAAAAACAGCAGCAAACTGTCACAGAGAGAAAACAGAAGCTGTCTTGCTTGTTTAAAGAGAAAGCAAAGGACAGAGAACCAAAAAGCAAAGCTAGTCTTTTTTTTTTTTCTCGTGGCTGCCTCTCCCTGCCTCACAAGCTCTTCCCCTGAAGAGCTTGAGGAAACTGCATTTTTGTGCTGAGATTTCCTCTCTCTTTTACTCAAGCACAGTTTAAAAGAATACCAGGGAGGACATGGGGGGAGGTACCCGGCCACCCGAGTTTGACACCCCCGAGTCACTAAGAGACCCCCACGGGCCTCTGCCTCTAAATAACAGGCTTTTTTAAATATATATATATATATATATACACACACACAGACGCACAGAAGAAATAAATTAAAACCAACTAAAAGAATTACAGCAAGAAATAGAAAATATATAAGGAATCTATCTATATAATTCACAACCCCAACGTTCTAAATGAAACCACCACCGGAAGTTGAAGCGTCGAGATCAGCTTTCCCCACCGGAAGTTGAGGCGTCGAGATAGCCACTTTCCCCATCAGTGTGTGCCCCGCCCTTGCGTCACTACGTGATGACAAGGGCGGAGCACTAACACTGGACGAAACGGAGCGCTAGCAGCAATGAAGACAAAACCGCTCACTTATACTGCAGCACCGACAACACGAACAGCGCTGACAGAAGAAATCCATTTGGATGGCCATGCTCCTGCTCTCCATATGTGAGTCACCCCCCCCCCCCAAAAAAAAAAAAAAACAAGCTAGCGCCCGTTTCATTGCTCTGAGAAACGGGCCTTCTTTACTAGTGTAATATAAAGAATGAGACTGTAGGGCTCACCACCTTCCATCTGCTGGCAGGGTTGCCAGGTGGAAATTTTTTTTCCCACCCAAAGGAGCCCAAATCCTGCCCAAACTCAAACCCCGCCCCTGACACCCCACCCCCGCGTCATCACCCCCGCCCAGAACATCACTAACCCCGCCCCCCGTGGCTGAAAAAAACGCTTAAAAAACCGCCCAAAAGACACAAAACAAGCCCAAAAAACCGCAACCCGCCGCGGGCAAAAATTTCCCGCGGCGGGTCGCGGAAAACCGCCCAATTGGCCGGTAAAACTGCCCACCTGGCAACACTACTGGATCTTTCTCTTGTTGCCAAGGGCTCTTACTGGCTCTCTCTAGAGTCAGTTGTTTTCTCAGTCTCCACCTGCTGGAAGGTGTGCCCAACCCATCAGTCACATTCTCGGCCAGTCCGGAGGGATGCTAAGGAAAATTATATTGTCACATGATTTATATAGAATTGCAAATATCCCTTGGTTAGTCTGAGGGGAAGTGAAATTGTATTTGTATTTTGCTTTCCTCCATATAACATGCCAAAGGTTTATTTTTATAAATCATTTTTATTATAAAAATTTGATGTACTCTTGTACATTAAAGCAGTTTATAATATAACAAATAAAAAAGTCTTTAAACTCCAACTCACCCACTTTTTTCTCTTCTATTTCTTTCCAAAACATGATATTCACAATGATAATGCATTAAGTAGATTCTGAACACAAGGAAGGTAGCACATGCAAATCTGTCTCATTCAAATTCACTGTGGATAATCTAAAAAACATGACCAGCTGGGTTGAGAACCCCTGAAGCAGAGTGGAAGTAACCTAATGGTCAGAGCAACAGGCTAAGAACAAAGGGAGTCAGTGGTCAGAATCCCATCAACACTCCTTGAGGGTAAGCCTCTACAGGTCGCCTAAAGTTAGGAACTAGGATGATGTGCGCTAAGCACAGATTCTATAACAACTATTATGTGCAGAATTACTGTTATAGAACAGAGAGGTAAGTCAGAAGTTATGCGCCTAATTTTAAGTGTGAGCACCTACGATAGTGCTCAAAGGCTGATGTAACATAATATTCTGAAACTGTGTGCATAACTTCCAGGTATGCCCCTGATCCACCCATGACCCCTTACAGTTGCACAGTATGGATTCTGAATGCACAATTTGTAAAATCTGGACCAAGGGCAGTTATGTGAGCAACTGCTAGTGCCAATTACAATCCAATAATTACATCAAGTTGTACATGTTAACTGACACTGCTCTAACACGTAAAGTTGTGCATGCAAGTTTACAGAATTAGGGGTCTTGTGACCTTGGGCAAGTCACTCTCTCTCTCTCTGTTTGCTTCAGGTGCCCACTTAAGATTGCAAACTTCTTTGGACCAAGACATATTGTACCTGAACACTTATCACCATTATACAGAGCTGATAGATTGCGTCCATTAGTGCTACAATAATGATAACATAGCAAATATCAGTAGATAAAGACCTGTACTATCCATCCAGTCTGCCCAGCATGGAGGCCAGAGTTGAATCCAGCAATCTACACAGGTATCACTTCAAGGTATACTTAGGTGCTTTGAAAATGATCCTCTATATTTCTGTCTCTCCCTACTAATTAACCAGCACTGGTCCTACTTCCCAACTACTGTTGTTACCCTAACAAAACAAAAGGGATTTATGTTTAATGCATGCCTCTGTTTTCAGTAGTAGCTCCAGTAATTGGGAAATAAGAGCAGTACATAAGCACCGCCATACTGGGAAAAGACCAATGGTCCATCAAGCCCAGCATCCTGTCTCTGACAGCGGCCAATCCAGGTTTTAAGAACCTGGCAACCCCCCCCCCCCCCCCCTAAAAAAAAATATTTTTTAAATAATGTTCAATGGACTTTTCCCTCAGGAATGTGTCCAAACCCCCTTTAAACTCCGTAAGGGCACACTTCTACTACTGTCTATGACCTGAAAATGATAGATCAAGAAAATGTGTTACATTGCAATACATGCTGTTTACCTTGAGGTGTATTTTCAAAGCACTTAGCCTTACAAAGTTCCATAGGTTACAATGGAACTTTGTAAGGCTAAGTGCTTTGAAAATGAGCCCCTATATCTGCTATCTAGTATGTTACTACACATTCAAGTACACTAGTTATATTTCCCCCCGTACAATTTACATGTTTACCTGAGGCAATGGAAGGCTAAGTGGCAAGTCCAAGTTCACGATCATTACTTTTTGTATCTATGAACTTTTTAAAAGGTAAACACTTATTTTAAATAAAGGCTCTCTCAACTAATGCAACAAAAGTTGACTTCCTAAAAGAAACAAATTACCTGCATAAGACGCTAAAAAGTTGAGAGAGATGCTTTGGGATAGCATCAGAACGGCAAGTCTTTTTTTTTTTTTTGTGGGGGGGGGGGGGGGGGCAAGGAACATATCTGCAGTATATCCCTTGTGAGTAAAGGAGGGACTAAGGTGGCAGATTCCCAGAAGTACCTCAACATAGCTCAGATGCCCAAGGATCCTTGACAAAAGGAAAGGATTCCCTCACCCCCATTTCCTCCAGGGATAAAGGTTGAGAAGAGGGGGGGGGGGGGACCCAGGTGGCCCAGAGGCACCGATTTAGTTTTTTCGGGGCTGCAGCGGACTGCCTGACCTGCGGCCACCCTCACCTTGATAATGTTGTCGAAAATGGTGTCCCTGAACTCCAGCAGCGCGCCGCGGTCGAACTCCTTGCCGTGGATGATCCTCATCTGCTTCAGGAAGGTGGACTTGCCGCTCTCGCCGGCCCCCAGCAGCAGGATCTTGACCAGGCGGCGGACGGCACGCCTCTCCCGGGACAGCAGCGCGTCGATCTCCCGGCTGCGCCGCCGAGCCTCCCTGGCCAGGTGGCGGCTCCTCTCCTTGCCGTCGCCCCCCTCGCGGGCCGCTTCGGCGGGCAGGAGGCAGCGGCTCAGGCTCCGCACCACCGCGGACATGACGGCGGAGGGGACCGAAACGACGCCTCACGGAGCTGCCGCCCGCATGGACAGAGAATGACAAGTGACGGGGGAGGGAGGGAGAGAGAGGTGGGGGCTTAGGCTACCTCCTCCCCCCCCGCAAACTTTCCGATACGCACTCCCCTCACCGGCCCAAGGTCAGCTCTGCCCGCGGGGCTGACAACACCCCGAGAGATTCTTCCGATCGGGCGACGGCAAAAAAAGAATTGGGGGAGGGGGAGGTCGCTGAAGTGGACCAACCGTGAAACAGTACGAGAAGCCCCTCTTTGCCCTTCGCCCCCCCCCCTCCAGGAGGCTTCCAGCAAAACTTTCGCCGGCCGAACCTCCTCGTCTCGTGTCCCCCCTGTTACGCGCTCGCTCCGCCTTTTATTTCCGCCGCGCGCCGGCACCACAATAGAGATAGAGGCGCGAGGAGGCCAACGGCAGCCCGCGCGACCCCGACCACCCCTGGAACGAAAAGGTATGACGGAACATCCCAAACTTAACTTAAAAAAACCCGAAAACTTCGCTCAACTCCTGGAAGTTTATTCGCACACCGGACACCACAACCTCCCGGTCCCGTTCACAATCACCACAGCTGCCGGACGGGACGACTGGGCGGAGGTGAAAGAAAGAACGGAGAGGAGGCGGGGCCTGTCCCCGGTGACCGCGCTCGCGCCCTATCCCGCCACATCATTGGGCGAGGATCTATCCGTCAAAAGTTGCTTGGCCTCTAATAGGCCGAGTCGCCGCTGCGATGATCTCGGGGATGAGAGAAAAGGGCCGTTCCCGCCCCCGAACAATAACAATAATTAATTATTAAAGCAAAAAAGTCCGGAGAGGACGGGTAAAGTTGCTTCCGATCTGTTCATGTGGGAAATCGGCCGCAACCTTTCTCCTGTTCACAGTGGTTCAGAGACTATCTCTTTGGACTTCTCCGAGCACGGTTATCAAATTCATTATCACAGGTTTGGAAGGAGAAAAAAAAAGGGGGGGGGGCGAGGCGGGGCACAAATAATCCAATATAGGCCTCTGTCTGCCCCCCCCCCCCCCCCCATTAAGGAACACCGATTTGGGATTGGCCTCCTCCTGCCTGCGGGATATTGAGGCGCACTGTACAGGGAAAGAAAGTTTTAGGGCGTAAATGTTGGCATGGACTGGGTGGTTGGACACTACAATTGTGATCGGGGGTTTTTCTTTCTAATATTTTGTCATAAACTTGCATTACACAACGGCCTAAGATCCGGAAAATCCGGCTTTCATACATGGAGGTCAGGGACAATAATCAATAATCTCCAGCGTTAAAATACCATCAACAGAGAAAACAACAACAAAAAAAAATTTGGAGGATAGATGTAAAATGTTCATATGTAAACGACTACCAAAAGAAAAATGAACTTTGAAAAATGTTCCCATCGAATCCGGGAGGATCCCGCTGTATCCGTTTTTTTACCTTTTGCCTTTTCCAATGGTTATCAATAGAAATCAAACAAAATAAAACATGGAAAAGAAAATAAGATGATACCTTTTTTATGGGACATAACTTAATACATTACTTGATTAGCTTTCGAAGGTTGCCCTTCTTCCTCAGATCGGAAATAAGCAAATGTGCTAGCTGACAGTGTATATAAGTGAAAACATTCAAGCATTACTATGACAGTAAAATAGATACCATTGGAGATTCTACATGGAATGTTGCTACTATTGGAGATTCTACATGGAATGTTGCTATTCCACTAGCAACATTCCATGTAGAAGGCTGCGCAGGCTTCTGTTTCTGTGAGTCTGACGTCAGACTCACAGAAGCAGAAGCCTGCGCGGCCACATTGGTGATCTACAAGGGCCGACTTCTACATGGAATGTTGCTAGTGGAATAGCAACATTCCATGTAGAATCTATAGAAATCGAACCAAATAAAACATGGAAAAGAAAATAAGATGATACCTTTTTTATTGGACATAACTTAATACATTTCTTGATTAGCTTTCGAAGGTTGCCCTTCTTCCTCAGATCGGAAATGAGCAAAATATTTCCTCAGATCGGAAATAAGCCTTTTCCAATGGAAATCTATGTGATCCGTTTTTTTTTTTTTAGCTTGTTCTGCCTAAGATGAAGGTATTACATTCAGAGCTGCATTTTTACTGTGTTTCACATGTATTATTTGGTTTTATTAATGATGACCAGCCTAGAAATGTCTTTAATAGGCGGGTATAATAAACGGGATTTTATTTTTGTTGCATTTTATTTTTGGGCTATTTTGTTACTTTAGAAGGGTTTGCCTCAATGTCCGCCAGCAAAATCAAGCGCATTGTTTATTTGCTAGACAACATCCAAAGGTATAAAAGCTCTAGGTTTAAATTCATTGATGACCTACATATTAACCCCAGGCTAAGCAGCAGTAATCCTCGCTATACAGAAGTACTGCCGGGCTACCACAGTAGCCCGGCAGTACTTCCCACCCCTAGCGTGCCGTCATTTCTGGTGCTAAAAAAAGTATTTATTTTGTAGCGCCGGAGTATACCCAGTGGTAATCTGCCGGGTTAACGCGGGAGCCCTTACCACCACCTCAGTGGGTGACGGTAAGGGCTGCTTCCGAAATGGCCACGCATCAAGTGCTTTACTTGCCATGCAGCCATTTCCTGCAGGAAGGCGAGACTACCCTTTTACCAGCTGCGGTAAAAGGGGGCCTTGGTTCGTGTGTAAAACACGCACCGATGCCCGCGCTGCCCCCGTTTGCTGCAGCTAGGTAAAAGGGGCCGTAAGTAGAGAATTTCCCTCTAGGTGCACCTAGAGAGAACCGGGGCAGGGCTGTAGTAAGGTATGTGCGGGCGATGCGGTCACATAGAATGCAAAGGAAGCTTGGGGCATGAAAATCGCACCCTTCCATTGGCTTCCCTTGCAAAGTGGGCAGAGCGGGATTGTTGGATTGTCAGCAGCGTTTGGGGGCGTGTCACACAGGGTGGTTCTGAGCCAGTGTCAGCAGAGATGTTGGAGCCCTGGTCTGAGGTAGGCCGGGGCAATCAGACAGCCCTGTGTGCATTTGCCATGTGGTAGAGCAGACTACATGCTGAGCGGCCTTCAGAACCAGCAGCTAAGCAGGGGTAATGGATTATTTTTATAGCTTATAAATGTGGACTCATTCAGTCTGTCTGGCTTTTCTCTCAGTGTACCTTTTCAGTCGCCGTACCAGGCTCTCAGGGATAGATGCCCTCGTACAGCCTTGGCTGGTAGTGGAGCTTCTCTATATGTTCCCTCCATGGCCTCTCATTGGTCACTTATTGCTCAGGATTGTGCGTCATCCTCATATGGTCTTGTTGATGGTGTCAGATTGGCTTGCAGACCTTGGTATGGATCTCCAGCATCTGCTGGTGGAGGACGTGCTTCCACTTCTCAAGGGTCAGGGTTTGCTCCAGCAAGGGCTGGTAGAGATCTATGTTATGTCCTCGCTGTTGCAAGGCCCAATTGACCAATGTTCATTGTTTTGAGTGAGGCTGGTTGCTAAGGATACCCCACATGTGAGAACAAGCAGCCTGCTTGTCCTCGGAGAAAGCGGTTACTTACCTGTAGCAGATATTCTCCGAGGACAGCAGGCTGATTGTTCTCACAAACCCGCCCACCTCCACTTTGGAATAGTTGTTAGTTTATTTGTTTGCTTTTTGATTTAACTGAGGGGACATGCTTGCGCGACAGGCGGGAAGTTGTCCACGCATGCGCGGTGCACGCTCTTCGTATGCCAGAAGACTCTGGCAAAACTTTTTTTTTTTTCTGGGAAAAATTTGCCGTTTCCTGGGCCGAAGTGGACGTCGACCCACATGTGAGAACAATCAGCCTGCTGTCCTCGGAGAATACCTGCTACAGGTAAGTATCTTCGCTATATTGCTTAATACAGGAAAAGTGGAGGAGTAGCCTAGTGGTTAGATATACTCATATCACCCCTCTCCTCAGGTCACTTCACTGGCTTCCTATCAGATACCGCATTCAATTCAAGCTTCTCCTTCTTACCTACAAATGCACTCAGTCTGCCGCCCCTCTCTACCCTCATCTCCCCTTACGTTCCCACCCGAAACCTCCGTTCACAGGACAAATCCCTCCTCTCAGTACCCTTCTCCACCACCGCCAACTCCAGGCTCCGCTCATTCTGCCTCGCCTCACCCTATGCTTGGAACAACCTTCCTGAGCCCTTACGCCAAGCCCTCTCCCTGCCCATCTTCAAGTCTTTGCTTAAAGCCCACCTCTTCAATGCTGCGTTCGGCACCTAACTCTTACCGTTCAGTAAATCCAGACTGCCCCAATTTGACTGCCCCTTTCGGACTGACTGTTCACTTGTCTTTTAGATTGTAAGCTCGTTGAGCAGGGACTGTCCCTCTATGTTAAATTGTACAGCGCTGCGTACCCTAGTAGCGCTTTAGAAATGTTAAGTAGTAGTAGTAGAGCACCAGTCTTGACCTCCAGAGGTGGCCAGTTCAAATCCCACTGCTGTTCCTTCTGATTTTAGGCAAGCCACCTAACCCTCCATTGCCTCAGGTATAAACTTAGGGGGCTGTTTACTAACGCTTAGCTTGAGTTATCTGCACCAGGGCCGATAGGAATAAAACGGGCCCTGCTGCAGATAACTCAAGCTAAGCTTTAGTAAACAGGGAGGTTAGATTGTGAGCCCTCCAGCAACAGAGAAATACCCAGTGTACCTGAATGTAAATCACCGTGAGCTACTGCTGAATAAGATGTGAGCAAAATCTAAATAAATGCATTTCTGTTTTTTGTTTCTGTGGTTTTGCACTGTGTACAGTCTGGCATTGTTGAGTTTCCTGTTCAAATTTTGGCTGCATTATATTTATGTTTCTAATTTGTGCTCACTTATTCTGTATGTGGTGAGGCTCTATCTGTGTTCTGCATGTGTGACCAAGGTGAGGTGTATTATATTGCTAATGTGTAGTTTGGAATGGCTCCAATTTAAAGGTCTGTCATAGGTGCCAAAATCTTTGGCTACAGCTGTATCCTTGGGTCTTTGGAATGCTGATGGGATCACCGGATCTGTGTGACGCTGGAATGGCCCTGATCGGCCCTGAGTCCAAGGGATTGTTGGATTTAGAACGGCTGAAGGGAGATATGATAGACGTCTATAAAATAATGAGTGGAGTGGAATGGGTAGACGTGAATCGTTTGTTTACTCTTTCCAAAAATACTAGGACTAGAGGGCATGGAATGAAGCTTCCAAGTAGTAAATTTAAACGAATTAGAGAAACGTTTTCTTCACTCAACGTGTAATTAAACTCTGGAATTCGTTGCCTGCCAGAGAATGTGATAAAGGCAGTTAGCTTAATGAGGTTTAAAAAAAAAAAGGTTTGGACGACTTCCTAAAGAAAAAGTCCATAGACAATTATTAAATGGATTTGGGGAAAATCCACTATTTCTGGGATAAGCAGTATAGAATGTTTTGTACTTTTTTGGGATCTTGCCAGGTATTTGTGACCTGGATTGGTCACAGTTGGAAACAGGATGCTGGGCTTGATGGACCTTTGGTCTGTCCCAGTATGGCAATACTTATGTACTTAACCTCCAAAGTTCTGCTCTTTTGTTGTACAGTCTTCGTGTAGAACTTAGTCTCTTTAGCTTTATATTGCTGTTGGATCTAGTCCAATGTATTGTCTGTATTATAATAAACTGTTAGAATCCAATAGACATTGCTTGTGGGCAAATACTTGGATTACTAATGGAGTTTATCATCATTTTATCTATCTTTTCTAATTTGTAATTGTTAGGTGTGTCACTGAGCCTGGACGCATGGTATCTGTGCCCCAAATTTTGTTAGTAGTGTCCCAAATCCTTGCTTCCTCTCCTACCCTTGCCTCCGTGTCACCCATAGCTTGAATTAAGGATGCATTTCACTGCGGACAGGTATCTCTCCCTTTTTCTTCATGCAAGTGTCGCATGGATCAGTGAACCATGCCATGCTACCAGGAAGAAGAAAAGTGCTGACTCTATGGCAGCTTTAATAACATGATTCTATCAAGATTCCTGTTTTCTTGTAGTTTGTAATAGAAAAATAGTAGTTCCTTTGGGTCAGGGGAATCGCTTTAAAATATAAACTTATCACTTCATTGTCTTGCTTACTGTTCCTTTTTTCATTGTAGTATTCTAATGTTATGGTTTCCTGGTTTAATTGTTAAGGGGTTCCTTCTATTTTCTATAGTTCAGGTATTTATGCCCAGGGCCATGCTAACACGGTAAGCCGGGTAAGCACCGCAGGGGGGCGCCGACCTCTGGAGGGCGCCTACCCATAGGCGCCCCGTATAAGAGGCTTGGGGAGGCTAAGACTCCCCAGCCCAGCTGTGAACTTCCCCGCGGCCACGCCTACAAGATTCGACGAAATCTTCTGTTGAGTAGCGCAGTGGCAGCCAGGAACGAGACCTGCCGTCGCTACTCTCCACCCACAGCCAGCATAACATAAGAAAAAAAGAAGCGCGGGGCCGCAGCAGCCTTCAGACATGCGCTGTCGGCTCTGCCGGTCTCTGGCCCCTGACGTCAATTTCCCGTTCCGGGGTCAGAGGACCGGCAGAGCCGACAGCGCATGTCTGAAGGCTGCTGCGGCTCCGTTCTTCTTTTTTTTCTTCTGTAAGCGCTGCTGTTAAGAGGCCCGGGCCGGAGGGAGAGAAGAGAATGTGGCCACTGGCTGGAAACGGTAGGAGGAGAGAGAGGGAGAGCCAGGGGGCATGGACAAGAGCAGTGGAGAGCCAGAGAACGATAGGGAGAGAAAGAGGGGCCTGTTGAAAAGAGCAGGGGAGAGCCAGGGACATGGAAAAAAGCAGGGGAGAGCCAGAAAGATATGGGGAGAGAAAGAGGTGCCATGGAAAAGAGCAGGGGAGAGCCAGGGACATGGAAAAAAAGCAGGGGAGAGCCAGAAAGAGATGGGGAGAGAAAGCGGGGCCATGGAAAAGCGCAGAGGAGAGCCAGGGACATGGAAAAAAAGCAGGGGAGAGCCAGAAAGAGATGGGGAGAGAAAGAGGGGCCATGGAAAAGAGCAGAGGAGAGCCAGAAAAAGATGGGGAGAGAAAGAGGGGACATGGGCAGGAGAGAGAGAGAGAGAGAGAAGCTGCTGGGGAGAAACTGGGGGAGACCCTAGCTGTCAGACTGAGAAATGCTGGCTGGATGAAAGGAGGGAGAAAGAGGAAAAATGCTGGAAGGAGGGGGCAGAATGAGGGAAGACACTGGTAGGGAGGGACAGAGGAAAGACACTGGAAGGATGGGGTGAGAGAGGACATGCTGAATGGAAAAGGGTCAAGAGAGAGAACTGTCTAGAAGGAAGGGGAGATAGAGGGAGACAATGGACGGAAGGATTGGGAGAGGGTAATGGGTGGAAGAATGGAGAGAGAAAGAGGGATGACACTGGATGGAAGGGTAGGAGAGAAAGAAGGAAGTTGCTGGACATGGATGGAGGGAAGGGAAGTATATGCACATGGGGATGGAGGGGAGTGAGGAGAAATGCTGGATATAGATGGAGGGGAAACTGTTGAATTTAAGAGCTGGATCGGGATACTGAAGGATAGGGACAGGGCTACAGATGGTAGACAGGACACATAAGGACACAGGAGGATGGTGGACGTGGTGAGAGAAAAAATATCAAATAGAAAGAAGACCCTGCATAAAACAGAAGACACTGGGACCAAAGCGAATAGAAAAACTAAATGATCAGACAACAAAGGTAGAAAAAAGTATTTTATTCAGAATTTATTAACTGGAATATGTCAGCTTTTGGAAATGTGCATCTGTGATGTTTTGCATGTAAGTTTCAATTTTTCTAGTATTGCTGCATGCTGAGTCTGACTTCTTGAGGTAACTTTCCAGTTCAGTATTTTGCCTTCAAATCTGTTGTGTCATGTGTTTTTCATGTGATCAAGGTGCAGTATTCTGCTAGCGTGTAGTATTTTCAGCCCTTTTTGGTGTTTTTTTTGTTTCACTAGGTGGTGCACTGGTGTTTTAGAGCCCGGTGTAATTACAGTGCTTCTTTTCCATGCATAAGATTGTAGCTTGTCCTGTCCTTGGAATTAGTACTGTTATGGTTTGGTAAAGTTATGAGTGTGTTTTTGCACAAGTTTGTGTATAGTGTTTTGCAGTGGAGAGATTGTGTATTGGCCTTACTGAAGAGGCACCAAATCATCAGAAAGGGTTTTAGAGCCTAAATCATGACACACTACCTCTTGAAGGATCTACATAAAAGGAGCTCATTGTGAACACTTTCCACCCTAAAAGGGTGTTTTGTGGCTCTACATGAGAATTATGATATTATGATCCCTTGTTTCATATTGTTGACGGTCTGCATTTTCCATATGGGTGGTATATTGGCTTATTAGGGTCTGCCCAGTGTTATGGTACAGTAAGGTTTATGAGTGTGTTTTTGCACAAATTTGTGCATAGTGTTTTGCAGTTGAGCAATTGTGGTTAGTACATGCTTTGAGCAACCACTTTATTCTTTGACATATGATACATATTTAATATCTAAATTTAATAAAAGGTATTCATTGTGACTTATTTTTTTCTATGTTGTCAGACAATTATGGATGTAAGCCCCGCCCCTGCCCCTGCCCCCATCCCTAACCCCGCCCCCTTTAGCCTCCCCAAACAGTTGGGCCACCGACCGCCTATGCGCCTACCATTTCCTGAGGTCAGCTCACTTGCAAAATGTTTTACCTGAAGCTGTGATTCTCCTCTCTCCCCTGCCCTCCCCTCTTCGACCACAGTGCTCACTGAGGCAGGCAGGCTGTGCTGAAGTTGTTTGAATGAATACAACCAGTGCTATTTATGTCTTTGGTGTGGGATGAACTCCTCATTCAGGGTGAGCTTGAACAACATTCAAATGAAAGAGAACAGCCAGGTTTGGAGGGATGTGTGCAAGTGAGACTGGGGAGAAATAAAAACTAAATAGTGTAATTGTTAAAATCTGTAAGTGGTTCAAAGTTTTTGTTTTTTTTTCTCTGAGCTTGTACACCGAGAGGAGGGCATGACTGCAATGATGTTTGCATAATTATCAGGTAACCCGATAGCTACAGCTAAAAGCCATTTCATTGGCTGATGGTTCCAACAGTAGTTTCAGAGGAAGTTTAGCTGACGTAGTGTAGAAGAGCTGGTAAGTGAAAATCTGATTGTTTTTTTTTTGGTGTTTGTTTTTATATAAAAGATTCTCCTTGGATAGGGAAGAGTATGTGATATGTGAAAATATATTTTGCTTTAATGAAATTAATAAACTTTAGTGTCAGAGATTTATCAATGATCAGAAAAAGAAAGTCACCAGACAACAAAGGTAGAGAAAAATCATTTTATTTTCATTTTAGTGTTTGGAATATGTCCACTTTGAGAATTTACATCTGCTATCTTATTTTGCAATGTATAGCAATTTGTTTCTAAGAATATTGCTGACAATTCCTGTCAGTGTGGCAAGTGGTGAGCGATCATTTTCACGGTTAAAAATCATAAAAAGCTAGTAAAAAATGCCCGTTTCAAAAGGGAAGGAAACGGGCGCTAGCAAGGCCATCCCCCACCCTCCCTCCCTCGCTGTTCCAGACTCTGCCGTCCCTCCGTTTTCATGCCCCCCTTTCCGCGACCCAGTCGAGCCCCCCCCTTCTTGGCGAAAACCGTCCCCCGCCGCCGTCCAGTACCTATGCTGACGGGGGGACCCCAACCCCCGTCAGCCGAAGTCCTATGCGGGCCTTCGAGGCGTTGCTTCTTCAGTGATTTTGTGTCCAAGTTGCTCTGCATGCATCTGACATCAGACGCACGCAGAGGAACTTGAACCGAAGATCATTGAAGAAGCATTGCCCCAGGTACCCAAACTTAGATTATGAGCCCTCTAGGGACAAAGTACCTGCAGATAATGTGTACAGCACTGCATATGTCTAGTAGTGCTATAGAAATGATTACTAGCAGGGCTGCTGAGAGACTAGGCCGGGGCAAGGGTGCCCCGCCTCCGCCCCCTCGCCGCTGCCGCCCCCTGTCGCTCCCCCTGCCGCTGCCGCCCTCTGTCGCTCTCCCCGCCACTGCAGTGCCCGGTCTCACCTGCCTGCCTCCAAGGCTCCGAGCCCCCTGCATTCGAAGCGGCAGTCGCAGATCGCCTTTCTTCTGGCCTTCCCTCCCTGTGTCCCGCCCTTGTCTGATGTAACTTCCGGTTTCTGCGAGGGCAGGACACAGGGAGGGAAGGCCAGAAGAGAGGAGATCTGTGACTGCCGCTTCGAATGCAGGGGGCCCGGAGCCAAGGAGGCAGGCAGGTGAGACCGGGGACTGCAGCGCCGGCGGCCTGGCCCCGGCGCCGGGCCCCCCTTGGAGGCCCGGGGAAGTTTGTCCTCTCTCGGCGGCCCTGATTACTAGTAAATCTTGGTGTGCAAGTTGGGCATGAATCCCTGATATTCTGTAAAATTGCACACATCTTTTGTGAACGACCCGCTAAATATCCAGATTTTTTGACCACCACAACCAGTATTTTAAAAAGCCACTGACTGCAGCAGCTGAAGATTGACCCAGCAATTTTAATGGTGCATTACTGAACTGAATTCATGTCTCCAAAGACACGTTCTTACTGCATAGTATATGCTTTGAATTACATATGGGTGAATGTTACTGTTACATGCAGCTTTGAAATGCTACTTGGCACAAAGGTATGTTTTCTTAGCTATTGATACAGTTCTGCTCGTGAAAGGATTTTAACAAATAGGTGAATCACAAGAAAACAACTGCTTAATCTCCACCTTATTTTTAATTGATTCCCTATTTTGTTTTAGTATAAACAACAAGGGTTTATGAAGAAAACAGTTCCTCATAAGATGTTTAACAAGTTCAGCTGTACACCTGTGAGGCGTTCAGCAAACACTGACTTCTGTTGAGACGCGTGTCAAGATCGGTATTTGAGCTAAATATTGATCAAGGTGAAACCAAAGTCAATATTTGCTTCAAAGACAAAACTTGAGCTTCAGTAATCTGGTTTGTGTACATTGTAATGATTCTTCTTAAAACTATTTTTTTTTTACCAATGGAAAATCTTTTGTGCCATTCATATTATATTTAGGGCTTTTAATTTTACTTCCATTGGTACTTTTTCATTTCTCTCCTTGGCTACTTTGGATCTTCCATTCTGTTTTTGTTCTTTTCTTCCTCAACTGTACAAATGTATGTTTTTGTTGTTGTTTTTTGTACGCTGCGCTTTCCCACTCATGGCAGGCTCAATGCAGCTTAGGTACTTATTTGTACCTGGGGCAATGGAGGGTTAAGTGACTTCCCCAGAGTCACAAGGAGCTGCCTGTGCCTGCAGTGGGAGTCGAACCCAGTTCCCCAGGACCAAAGTCCACCACTCTAACCACTAGGCCACTCCTCCGCATGTATTTGATTCAACCAGAAAAGATACCCAATAATAGTACCTGTGCCACAAAACGCTGATTATATATATCATATATATATAATATATATATATATATATATATATATGTCTCAGTTGTTTTCAGTTCTCTATCTCCACCTGTTTGTTGACAGACAACTAGCCCACAGGTTCTGGAATAGTGGGAAGCTATATAGCGAATGCTACATACCTGTAGAAGGTATTCTCCGAGGACAGCAGGCTGATTGTTCTCACTGATGGGTGACGTCCACGGCAGCCCCTCCAATCGGAAACTTCACTAGCAAAGTCCTTTGCTAGCCCTCGCGCGCCCGCGCGCACCGCGCATGCGCGGCCGTCTTCCCGCCCGAAACCGGCTCGAGCCGGCCAGTCCAGTATGTAGCAAGACAATACACTTCAAGGGAAGACACAACTCCAAAGGGGAGGCGGGCGGGTTTGTGAGAACAATCAGCCTGCTGTCCTCGGAGAATACCTTCTACAGGTATGTAGCATTCGCTTTCTCCGAGGACAAGCAGGCTGCTTGTTCTCACTGATGGGGTATCCCTAGCCCCCAGGCTCACTCAAAACAACAACATTGGTCAATTGGGCCTCGCAACGGCGAGGACATAACTGAGATTGACCTAAAAAATTTACCAACTAACTGAGAGTGTAGCCTGGAACAGAACAAACAGGGCCCTCGGGGGGTGGAGTTGGATCCTAAAGCCCAAACAGGTTCTGAAGAACTGACTGCCCGAACCGACTGTCACGTCGGGTATCCTGCTGCAGGCAGTAATGAGATGTGAATGTGTGGACAGATGACCACGTCGCAGCTTTGCAAATTTCCTCCATGGTGGCTGACTTCAAGTGGGCTACCGACGCTGCCATGGCTCTAACATTATGAGCCGTGACATGACCCTCAAGAGCCAGCCCAGCCTGGGCGTAAGTGAAGGAAATGCAATCTGCTAGCCAATTGGATATGGTGCGTTTCCCTACAGCCACTCCCCTCTTGTTGGGATCAAAGAAACAAACAATTGGGCGGACTGTCTGTGGGGCTGTGTCCGCTCCAGATAGAAGGCCAATGCTCTCTTGCAGTCCAATGTGTGCAGCTGACGTTCAGCAGGGCAGGAATGAGGACGGGGAAAGAATGTTGGCAAGACAATTGACTGGTTCAGATGGAACTCCGACACAACCTTTGGCAGAAACTTAGGGTGAGTGCGGAGGACTACTCTGTTGTGATGAAATTTGGTGTAAGGGGCCTGGGCTACCAGGGCCTGAAGCTCACTGACTCTACGAGCCGAGGTAACTGCCACCAAGAAAATGACCTTCCAGGTCAAGTACTTCGGATGGCAGGAATTCAGTGGCTCGAAAGGAGGTTTCATCAGCTGGGTGAGAACGACATTGAGATCCCATGACACTGTAGGAGGCTTGACAGGGGGCTTTGACAAAAGCAAACCTCTCATGAAGCGAACAACTAAAGGCTGTCCTGAGATCGGCTTACCTTCCACTTGGTAATGGTATGCACTGATTGCACTAAGGTGAACCCTTACGGAGTTGGTCTTCAGACCAGACTCAGACAAGTGGAGAAGGTATTCAAGCAGGGTCTGTGTAGGACAAGAGCGAGGATCTAGGGCCTTGCTGTCACACCAGACGGCAAA
This sequence comes from Microcaecilia unicolor, assembly GCF_901765095.1. Classification (NCBI taxonomy): domain Eukaryota; kingdom Metazoa; phylum Chordata; class Amphibia; order Gymnophiona; family Siphonopidae; genus Microcaecilia; species Microcaecilia unicolor. The sequence goes on along the minus strand of NC_044038.1, from coordinate 15,541,916 downwards.
CCTCCTCCAATGAAAGAAGTAACTTCTCTTAGTGGAGTCTTTCCTGGAAGCAAGCAAGATGCGGGAGACACCCTCTGGCAGACCCAAAGAGGCAAAGTCTACGCCCTCAACATCCAGGCCGTGAGAGCCAGGGACTGGAGGTTGGGATGCAGCAGAGCCCCTTCGTCCTGCGTGATGAGGGTCGGAAAACACTCCAATCTCCACGGTTCTTCGGAGGATAACTCCAGAAGAAGAGGGAACCAGATCTGACGCGGCCAAAAGGGAGCAATCAGAATCATGGTGCCTCGGTCTTGCTTGAGTTTCAACAAAGTCTTCCCCACCAGAGGAATGGGAGGATAAGCATACAGCAGACCTTCCCCCCAATCCAGGAGGAAGGCATCCGACGCCAGTCTGCCGTGGGCCTGAAGCCTGGAACAGAACTGAGGGACCTTGTGGTTCACTTGAGATGCGAAGAGATCCACCAGGGGGGTGCCCCACGCCTGGAAGATCTGTCGCACCACACGGGAATTGAGCGACCACTCGTGAGGTTGCATAATCCTGCTCAACCTGTCGGCCAGACTGTTGTTTACGCCTGCCAGATATGTGGCTTGGAGCACCATGCCTTGACGGCGAGCCCAGAGCCACATGCTGACGGCTTCCTGACACAGGGGGCGTCTGAATTTGGATAATTTGGTGGGACAGCCGATCTCTGAAAGCCTTCAGAGCGTTCCAGATCGCTCGCAACTCCAGAAGATTGATCTGTAGATCGCTTTCTTGGAGGGACCACCTTCCTTGGGTGTGAAGCCCATCGACATGAGCTCCCCATCCCAGGAGAGACGCATCCGTGGTCAGCACTTTTTGTGGCTGAGGAATTTGGAAGGGACGTCCCAGAGTCAAATTGGAGCAAATCGTCCACCAATACAGGGATTCGAGAAAACTCGTGGACAGGTGGATCACGTCCTCTAGACCCCCGGCGGCCTGATACCACTGGGAGGCTAGGGTCCATTGAGCAGATCTCATGTGAAGGCGGGCCATGGGAGTCACATGAACTGTGGAGGCCATGTGGCCCAGCAATCTCAACATCTGCCGAGCTGTGATCTGCTGGGACGCTCGCACCCGCGAGACGAGGGACAACAAGTTGTTGGCCCTCGCCTCTGGGAGATAGGCGCGAGCCGTCCGAGAATCCAGCAGGGCTCCGATGAATTCGAGTTTTCTGCACTGGGAGAAGATGGGACTTTGGGTAATTTATCACAAACCCCAGTAGCTCCAGGAGGCGAATAGTCATCTGCATGGACTGCAGGGCTCCTGCCTCGGATGTGTTCTTCACCAGCCAATCGTCGAGATATGGGAACACGTGCACCCCCAGCCTGCGAAGCGCCGCTGCTACCACAGCTAGGCACTTTGTGAACACCCTGGGCGCAGAGGCGAGCCCAAAGGGTAGCACACAGTACTGGAAGTGGCGTGCGCCCAGCTGAAATCGCAGATACTGTCTGTGAGCTGGCAGTATCGGGATGTGTGTGTAGGCATCCTTCAAGTCCAGAGAGCATAGCCAATCGTTTTGCTGAATCATGGGGAGAAGGGTGCCCAGGGAAAGCATCCTGAACTTTTCTTTTACGAGATATTTGTTCAGGGCCCTTAGGTCTAGGATGGGACGCATCCCCCCTGTTTTCTTTTCCACAAGGAAGTACCTGGAATAGAACCCCAGCCCTTCTTGCCCGGATGGCACGGGCTCGACCGCATTGGCGCTGAGAAGGGCGGAGAGTTCCTCTGCAAGTACCTGCTTGTGCTGGAAGCTGTAGGACTGAGCTCCCGGTGGACAATTTGGAGGTTGAGAGGCCAAATTGAGGGTGTATCCTTGCCGGACTATTTGGAGAACCCACTGATCGGAGGTTATAAGAGGCCACCTTTGGTGAAAAGCTTTCAACCTCCCTCCGAGAGGCAGGTCGCCCGGCACTGACACTTGGATGTCGGCTATGCTCTGCTGGAGCCAGTCAAAAGCTCGCCCCTTGCTTTTGCTGGGGAGCCGCGGGGCCTTGCTGATTCGCACGCTGCTGACGAGAGCGAGCGCGCTGGGGCTTAGCCTGGGCCGCAGGCTGTCGGGAAGGAGGATTGTACCTACGCTTGCCAGAAGTATAGGGAACAGTCTTCCTTCCCCCGAAAAATCGTCTACCTGTAGAGGTAGAAGCTGAAGGCTGCCGGCGGGCGAACTTGTCGAATGCGGTGTCCCGCTGGTGGAGAGACTCTACCACCTGCTCGACTTTTTCGCCAAAAATGTTATCCGCACGGCAAGGCAAGTCCGTAATCCGCTGCTGGATTCTATTCTCCAGGTCGGCGGCACGCAGCCATGAGAGCCTGCGCATCACCACACCTTGAGCAGCGGCCCTGGACGCAACATCAAAAGTGTCATAAACTCCTCTGGCCAGGAATTTTCTGCACGCCTTCAGCTGCCTGACCACCTCCTGAAAAGGCTTGGCTTGCTCAGGGGGAAGAGCATCAACCAAGCCCGCCAACTGCCGCACATTATTCCGCATGTGTATGCTCGTGTAGAGCTGGTAAGACTGGATCTTGGACACGAGCATAGAGGAATGGTAGGCCTTCCTCCCAAAGGAGTCTAAGGTTCTAGCGTCCTTGCCCGGGGGCGCCGAAGCATGTTCCCTAGAACTCTTAGCCTTCTTTAGGGCCAAATCCACAACTCCAGAGTCATGAGGCAACTGAGTGCGCATCAGCTCTGGGTCCCCATGGATCCGGTACTGGGACTCGATCTTCTTGGGAATGTGGGGATTAGTTAATGGTTTGGTCCAGTTCGCAAGCAATGTCTTCTTCAGGACATGGTGCAAGGGAACAGTGGACGCTTCCTTAGGTGGAGAAGGATAGTCCAGGAGCTCAAACATTTCAGCCCTGGGCTCGTCCTCCACAACCACCGGGAAGGGGATGGCCGTAGACATCTCCCGGACAAAGGAGGCAAAAGACAGACTCTCGGGAGGAGAAAGCTGTCTCTCAGGAGAGGGAGTGGGATCAGACGGAAGACCCCCAGACTCCTCGTCAGAGAAATATCTGGGATCTTCCTCTTCCTCCCACGAGGCCTCACCCTCGGTGTCAGACACAAGTTCACGGACCTGTGTCTGCAACCTCGCCCTGCTCGACTCCGTGGAACCCCGTCCACGATGGGGGCGTCGAGAGGTAGACTCCCTCGCCCGCATCGGCGAAGCTCCCTCCGCCGACGTAGTCGGGGAGCCTTCCTGGGAGGTGGCCGCGGTCGGTACCGCACGCGGTACCGACGTCGGGGACCTCAACCTGGGCGATGGGCCAGCCGGCGCCACGCTCGACGGTACCGGTGGCGCAAGCACCGCCGGTACCGGAGGGGTAGGGCGCAACAGCTCTCCCAGAATCTCTGGGAGAACGGCCCGGAGGCTCTCGTTTAGAGCGGCTGCAGAGAAAGGCTGAGAGGTCGATGCAGGCGTCGACGTCAGTACCTGTTCCGGGCGTGGAGGCTGTTCCGGGCTGTCCAGAGCGGAGCGCATCGACACCTCCTGAACAGAGGGTGAGCGGTCCTCTCGGTGCCGATGCCTGCTGGGTGCCGAATCCCTCGGCGACCCAGAGCTCTCGGTGCCGACACGGGGAGGAGACCGGTGTCGATGCTTCTTCGATTTCTTCCGAAGCATGTCACCGGAGCTCCCCGGCACCGACGAGGAGGACGTCGAATCCACTCGTCGCTTCCTCGGGGCCGAGACTGAAGAAGGTCGATCTCGGGGGGGCTGTACCGCAGGAGCCCTCAGGGTAGGCGGAGACCCACCCGAGGGCTCACCGCCACCAGCAGGGGAATGGACAGCCCTCACCTGCACTCCACCCGATGCACCACCGTCCGACGACATCAGCAGACGAGGTCCTGGTACCACCGACGTCGATGCAGCTATCCGATGTCTCGGCGCCGATGCAGAGGCCCGATGCCTCGATGCACTCGATGCAGGGGCGGCCGAGGAAGATGGTCTGGACGCTGACGACGTCGATGCACTCGAAGATCCCGGTGCCGATGCCGACGAAGAGCCCGAGAACAACACGTTCCACTGGGCTAGTCTCGCTACCTGAGTCCGCCTTTGAAGCAGGGAACACAGACTGCAGTTCTGAGGGCGGTGCTCGGCCCCCAGACACTGAAGACACGACGAGTGTCGATCAGTGAGCGAGATAACCCGGGCGCACTGGGTGCACTTCTTGAAGCCGCTGGAAGGCTTCGATGTCATGGGCGGAAAAATCACGCCGGCGAAATCAAAAGCCGAAATGGCGAAATTTGAAGCACCAAATTTAGAGGGAGAGAAAAAATCTCGACCGAGGCCGAAAAGAGGCCTACCCCGACGACGAAAGAAAACTTACCGGGGCAAAAAAGCTGGAAGTACGGGGAGGATTTACACGAAACCCGGCGGGGGGTTTCCGGAGCACTTCCCGACTAGGACAAAGCTTTCCCGAAGGAAAAAAACACGTTCAAACAAATTGGACGCGCGAGGTCGACTTTCCGGGGCTCGACACGGCGAAAACACGACCGTACCGAGTGCGGACAAAAGAAGACTGGCCGGCTCGAGCCGGTTTCGGGCGGGAAGACGGCCGCGCATGCGCGGTGCGCGCGGGCGCGCGAGGGCTAGCAAAGGACTTTGCTAGTGAAGTTTCCGATTGGAGGGGCTGCCGTGGACGTCACCCATCAGTGAGAACAAGCAGCCTGCTTGTCCTCGGAGAAATATATATATATATATATATAGCTTCCCACTATTCCAGAACCTGTGGGCTAGTTGTCTGTCAACAAACAGGTGGAGATAGAGAACTGAAAACAACTGAGACATCTCTCTCTTGGCATCCAGTGTAGCTCCTCAGTATTTTTTATCTACAGCCGGTGGATGGACATACTTTTCAGCTGAGTGATTTGATCCTGGTTCATTTGGTCAACTGGTCCTCAGTTGAGCTCTGCAAGTGGCTTGAATTTGCAGAATCATATCTGGAGGTCTTCATATCGCTGTCTCTGGTGCCCCATGAATTTACTTCTCTCCCTTCACCTCTCCCCTGATTCCTGTGGAGCTCTCCTTTTCCATAAAAACAACCTAAAAAAAAATAAAAAGGAGAAGGAAGGTTTGCTGGAGAGCATGGGACAGGCCTGATCCTTTCTCATATGGGGTAAGACTTGTGGAGACTGTGATCTTGGAAGGGGGGGGGGGGCAGGCGGAAATGGTAGGTCTGACTAAAGTTTAACTTGGAAGGCTGCAAGTTCTACTTGGTGTAGGGGAGGGATCCTGACTCACTGCGTGGTGGGCACCATATTGTGTTGCGCTTGTGACTGTTGGAGTGAATGGTGACTCCCACAGAGGAAGTTAAGTGGTGGTCCCACTGTGGGACCTGCTGGCCGGCATCACTGTGTTGCAGTGCATGCAAGTCAGGAATCCCACAGAACGCAGAGGAAATGGTCAGTGGCAGCACATCCAGATTTGGTCCAGCATCCGAATATGCTGGGTACTTTCAGCTCTCCAGCAGGACTGGTGCGCAGTTTGATGCAGGAGAGCACGGGAATGGGCGCCATTTTGTCAGGGCTGACTGGCAGTGAGAAACCCCCCTGCCATTGCTGAACCCCCCCACCATTGCCAACCCCCCCCCCCGCCACCAACTTTGACCCCTCCCCCCCGCCGTCGACCCCTCCCACCGCCAACCCGCTGTCGCTTACCTTTGCTGCGGGGGACCCCAACCCCCGCCAGCCGAGCCAAGGTCCTCTTCTTCCCAATCCCATGCAAGGCTTCATTCTAGTCTGACGTCCTGCATGTTGTACGTGCAGGACGTCAGACTCACAGAAACAGAACGAAGCCTTGCGCAGGAAGAAGAGGACCTCGGCTGGTGCTGGCTGATCTGCAAGGCTTCGTTCTGTTTCTGTGAATCTGATGTCCTGCACGTTGTACGTGCAGGACGTCAGAGTCACCGAAACAGAACGAAGCCTTGCGCCAGAAGAAGAGGACCTCGGCTGGCGCTGGCTGATATGCAAGGCTTCGTTCTGTTTCTGTGAGTCTGACACAGAGTCACAGAAACAGAACGAAGCCTTACACCAGAAGAAGAGGACCTTGGCTGGCGCTGGCTGATCTGCAAGGCTTCGTTCTGTTTCTGTGAGTCTGACGTCCTGCACGTTGTACGTGCAGGACATCAGAGTCACAGAAACAGAACGAAGCCTTACACCGGAAGAAGAGGACCTCGGCTGACGCTGGCTGATCTGCAAGGCTTCGTTCTGTTTCTGTGAGTCTGACGTCCTGCACGTACAATGTGCAGGACGTCAGACTAGAACAAAGCCTTGCGCGGGATCGGGAAGGACCTCAGCTCGGCTGGCGGGGGTTGGGGTCCCCCGCCAGCAAAGGTAGGTGATGGCGGGTTGGCAGTGGGAGGGGGGGGGGTCGGGCGGGTCGGCGGCAGGGGGGTCCAGGGGCAAATCTACAGGGGCCCAGGCCCCCGTGGCCCCATACTGGCTACGCCACTGCCGAGCATAATAGCACTAGTTAGCGTATGCTTTATTAATGTGTGTGTTTTTTTTTTTTAAAAAATGATTCTTTAGCCAAGTTTTGCTGTATGTTTTCCAGAATATCCCACACGTCCCTGAAGCAGGTGGATGGAACGCTGACCATCGTTGGGCAGTTGCAGTAGCTACATGCAGAACGACTAACTCTGATACAAGCTAAGTACAGTTTTTTTGCTTCTTCAGAGTGATGTCCTTACATGAGGCATGACTGGTTTTAGTTTTTTTTAATTTAATGAAATGAAAGAAGTAAAGTAAAATACACGGGAGGTTTTTGATGCCAGTGATAGGACTGTAGCCAATTTTTGATTGCTAAACAGATAGCTGTTGAGGCTTTTTCCTCCTTGTGTGTTTTTACTTAAATGACAGCTATTAAAGTTAACATAGAGCTACTTAATATGATGAGAGTATTTGATGTTTGATATTTTGGACATGTTTACAGTGTATCAGGAGGACAAAAAGGAGGTCCACTGAAGTGGAGGAACACTGGAATCCCACAAGAAGCACAAGACACAAAGACAGTGGGAAGTCAACAGTGGCTTTCCATGGACATACCAACGATACTTCAAGGATTCAGAAAAGCAATGTTTATTGGTGGTTGAAGACTTGACACAGTACTTTGTTTTGGCAAAAAAATGCCTTCTTCTGGAGTCTTTAAGCTTAGTTTGGAGTATAAAACCATCCAGTAGGTCAAAAAAGGTCGAAATGAATGTGGTCTTAAAAAACACCTTGGAAAGTTTGTTGCTGACGAACAGCACAGTGGTACCCTCGCAGTAATGAAACAAAATTTTAAAATTACAGCAAACAGTTGTAAGAATCAAGGTTAAGCTGTGTATCTGCTACAGCTATCAGAGGCTCCTTAGGCCTTTTCAGGTATCCTTAGCTTGGGAAGGAGCCATCTATATATTTATTTATTTGGATTTCCCTTGCAAATTCCCAGCTTCAGGAATTTCTTTGAAATGATTGAGGCATAAACTTCATACTTATAACCAAAAAGCACAATGGGCAGGTGTAGAGGGGAGAATAAAGGAGGTGGGGTGAGTTAGGAGGCAGAAAGGCAAATAGAACAGAGACTGAATGGAGTCATAACTCAGTAAAGAAAAAACACATTGTCTCATCCTCATCCCAACACAGCGCGGACAACCCCACAACTATCAACACCCCAGACTACACCCTTCCTATCTCAGATAGCCTGAAAATCCTTGACGTTACAATAGACCGTAACTTAACGCTAGAGAACCAAGTGGCATCCACAACCAAGAAAATGTTCCACTCTATGTGGAAACTCAAACGCCTGAAACAATTCTTCCCGTGGGATACATTTTGCAACCTGGTACAATCAATGGTACTAAGCCACTTAGATTACTGCAATGGAATTTACGCGGGATGCAAGGAACAGACCTTAAAAAAGCTTCAGACCACTCAGAACACGGCAGCTATGCTTATATTTGGAAAAACGCGATATGAAAGCGCAAAACCCCTCCGCGAAAACCTACGCTGGCTCCCAATCAAAAAACGCATTACCTTTAAAACCTGCACCATGGTTCACAAAATAATCTACGGTGAAGCCCCTGGATACATGACAGACTTATTCGACTTACCAACTAGAAACACATCAAAATCAACACAAACGTACCTAAATCTGCACTACCCAAGCTGCAAAGGCCTCAAAATACAAATCAACTTATGCATCCAGCTTTTCCTACAAAAGCACACAACTCTGGAACACATTACCAAAAGCCTTGAAAACAATGCATGACAACCTAAACTTCCGGAAATCACTAAAAACTAACCTATTCAAAAAGGCATACCCTGCCGATCCAACCTAAATGCCTGATCTCTGCGACACAGCAAAATTAAAGTACGTAATGGACATAACTCAATTCCTCCGCTGCACGTTTCCCTAAATGTGACTTTGCCACATGAACTTTATCCTGCCACTTTATCACTTTGTATCTGTTCTCACTGGAGCCGGCAAACACCTTCCGGTACTATGTAAGCCACATTGAGCCTACAAATATGTGGGAAAATGTGGGATACAAATGCAACAAATAAATACATTTACTAATGGTTGTCACACACTAACGACTTTATTGTGCCTTATCTTCATAAGTCACATTACACTTGTTAACAGCCTTAGGGGGCCCTTTTACTAAGATGCAGTATGCGTTAACACGTTCTTACTGCAGCAAAAAATGGCTTACACTGTGGGGTGTACTGAAGCGTCCTGTGGTACTCTTTGGATATGTGCATGGTGCTTCTGGGGGTGGAGAGAGGGCGTGCTCTGTGCTAACTGGTTAGCGCAACTACATTGCCGCGTGGTGGAGGCTGACATGCTAATGGGAAAATTAGCACATAGTAACATAACATAGTAACATAGTAGATGACGGCAGAAAAAGACCTGCACGGTCCATCCAGTCTGCCCAAGAAGATAAATTCATATGTGCTACTTTTTTATTTGTACTGTCCTCTTCGGGCACAGACCTTATAAGTCTGTCCAGCCCAATCCCTGCCTCCCAACCACCAACCCCACCTCCCACCACCAGCTCTGGCACAGACCGTATAAGTCTGCCCAGCACTATCCCTGCCTCCCACCACCGGCTCTGGCACAGACCGTATAAGTCTGCCCAGCACTATCCCCGCCGCCCAACCTCCAGCCCCGGCACAGACCGTATAAGTCTGCCCAGCATTACATGGCTACTAATACTGAAAATGAAAAGCTAATTGGCGCCAATAATTGTCTTTTTAATTGAACTTTATACATATAAATTTAAGCACTGGATCCGAAAAAAGGGGAGCGGAAATGGGAAAGGTCATGGGCGGAAAGGGGGCGTTTCTAAAATTAACGTACGTGGTCATAGAAAAACAGGGATACGCGCCTAACGTAAGCGTGTACATTTGCGCCACATTTTAGTTGGTGCAAATAGCCGCGCCTAAACTTAGGTGCAGGTCCCGGGTGTAAGCGCTATTCTATAAACCGTGCCTAATTGAATAGTCCTTTTTTCGGCACCATATATAGAATCTAGCCTTTAATGCACAGCTGCAAGCTGTACCTGTGCGCAGAGCACGAGCATGTTATAGGTGTTCTGCCTAGCGACACACACATCTTATAGAATGCTAAGAGATGCGGGCGCTGCAAGGCGCACTTATTACAGTAAATTATACCTGCCATTGACATGGTGTAAGCAGTCATGCCTACAACTCGGTGTGCCAAGGCTGCTTTTGCTTGTACTCTATAACAGGTGTGCCCTAATGCCATTATTCAATTGGCATTATATTTCTGGGATTACTCTATAGAACTGTAAGCTCTTTGGGGGAGGGACTTCTTTTTGAACACGTATCCCCCTTATATAGTATTGTGTTTATTCAATAGCAAAGGGATTTGATATACTGCCTTTCTGTGGTTACAATCAAAGCATTTTACAATGCAGGATTAAGAGGTTTGCCCAGAGTCACAAGGAGCTGCATGGGGAATCGAAGCAGCTGCATTACTGGTTCAAAGGTTGCTGCACTAACCATTAGTCTAGTCCTCCATTCTGCTATAGCACTGTAGACATATTCATAGCCACCAAGAGGGGGGGCAGGGGGGGGACAAAATTCCCCGGGCCTCCAAGGGGGGCCCAGCGCCGCAGTCCCACCCGCCCTCCGTCATCAACCGTCTGCCCCCTGCATTGAAATCGCAGTCTGACCTCCATGAAAGCAGCGCTGCAGGCAGCAGAACGCCTCCCTTCGGACCTCCTTCCCTCCCTGTGTCCCGCCCCCGGGTGACGTAACTTCCGCGAGGGCCGGTCGGAGGGGGGAGCGGCGGCGCCCTCAGGGGGGGGGAAGCGGTGGAGGGGGGAGCGGCTGCGACCTCGGGGATGGGGTGGCAGGGGCGGGGCCCCAGGGACGGCCTTGCCCCAGGGACGGCCTTGCCCCGGGCCTGGCCCAGTCTCTCGGCAGCCCTGAACATACCTATTATATTTGTATCTTTTTAAATTAATCACTTAGTATGGTGTTGCCCTATTTTCTGCATCGTAGACACCAAGTCTCTCTCCCCCCCTCCCCCAAAGAAAGCCTCCTGAGGCATAGCCAGGAAAAAGCTCGAAAACAAGTCCTTCCCTTTGAAACTGATCTGCTGTGTAATTTTTTTACATTAGCTTCTCCTGTAACAAATGTCAGCAGCTCGCTTCTGCTACATTCATTTTCAGTGCACTGGTGCAGCACCATTGTTAATGAGATTCATGAGAGAGAAAACCTCTCGCTTCTCTCCGCTCGTTGTAATAAAAGTTCATTTTAAAATGTCTTGTCTTCTGGACCGGCCTTCGGTGATTCATAACACATTCTTATATTTGGATTTTTATAATTCTCTCACGGGTGGACATATGTATGAAAAATGCGGGCGCTATGGCATTTTTCTGTGCGAGAGGAATATTTACACATCCAAACCGCATCTGACCTTGGGCAAATCACTTCTCCGTTGCCTAAGGTAAAACTTTAGGGGCCCTTTCACCAAGGTGCATGAAGCCCTCATAAGATGTCAATAAACATTTTCGGGTCAATGTTCAAAGAGATTTAACCAGCCAGAAATGGCTCCTCGCCGGTTAAATCACTTGTTCGGTGCTAACCAGTCATTTTCAGAGGGATTTAACTGGTTAGTGCTGCTGAAAATCTCCAGTTAGCACCTATCTTGAAACGGCCTACTTTGGTGGTGTTTAGGGAAGGAGTCAGCACTTGGTTGGTTAAGTGCTGATATTTAGCATTTAACTGGTCAAGGTAACCGCTTAAATGGACCATATAAAAGTCAGTCTTATCTGTATGCCACGGGCGTAGGCAGACTTCGGCGGGAGGGGGGTCCAGAGCCCAAGGTGAGGGTGCACATTTTAGCCCCCCCTCCCCCTGGCACCACCGACCCCCTCCCGCCGCCATTGCCGACACCCCCCCCCCCCCCCCCCGCCAGAACCACCACCACCAACTTTGACCCCCCCCGCCTCCCATCGCTGTCACCTACCTTTGCTTGCGGGGGACCCCCAACCCCCGCCAGCCGAGGTCCTCTTCTTCCTTCGTTCTGTTTCTGAGTCTGACGTCCTGCATGTACAAAGTGCAGGACATCAGACTCAGAAACAAAACGAAGGAAGAAGACTTCAGCTGGCGGGGGTTGGGGTTCCCCGCCAGCAAATGTAGCAGACAGCGACGGCGGGTTGTCTGCGGGAGGGGGGGGTTTAGAGGGTCGTCGGCAGGGAGGTCCAGGGCCCCATAGTAGCTACGCCCCTGCTGTATGCTATAACCCATAGCTGGTTGTGCTGAATATTTCTCTTACCTAGATTTTCCAGCTGCACAAACCTGGAAATTCAATACTGAATCCCTGACATGACCCAGCATTGAATTTCTGGGTATAACGCCCTCCTGACAGAGGTGGTGGAGAAAATAACTGGCGGAATTCAAAAAGGTGTGGGATGAACACAGAGGATCTCTAATTACAACAAATTACTTTTTTATGCATTATTCTTGGTTATGTATCCAACACTGTTTATTGTAAGCCACATTGAACTCAAAGTTGTTTTGGGATAATGTGGGCTATAAATGTCATAAATAAATAAATAATTAGAAAACAACTGTATTTAAAAAAACAACATTTAAAAGGTTGCATATGTGTTTGCATGTCAAGGAGTGGAGGAGTAGCCTAGTGGTTAGAGCACTGGTCTTGCAATCCAGAGGTGGCCGGTTCAAATCCCACCGCTGCTCCTTGTGATCTTGGGCAAGTCACTTAACCCTCTATTGCCTCAGGTACAAACTTAGATTGTGAGCCCTCCTGGGACAGAGAAATATCCAAAGTACCTGAATTTAACTCACCTTGAGCTACTACTGAAATAGGTGTGAGCAAAATCTAAATAAATATATGGAATGTTGCTACTATTGAAGATTCTACATGGAATGTTGCCACTTTTTGAGATTCTGGAATGTTGCTTCTATTTGAGATTCTAGATGGAATGTTGCTAGTGGAGGAGTGGCCTAGTGGTTAGAGCACAGGTCTTGCAATCCAGAGGTGGCCGGTTCAAGTCCCACTGCTGCTCCTTGTGATCTTGGGCAAATCACTTAACCCTCCATTGCCTCAGATACAAACTTAGATTGTGAGCCCTCCTGGGACAGAGAAATATCCAGAGTACCTGAATGTAACTCACCTTGAGCTACTACTGAAGGTGTGAGGAAAATCTAAATAAATAAATAAGTGGTGCTTAGATGGCAACTCTGGCTGCATCAACTAAGGCCGGTGCTGCACCGGCTTGTACGGGCTGAGTGCTGCATAAAGCAATCCGGTTTAGGATGGGCTGGAGACGGCTTCAACGGAGACTCCAGTAATTTGGACCAAGAGTGAAGGGCAGACTTTCACAGTCTGTATCCTGCAAATGACAAGACAGGTTTGGATAGGCTGAAGTGGATTTTGACAGCAACTCCAGCAGTTGGAACATAAGGACAGAACCGGGCGGACTTCTACGGACTATGTCCCAGAAACACCAAAGAAAGACCATGGATATGTGGAATGTCCTCCTGCGGGAGGTGGTGAAGATGAAAACGGTAATGGAATTCAAACGTGTGTGGGATTGTTAAGTGTTGCCAGCTGAATATCTTATTTATTTGTTGCATTTGTATCCCACATTTTCCCACCTATTTGCAGGCTCAATGTGGCTTACATAGTACCGAGTTGGCGATCGCCAGTTCCGGTCTAACAGTTACAAAGTGATGGTATATAAGGTTCATGTGTACAAGACACAATAGTGGATCGTAGAGAGGGGGAGTTACGTTTTGTCCATACGCTCTTTGGTTTCGCTTGTGTTGCAGGGTTTAGGTATTTAGGTTGGGTCGGTAGGGTTTGCCATTTCAAACAGATTAGTTTTTAGTAATTTCCGGAAGTTTAGGTGGTCATACGTTGTTTTCACGGCTTTGGGTAATGCATTCCATAGTTGTGTGCTTATGTAGGAGAAGCTGGATGCATAAGTCGATTTGTATTTGAGTCCTTTGCAGTTTGGGTAGTGGAGATCCAGGTATGTTCGTGCTGATTTTGTTGTGTTTCTAGTTGGCAGGTCTATGTCATATGCCCCGGGGCTTCGCCGTAGATAATTTTATGAACCAGTGTACAGATTTTGAAAGCAATACATTCTTTGATTGGGAGCCAGTGCAGTTTTTCTCGGAGGGGTTTGACGCTTTCAAATCGCGTTTTTCCAAATATGAGCCTGGCTGCCGTGTTTTAGGCGGTCTGAAGTTTCTTTATGATTTGTTCTTTACATCCCGCATAGATTCCGTTGCAGTAATCTACATGACTTATTACCATAGATTGTACCAGGTTGCGGAATGTATCCCTCGGGAAGAATGGTTTCAGTCGTTTGAGTTTCCACATTGAATATCGACCCCTTTAATTTTTGTCTTTACTGTGTTCTCCCTTGTATCTATTTTCCACCCTTTTTTCTTCCAGTTTGATGGGGCCTTTTTACTAAGCAGCATTAGCTGTTAACATGTGGTTTAACATGCTGTAACAGCTAATGCAAAGATGCACTAACCTGCCTTTGCATTAAAAACTCCAATAGCACACGGTAAGTTCATTATAGATTTTTGGTTAGGGGGCATTACTGAGTGGAACATTAGCGGAGAATAGGTGTGGAATGCTCCTTACAGTTAAGAGTGAACTATAAATCACGCCTTAAAATTTAGCGTAGAAAAACCCCCCACTTAAGCGCTTTTCTATAAGCTGCACCTAAAGTTAGGCACTGTTTATCAAATAGTGTTTAAGTATAGGGGGTTGCAGATGCAGTGGTGTACCAAGGGCGGGGCGGTGGGGGCAGTCCGCCCAGGGTGTCAGCAGGTGAAGGGGTGCTCCGCTGGTGCCGCAGTCCCTACCTGCCTACCAGTTCCGTCGGCAGACAACCCTCTTCTGCTGCCACCTGGCACCCAGCCTTTTAAAAAAATCTGTGAAGTGGCGGTGCAGCGCAGCGCCTCGCATCTGCTCTGCGTGTAAAAGAAGCAAATTGCCTCGTGTTGGCCCTTCCCTCACTGTGTCCCGCCCTCCGATGTAACTTCCTATTTCCGCGAGGGCGGAGCACAGTGAAGGAAGGGCCGATGAGTCGATTTGCTTCTTTTACACGCGGCAATGCGTTGCCCCGCCGCTTCACAGATTTTTTTTAAAAGGCTGGGTGTCGGATGCAGGAGAAGAGGGTCATCTGTCGACAGAGCTGGTAGGCAGGTAGGGACTGGGTTGGGGAGGGGGGCTCAGATGGGAGAAGGTGACTGGGTCTGGGGGGGGGGGCTCAGATGGGAGAAGGGGACTGGGACTGAGTCTGAGGGGCCTCAGATGGGAGAAGGGGACTGGGTCTGGGAGGAGGGGCTCAGATGGGAGAAGGGGCCTGGAGCTGGAACTGGGGTCTGAGAAGGGGGCAGGAGGGAGAATGGGGCATTCCTGGGGCAGGTGGGAGAATGGGTCTGGGTCTGAAAAGGGGGGGCCCTAATGCAAGGCATGTGGATGAAGGGGACTGGAACTGGGGGCTGAAAAGGAGGGTAGGTGGGATAAGGGGGCTAGTACTGGAACTGGGGGCTGAAAAGGGGACAGGGAGAAGTGGCTGGGGCTGAAGCTCGGGACTAGTGGGAAAAAGGGCTGGGGTTGCAACTGGGGGCTGAAAAGGGGACAGGGAGAAGTGGCTGGGGGCTGAAGCTTGGGACTGGTGGGATAGTGGGGCTGAAACTGGGGGCTGAAAAGTGGGGGCAGGTGGGAGATGTGGGCTGGTTCTGGAACTAGGGGCATTTGGGATAATGGGGCTGGAACTGGGGGCCGAAAAGAGAGGGCAGAGAAAGAGAGAGGGAACAGATCCTGGATTGAAGGGGGAGCGAGAGGGAGGACAGACCCTGGATGGATGGGAGGGGGAGGGCAAATGGTGGATTGAAGGGGCAGAGAGAAAGGGCAGACAGTGGATGGAAGGGGGAGAGAGAGAGGGCAGACAGGCAGTTGGTGGATGAAATCTAATTAAAATTGGGTGTGCGTGCAAATTTGCATTCACAATTTTGAGTGACCTTTATAGAATTAGGGGGAAAATGAGGGGACGAGTTTAAATACAATAGGAAAAAAAGGCATAGTATAAAACGGGCTGCTCAGCTCCAAACAATTTCAGCAGATTTTCTATGTAGAAAAAGCAGGGATTACTGTCAGAGGATTACCTTCAACAGGTGACAAGTTCTCCCTATTGCTAAGAAAAGTAACTAATTATAATGGTTCAAAAAACACATTTCCATAGTTATTAAACTATATAAAACATTTATATAGGAACTTTAGAAGAAAATGGGATCTGAGCAATAAAAATTAGCTCTGTCTTTTTTTGTGTATTTTTAGACACATTTTATCTGCCACCCCATAAAGCTTTTAATTCTGAGCCCCTTTTACGAAGCTGTGACCAAAATGGGGCCATCAGGTATAAGGCAGGTCTTTTTTTCAGGAAATGGCTATGCGGCAAGTGAAGCACTTGCTGCATGGTCAGGTCGGAGGGGGGGGGGAGCCCTTACCGCCACCCATTGAAGTTGTGGTAAGGGCTCCCACGCTAACCCAGCACTGCCTGATTACCGCCGGGTACACACCGGTGCTACAAAAAAATATATATTTTTGTAGCGTCGGTTATGACTGCACGCTGCAGTAGTCTAGCGGTACTTCCTTTTTAGCGAGCGGTAAGCCCACTCCGCTGGTTCCCTGCTCCCTCTGCCCCGGAACAGGTTACTTCCTGTTCCGGGGCAGAGGGAGCAGGGAGCCATTGGAGCCGACAGGTGCGCGGCTGCTCTCTGCACCCTCAAGCAGCCAAGAATGCACCCCGGGGGGGGGGGTGTCATTGCGCTGGGGGGGGGGGCTTGATGCACCGGGGGGGTGTCATTGCGCCGGGGGGTTGTCGTGCTGCACCTGGGGGGGGGGTGCGCAGCAGTGATCCGTCCCAGGTGGCAGCCGACCTAGGATCGCCACTGGCGATCCCACACTGATATCATCCCTTCCACCTCTAGGAGATACAGGAATATAAAACACTCTAGTTGTGGAAGAAAGGTAGTCAGATGAAATGCCTAAAATCTCAGTCATGTATTTCCTCAGCATGCCTTCAGCATTCAGCCCAGTTTGTCTCGAGAAGTTTATAAATTGAAGATTTTTTAATTCTGGACAGATTTTCAAAGGCTTCCTATTTCCTTTGAGTAGATGTATTTTCCTTAATTAAAGCTACCGCCACATTTTCTAGTTTCTCTATTTACAACTCCACAGTATCAAATCGTTTGCCTTAATCTGAACTAGCAAGAGCATGATCTGAAACGGTTCTGCACAACCCAGTTAGTTGTTCTTCCAATGTCTTAAATCAACCAGTTAAAACATTATTCCAGACTATCAATCACAGGCCAAAGAGATTCAAGAGTGATCACAGTAGAACTGACAAGAGAGAATGCCCATTTTTGCCTGCTTGTATTAAAAGTTAGGCGCAGTGCGTTACAGAATACACTTAGGGAGTTGTACGCATATATTCTAATTATTGCCAATTAGTGCTAATTATTTATTTATTTATTTATTTGGTGCACTTGTACCTCACATTTTCCCACATGAGCAGGCACAATGTGGCTTACATTAAATTAAGAGGATACAATACAATACATTGATGGCACAGAATCGGAATGTGACAGGAGGGGAAGGTACCTGAGACGACACGGGGTAAATATCAGGGATGAAGAGCCAACAAGCGTGAGAGGTTAAACATCGGAGTTGCCAGCGGAATAAGCCTTGTCGAATAAGAATGTTTTTAAGGACTTCTTAAACAGTTGGTGGTCGATGAGCTCTTTAAGTGGTTTTGGCAGAACATTCCAGGATTTTGGACTGATGTAGAGGAAGGACAAAGCATAAAGGGTCTTGTATTTAACATTCCGGCAGGTGGGGTAATGTAGATTGAGGTAGGTCCTTGCAGTTCTTAGGGCGTTTCTAGATGGTAGATCGATTAGATTGAGCATGTAATCAGGTGCATCTCCATAAATTATCTTGTGTGTAAGTGAGCAGATTTTAAATGTAATACGGTCTTTGACAGGGAGCCAGTGTAGTTGAAAGCGTAGTGGTTGAGCTGGTGGAACAAAGCGAGATTTCCCCAGTATTAGTCTTGCAGCAGTGTTTTGAGCTTGTTAAGTGCTGTTAACAACGCTGATTGGCTTGTTAAGCCAATTAAGTTACTCGCGTTGTTACAGAATATGCTTGGATTTCAGAGCAGAATGCTAGGCACGCTATATATATAATCTGGGGGTTTGCACCTCCTAAATAAAGATGCTAAGAGCTCCACATTAAAGGCCTCTTTTACCGAACTAAACTAGTGATTCCTGCGCAGCAATACCAACAAAGCCCATTCACTTTGAATGGGCTTCATCGTTATTGCAGCGCTGGAATCGCTAGCGTGGTTGGGTTCAAAAAGGCCCTTATTTTTTTTCAGTGGCCACTCGCTAATGTTATCATTAGTGCATGTAAAAACAAAATATCTAATGAGGAAGAGAATCAAAATCTTCTCATTGAAACCACAAACCAACAGGATTCTCTATATAATGCTTAGCTGTCAGACTTGTGAGTTCTTGTACCAAGTAAAGCACTGTTGAGCCCGGTACTCAGACCAGGCTCTGCTTGGCGGCTGGACATCCCAGGGTTTCACCTGCGCTGACCGCCGTTCCCCAGAGGTTGAGCCCCTAGGTGCGGGCGGCCTGCAGGACTTACGGAACGGAGCTGGAAGCGGGGTGATGAATGTATCGGTCAGGCAGGCAGCAGGTCAAGAGAGTAATCCAGGTACAAGCGGAAGTCAGTAGGCAGGCGGCAGGCAAAGAATGATCCAGGCACAGGCAAAAGTCAGTAGGCAGGTGGCAGGCAAGAGAGTAATCCAGGTACAGGCGAAAGTCAGCAGGCAGGCGGCAGGCAAGAGATTAATCCAGGTACAGGCAAGTCAGTAGGCAGGCGGCAGGCAAAGAGTGATCCAGGTAGAGGCGAAAGTCAGTAGGCAGGCGGCAAGCAAGAGAGTAATCCAGGCACAGGCGAAAGTCAGGCAGGCAAGAAAGTAATCCAAGTACAGGCAAGTCAGTAGGCAGGTGGCAGGCAAAAGGGTAATCCAGGTACAAGCAAAGTCAGCAGTGAGGGACCAGTAGATAAGAAACGGACTACAGAGTTAGAAACACCTACTAAAGTAGAAGCCGAAGCAATGAAGCAGAGGAAGAGCTTCTCAGAAATAGTGCTGGCGTCTGACGTCAGCAGGAATCAGCTGGGGAGGAGAGCTGTCATAGGCCAATAGTAGTGAAGGAAAGGAGAGCAGGAGGCCACCTGCAGAGGCCAAAGGCCAATCCCCCCAGAGCAAGGAGGCGGGGCCACGGCCCAGAGTAGCCCGCAAGCTGGAGTGCTGGAGGAAAGACATTGGCGTGCGCACGGCACTGGCGGGAACGGCGGACAACACCAGCAACATCGGAGCAAGCACCGCGCCACCAAGAGAAGCGTCAGTCCAGCACAGCGATGCCGAAGAGAACGTCAGACCGGCTACGGAGGTGAGGAATGTGACATTATCCAACAGAGGTTTTTTGCCAATGATGAAGCAGCCCTGATCCCGTGGCATTTAGCCGGGAGCTTTTTGAGGCTTTTTCCTCCGCTCACTAACCATCATTAGTGCATGGCCAGAAAATTAAATAATTGAAAAAGGCTGAATTTACAGCTGTGCTAGAAATGAGTTTAGCGCACGGGAAAGTCCTGTGTTAGGATGTGCTACGCTCATTTATTAGTGCAGCTTGGTAAAAGGTCTCTTAATTTCCTCTAGCATCTAATTACTACATTTTTACTAAGGTGTCCTAACAGATTTAGGGGTCCTTTTACAAAAGCCACGGTAAAAAGTGGCCTGCAGTAGTGTGGGTGCATCTTTTGGGCGCCCGCTGGGCCACATTTTACCGCATCTGGGA
This sequence comes from Microcaecilia unicolor, assembly GCF_901765095.1. NCBI lineage: Eukaryota > Metazoa > Chordata > Amphibia > Gymnophiona > Siphonopidae > Microcaecilia > Microcaecilia unicolor. Next base: position 15,522,463 of record NC_044038.1, on the reverse strand, counting down.
AAAAGGCCATGTTTTAATGGGCTGGGAAATGGGTGTGCATGGGAAATGTTGCCTCCCCAAGCATCTAAGTCAAGGACCACTTTATCACATGTAGCTAACTGCAGTCAAAATCTTGGGGATGGACCCAACAGTTAACACATGCTAATCGCCAAAATTACCATAAAGTAACTGCAAATCCTTAGTGGAGCTTAGTAAATCAGGCCTTTAACCATTAATATTTCCCAGCACAAACCAGCTGACTTTGGGATTCTCTTTTCCGGGCATACTGTACGTTCTGCAGATTAGGGCAGGACTGGACATTACTGACAAGCACATTGGGAATGTTTGTGTGTTTGTGGGGGGGGGGGGGGTGAGGGAGTACATACAGGCATATCAGGGACCCCCCCCCCCCCAATACCAGAGAACTTGTTCATACATTTATGGTGTAAAAAGCTATTTTGAAAACGTCATCTTAACTTATATTCCTAGTATAGCTCTTAGAGGTACTTAAAAAAGGTTATTTATTTATTGCATTTGTATCCCACATTTTCCCACCTATTTGCAGGCTCAATGTGGCTTACAGAGTCCTGTTATGGCATTGTCATTCCAGGATATCAGATACAATTGGTGATGTAAAAAGATTAAGTAAGGGGAAAAAAGAAAAGATTTAGACGGGCAAGAAAGAGGCATCCCCAGGGTTGGGTTTAGATTGGTGGAAAACAGACAGTGCCTAGGTTGCATTTTCCAAACTTTGCACATCATTTTCCAGCAAAATTCTACTTGCAGAAAAACCTGGTACAAGTGACTGCACAGTCTTTATGCTTGTAGTAAGCCTGAAAACTAATGTACATGGGTACATTTGCTTTGAGAACTGGTGCTAAGTCTGTGGGTAAAAAGTACATATGGTCTTGCAAATGGACTACATAAAGTGCTGGTTAGGCATCCAGGCAGAGCTCTCTAGAGCTTCCGTTTTATTTTGCACAGACATACATTCCATATGCATGGAACATTTGTTTGTTGGAGAGCATTAACCTGCTGTTCCAAAACCCTAAGTTGAGCTGCCAGATCCAGAGGCTGAGAATCAGATTAAAGCTCAGAAACAATAACATTGCTTACTGTGGAGAGAGACGTTTTCAGGCTGGTAATTGCTGTCCGGATAAAGCATCTCTCTGGAGTCTTAGGCTTCATTAATAGAGGGGGCTCTGGCCACCAGCCAGCTATAAATCCTGTCCCCCTCTTTTCTGCAGTGAAAGTGTTTTAGATTTGACTACTGTTAAGTCCTCCTGTGTCATAACTGCTCTGGGGGGAGACTTCTGTTGCTTCCTGGGCTCCAGATTCTGCTTCTCCTCCTTGAGCTACTGCGGGCAGGAAATGAGTAAAGTGTTCTTACAGAATGAGGTCACAGCCTGTGAAAGTGGGCACCTAGTTACAGAATTGTCCCCTTTTTGCTTAACTTTGTTCTTAGGCTGGAACCTTCTTCCTCAGGTCAGGATAGTACTGAATTGTTTGAAACTTAATAAATTGCACAGAACCTCAAGAAAGCCAGGATAAATGTTAACGAACTGCACTTGTACACTATTCATTTAAGAACTGGGTTTGTTTAGTTATCCTAAAGACTAGATGGAAACAAAGGTCTGAGGAAACTCCTATTTAGCTTGTTGGCATCATCCGCAAAAGTTATGTCTTCCCATCTCACCCCTCTGCTGCATTATCTAAGAAAATACTGAACAGAACAGTGATTCTGCACTGACCCTTCTGTCAGCCCATTAGACACCTTCTCCACAGGGTAAGCTTCATTAACTGCCCCCTGTATTGCTTATTACACAGCCATTATCTAATCCAGTTTACTATTTAAGGCCTAGCTGCAGACTGTCTGCTTTGTTTATGAGTCTCCTGTGTGAAACAGTGTCAAAGGTGCAATGAGCAAGCTCTGAAAGGATTTCTGGGCGGTGAGTTGTGCAATACACCTCTTAATGGTTGTTATCATAAAGGGAGCTTGATTACAGAGGATAGCACTCAGTCTTTGACTCATGTGTTCCATATTCTTTAATTATTTTATTCTTATTTGTATCACATCAGTAAGTTGTGCATAAAAAACATTCAAATGAACACGATATGTACAATGAAAAGACAAATGAGCATAACATTTTTTTTGGGTCCCTGCCCACAGGGGGATTTATAATGACTTCATAATCTTTGAGTTTTTGAGAAATATCCTTAAAGTATTCATATAAATAACTTGAAGTGGAGATTTTTATTCATGAACAAAACAAGTGTCTGACAGTTTCTCCCTCAGGCATTTGGCTAGATAAAAGCTTTCAAATGCTGCACGGGGGAAACAGTTGATTTCTCCCTTGTTTGCTGATTAGAAAAAAAAATAGCAATCTGTTGTTGAATTTGAATGTCTGAAAATAATGCATCTTAGTCTGCACAGCCCTTATTTGTCAAAGCCGTCAGTTTTTATGTGACATGTTTGCATCTCCACTACAACAGAGCAATCAAAAATCTACATTCTGCTGCTTCAGATTACAAACTTGTCATTTCATTAGTCTGCACATATTTGTCCTACTAGCATTAGTACACAAATGTGTGATTGGATTGGTGAACTATTGTGGATTGATTTCAATATTTTCCCTCTTAATTATGTAGCCACAGTTTAATTGCATAAAATAACAAATATTTGGAGCAGTTGGTGGGTGTGTACCATGGTGCATCATTCTCCTTTGGTACCAAAGAAACAGCTTTAAACTCTTAAACTCTTCCTGCTGTGGTCTAATTTTAATATTCAGATTGACTGTTTTCACACTAACAGAAATAGAATCTGTTTAGCATTTCCTACATAGACAGTCAACAATAAACCACAGGATTAGAATGTACTGCCAGTTCTCTTATACAACCACAAGATGTCACTGTTATCCCAACAGACAACAAACCAGAGAAGCACTGAAAACCCAGTAATCTTTCACCTATGCCATGTTAATCTTCTTAGCAACCTGCTATTCTACCTTCAATTCCGTGTTCGTCCTCCATGCGTTTCTTGTTTTGGATAATGTGCAACAAATAACACCAGCAGTGATTGTGAGCAATAGCACAGCAACCTAGAGATCTGCAAATCCGCTCACATATGACTCCGGTTAAGACATAATTCTAACAGTTTCAGAGAACAGTTCCCTCAAGGTATCATTGCCAGATTTGTAGCTGCAAAGTCCCAAATGTGAACCTTCTTTAGGAGTCATGCATAACATAATGCATCATTAGGGGGCCATGAGGATTTGCGAGGAAACCGGTATGGCAGGGGCTGTCGGTTGCTACTTAATAAAGCATGCATTTTCCAAATGTAAAAAATATTCACAGCAAAAAAATGTCTAGTTTTGCTAATTTAGGAGGGAAGTTATATACATGGGCTGTCGTTAAAAGCCGGCTACCCAACGCTGAACATCGCCAGTGCCACTATAGCGCCAGACCCCTTAGAGAAAAACTGCACTGGCTCCCACTGAAGGATCGAACCGCATTCAAGATTTGCACCTTGGTTCACAAACTTATTTACGGAGATGCCCCATCTTACATGTCAGACCTAATAGACTTACCAGAGAGAAACAACAAAAGTTCATCACGCACTTGCTTAAACCTTCACTATCCCAGCTGCAGAGGAGTTAAATAAAAATCTATACATACATCTATCTAGGTTCTCATACATCTGCACACAACTGTGGAATGAATTACCGATCAACATAAAAACAACACACGACAACCTTCCGAAAATTACTGAAGACTTACTTATTCACAAAGACATACAAAAAAAGATTCCCCATAACGATTTGACTCCCAAATTACTCCAAAAACAACTATTATGGAATTCTCCTAATTTGTTTATTTCATTACATCCTCATTACTGAACATTATATCTTGTCCTGATATCATTATGTTATGTTTTATCTGTTTATCCACTTCCAAGCCTACATGATATACCTATGCACCTTTATTTGTATTAATTCTGAAATTATTATTCCGTTAAGATGATTGCTATGATATTCTTTTGCACCTTATCTGCTTTTATTCTGAAATTCTTATTCTATCAATGTGAATGTCGTTGTAACATTTTGTAAGCCACATTGGGCCTGCAAATAGGTGGTAAAATGTGGGATACAAGTGCAGCAAATAAATAAGTAAAAAATAAATTTCACTTTAAATATTGATCAGGATAAGAATAGCGCTTAGCAAGATGCATGTGCAAAACCCAATTGTTGACAATTAACACCAATAATTTTTAGCAGTCAATTATTGGCTGTAATTGGCTTGCTAACCAATTTAGGGGCCCTTTTACTAACTGGCTCATTTTCGAAAGAAAGGGGCATCCAAAAAGTGACACGAAAGGTACATGGGCGTCCCCGTGAAAGAAGGCCGCCCAAATGCAATAATCAAAACCGGGCCGTAAGGGCGTCCTCAACGCGAGGATGCCCATCTATGGTTGTCCCCACAGAGGGGGTGTTAAGGGCGGTGTTACGTGATGTGCGCCCCCAGCGTATAACGTCTTGCGAAACGGGTTCGCATGGGTCGGAACATGAGCGTTCTTAATTAGAACTGAAATAAAAGCGACCAGAGTGCGGGGGAAGTCATCTTTAGACCCATTAGCGATTTTCTGCAGTTGGAGAGTGGCGAGAGCGTTGTTGGGAGAGAAAGCTGAATCGTTGTTTGGCGGGTCTACAATGTGAAGAGCGATCCAAATAAGGATCAATTGGGAAGTTGAAGTCTCCTCCAATTATAGGATGATAATTGAGAGCTTTTCACCCAGAAATGTTAATTTTTTGAAAGAAATTAGGATCATCTATATTTGGAGCATAAACATTAATTAATGTTTATTTATTTATTTATTTGTTGCATTTGTATCCCACATTTTCCCACCCACTTGCAGGCTCAATGTGGCTTACATTTTCCGTCATGACTTATGCCATGTCAGAGTACAGATACAATTGGTAATATATATAGAGACATGGATGATATAATGTTAGAGGTTTGCCCTCCAAAGAACCTTCTAGATGAGACCATCTGCCTTCGATGTCATGGATGTGAGAGATTAGTTTTCTGGGCTTATATAGCATTGATCAAACCATTTATTTATAAGTTTGGAGCTTTCATGTGTGTCTCAATGAGTTTCTTGCAGAAAGCAAATCTCAGAATTTTTCATTTTCAGATATAGTAAGAGTTTCTTTCATTTAATGGGATTAGAGATCCCTTTAATGTTAAGGGATAATATACGCAGCTTCATCATTGGTAATATCAAAGTTTTGTATCCAGCTGAGTATTAAAACACATACATGCATGACGAGAGATTTGCAAATAATTAGCAGGTGAAGAAACGTCATAAATAAAAAGAAGTCAATAAATGGAACAAGAAAAAGAAAACAGTCTTAACAAGAATAGAACGTTTGTTCCATGTATAAAAGTGATGTAAATCGCTTATGGGGCACATGCGACCAGTTTAGACACAAAAAAGAGTTTAAGCCAGCATGCAAGAAAATATTTTGTAAATAGCATCATTGCAAATATACTATTAGTAATTCAGAGAATCTGTGAATGTATTTGAGAAAAATAACTTCTTTAACTGTTACTTTCCAGAAATTCAGGCCATATAGAGTGATCAAATATCACATATTGGTAGTAGAGTCTTTATCAAGAAATTTTTGCAGATCAGCAGGATCATTATAATATTTAGTAGTATTTTGAAAAGTTACCTTCATGGTTGCAGGGTATAAGAGGCCATATTGAGCGCCTATGGCTTTTAGTTTAGGACGTAATTCAAGAAACATCTTCATTTTTTTGCAGTGGGTTTAGAGAAATCCGGTACCAATAGAACTTTTACTCCAGCATACATCAGAGGAAATTTTGAACAAGTATTATTAATAACATAAGTTGATCATGACAAAGAAATTTAACAATGATATCATTGGCGTGGGTAGTTTTTCCCAGGAGTAGGCCGCAACGTAATACGCATTACGCACTACCACTTTATCCCTCACGCTGGGAATGAACTTTCTATATTCGACTGTCTAACGCACTCTATAATTTACTCTATCATTCAGTGGCGTAGCCAAGGGTGGGCCCGAGTGGGCCCAGGCCCATCCACTTTGGGTTCAGGCCCACCCAATAGCAGCACATCTCTAATGTGGCTGGCAGGGATTCCCAAGCCCCACCAGCCGAAAACTCCCAACTGTCCCTCCTGCATACCTTTTAAATAGTAGATCTTTGCCTGCTACAAGCAGCAACTGATACATACTGTTCGCACTGGCCCTGCAACCTTCCTTCTGATGTATTCCCACTTATACGGAAACAGGAAGTTGCATCAGAGGGAAGGCTGTGGGGCCAACATGAGCACTGTGTATTAGTTGCTGCTCATTCCAGTGAAAATCTGCTATTTAAAATGTATGCGGGGGAGGGGGATGTTTGAGAGAACATATGGCATGCAGGCAAGAGAGACCAAGTTACTTGTGAAACAAGGCGGAGTTCTGCCCACCCATCTTGGGCCCAGGCCCACCCAAAATTGGGTGTCTGGCTACGCCCCTGCTATCATTTACGAACTTTAATGCAATACCACTTTGTATTTCTCAATCCGGAAATGGCGATCGCCATTACGGCATAATGTACGCCACATTGAGCCTGCAAATAGGTGGGAAAATGTGGGATACAAATGCAACAAACAAATAAATACGGTGAGCATGCTCTATGTCTAACACTGTGTCGGCAGGCAGATCAGCGATTTTTATGAAGAACGATCTGAAAAACTGAAATATAGCCTTACCCTCAATTTGTTCAGGTACTCCAAGTATGCGAATATTAGTTCTTCTCAAACAATTAGATAACTCCTCAATATCACGCTGCATGAGATCAATTTTATTCAGTTTGCGGTTCATTTCCAAATGAAGTGCGTCATGAGCTGACATACGATCTTCAAGAAATTCAATTCTAGCATTGAATTGGGTAAGTTGGGTAGAGATTGTGATTAATTCTGATTTATTTCAGAGGTGGTGCTGAGATTTTGCTGCATTAAGATATGTAAAGCCTTTATATCGTCTGCAAGAGATTCTGCTTTGTCACGCGGTAACGGTGTTTGCAGGGCCTTTTCTGGTGTAGAGAGGTCCGTTTTGTTCCTTTTAGAGGCTGAATGGAGAGAGTACGAACCTTCGTTTCGATTAGATTTTGAAGTCATCTTGTTAAGATACGTTGAGGGTGAAGTTATATACGATAAGACAAAATAATCAGGTACTATATCGTGACAACAGAGAGAAAGCCGGCAGGAGAGAAAACTCTAAGCATCCATGCTGGATGACGTGACGCACTTCCCCCTGCCGCATGCCCATTTTTGGCAAAAATTTAAAAATGGCATTTTATGCAGGTGCGCTGAAAAATGATTCTGCATGCACTCAAAACACGTGTCTACACTACCACCAGTGGCATAGCAAGGGCGGGGCGGTGGGGGGCGGTCCACCCTGGGTGCACGCTGCTGGAGGGGTGCAGAGAGCAGCCACGCGCCTGTCGGCTCCGCTGGTTCCCTGCTCCCTCTGCCCCGGAACAGGTTACTTCCTGTTCCGGGGCAGAGGGAGCCAGTGGAGCCGACAGTCGCGTGGCTGCTCTCTGCAGCTAAGAATGCAACCGGGGGGGGGGGGGTTGATGCGCCAGGGGGGTGTCATTGCACCAGGTGGGGTGTCGTGCTGCACCCTGGGGGGATGGACGCCGCTGCACCCGGGGGGGGGGGGGGGTGTGCAATGGCGATCCGCCCTGGTTGGCAGCCGACCTAGGAACGCCACTGACTACCACAGGCCATATTTCAGCGTACCTTAGTAAAAGGGCCCCTTAATGACTAGCAGGTCAAAGCATTGTGCACAGGTAAACACCGGTGACATAAAGAACTCTGAAGGCAACGAAACAGTGTGATAAGGCGGTGGCCGTAGCTAGAAGGTTGTTAGGCTGTATAGAGAGAGGTGTGACCAGCAGAAGAAAGGAGGTGTTGATGCCCCTGTATAAGTCATTGGTGAGGCCCCACCTAGAGTATTGTGTTCAGTTTTGGAGGCCGTACCTTGCGAAGGATGTAAAAAGAATTGAAGCGGTGCAAAGAAAAGCTATGAGAATGGTAAGGGATTTGCGTTACAAGACGTATGAGCAGAGACTTGATGAACTGAACATGTATACTCTGGAAGAAAGGAGAAACAGGGGTGATATGATACAGACGTTCAAATATTTGAAAAGTATTAATCCGCAAACGAACCTTTTTCGGAGGTGTGAAGGCGGTAGAACGAGAGGACATGAAATGAGATTGAAGGGGGGCAGACTCAAGAAAAATGTCAGGAAGTATTTTTTCACGGAGAGAGTAGTGGATGCTTGGAATGCCCTCCCGCGGGAGGTGGTGGAAATGAAAAGGGTAACAGAATTCAAACACGCGTGGGATAAACATAAAGGAAGCCTGTTCAGAAGGATTCAGAAGGAATGGATCCTAAGGAGCTTAGCCGAGATTGGGTGGCAGAGCCGGTGGCGGGAGGCGGAGATAGTGCTGGGCAGACTTACACGGTCTGCGCCCTGAAAAGGACAGGTACAAATCAAGGTAAAGTATACACAAAAAGTAGCACATATGAGTTTATCTTGTAGGGCAGACTGGATGGACCATGCAGGTCTTTTTCTGCTGTCATTTACTATGTTACTATGTAACGCCAGTAACTGATAGGAACAGGTCAAAAGACAAGCTAATATTAATGTCATCAGATGGCTTTTGTCATCTTCATCTGTTTCACCGTAGCCCTGTTGGAGTTATCCCAATGAAATGCTATTCCCCTGTTAGAAAGACTGCAGAAATTTCAGCTATGGGTGGGATGGAGAAGAAAAATGAAATTACATTCCCAGCAGTCACTGAAGCTGGAAGTTCTGGACTGAGTCCAATGACCAGCTCTTAGATTTTGTGCTGTATTTTATCAAACCTGTCACTGCTTCCTGCATTCCCCATTCCTAAGTGAGTGATCTCATTAGAGCTCGTTTACAGTTTGCACTCTCTTGGGCTCCTTATTCCTGTAGCTTCCCCAGCTCCGACCCTTTCCACATTTCAACTGTGGGGTTATCAAATGGCCAGTTTTGTGATGAAAGTAAAGCACCATATATGCAGGGGAATTTTACGTCAGCATATATATATTCAGCAGGTTTCAACAGACATTCTCCTTAGCAGGCGTTTTTTTAACAGTGCAACAAACAGCATTTCTGGAAAAGAGAGATTTTTAAATGAGAGAGTCCTCAACCCCCATTGTACCAGCCTATATTAGACTGGATGGAGTGCCAGCCTGGATTCCTGCCATGATCGGGGCACTGTTTCAGGACAAAGAGATTCATATATACACGAAAAAAGTGAGCAGACACCACAAAGTGATTTGAAAGGTATTAGTCTCAACTGGCAGATAAAGAAGGGTCCGTGTAAGGGAAGAAATATTAGTAAATGCTGCAAGAGAGAGAGCAGGAAGTTGGTCAGGCACAGGCAGAGTGGAAGGAAAGAGAAGCACGTGGATGAATTGGGTTTCTCTGAGATTGTGCTGTAGTCCACACAAGGGAGATTAAAATACTTCATCCCAAGTGCAGCAAAGCAAAGATAAATCAGACAGTACTGTGGACAGTCTGGCAGGGAACTAATTAGGAGTGGGGAAAATACATTTACATTCAGAAAGAGAGGAAGGAATACACGCCAAGCAGGTGAGAGAGTCCCCTGAGACTGATGTGCAAGGACCTGTCAGGAAGAACCTGTTCTTCTGATTGATACATTTCTTTGGTAAACAGTTACCATGGATGCTGCGGTTCATAAAAATTCTGTCTCGGTTTTATATGAACCACGTGCATAAAAACAGTATCCCATGTCCATTAAGTCCACCACTGGAGTACAGCATTCAGTGGCCCTTGTACTAAGCCGTGTAGGTGCCTGCGCGTACCGAACGTGTTCCAAATTGGAGTTACCGCGTGGCCCTTGCGGTAATTGCAATTTTGGCGCGTGTCTGAAAAATATATTTTATTTTCTGACACGCGGCAGCTACGCGGGTCAACTGGCATGTGACGCACGTAGACCGTTACCGCCTGAGACCTTACCACTAGGTCAATGGCTTGCGGTAGGGTCTCGAACTCAAAATGGACGCGCGTCAATTTTCATTTTGCCGCACATCCATTTCCGGCAACAATTTTAAAAAGGCATTTTTTTGTAGGTGCGCTGAAAAATAATTCTGTGCATGCACAAAACCGCAGGCCATTTTTCATCGCACCTTAGTAAAAGGACCCCTCCGGTATTCGTTGATAAGTGTCCTCCTTACACAGATTCCATACGCACAGTAAATGAGTGCATTGCTAATTAATAATTACAGTGCATCTCATAAGTGACTGTTGGAATTAGCTGCTATTTTTTCCCTTTGGCATGTCACAGGTCAGCCCCAAGTTTGGACTGGATGGAGCCAGTGTTTTGTTTACTATCTAGTGCTGTTCTTTGCAAAACTCTGATGTAAGTGTTCTGCTAAGTGTTTAACCAAGAGTCCACCCTCCACCAGACTCATTTCCCGGGAGTCCTCAATCTCCGTACACAAATAAGCTGCCATTCACTGTCCTCGGAAAGCAGACAGAGGATTTTGGAACCTTACATAGTCCACACTGATCAACAGACTGGAAGATTTTCCAGTTCTGCAGAAGTGTGTAACAATATCTGAGTTACAGCAGAGTCCTTTATTACTCTCCAAACAGGAATCTGGTTCTTTTTTTTTTTCCAGATACACTCTTCTACAGCTGCTAAGCCACAGTAAAATCTGGGTTTACCACGTGAAAACACAGGACTTTCCTGCATGCTAAGCCCAGATTTATTGCAGCAGTGTATTAAGGATTTTTCTCAATTGTTTTTTGCAACTCCCATGCTAATTTTTCCATTAGCGTCAAGTCTGCGTTATCCTGTTAGCGCGTGCTAATGTGAATGCGCTAACTGGATAATACTTCCACACCTACTCCCTGCCCATGACATGCCTGTTCCTGAAAAAAAAAATTAAAAATTAAGTAGCATATGATTAACGCACTCTGGGGTCCTTTAACTAAGCTGCGGAAAAAAGGGCCCTGCGGTAAAATGTCCCCCCCCCCCCCCCCAGAAAATGGCCACGTAGTAAGATAACCCTTACCACATGGCCATGCGGTGGGGATCACTTACCGCTCCATGGTGCGACCGCACCTTGAGTATTGTGTTCAATTCTGGTCGCCGCATCTCAAGAAAGATATAGTAGAATTGGAAAAGGTGCAGCGAAGGGCGACTAAAATGATAGCGTGGGATGGGACGACTTCCCTATGAAGAAAGACTAAGAAGGCTAGGGCTTTTCAGCTTGGAGAAGAGACGGCTGAGGGGAGACATGATAGAGGTATATAAAATAATGAGTGGAGTGGAACAGGTGGATGTGAAGTGTCTGCTCACACTTTCCAAAAATACTATGACTAGGGGGCATGCAATGAAACTACAGTGCAGTAAAATTTAAAACAAATCTGAGAAAATTTTTCTTCACCCAACGCATATTTAAACTCTGGAATTCGTGGCCGGAGAACGTGGTGAAGGCGGTTAGTTTAGCAGAGTTTAAAAATGGGTTAGGCGGTTTCCTAAAGGATAAGTCCATAAACCGTTACTAAATGGACTTGGGAAACATCCACAATTCCAGGAACAACATATATAGAATGTTTGTACGTTTGGGAAGCTCGCCAGGTGCCCTTGGCCTGGATTGGCTGCTGTCGGGGACAGGATGCTGGGCTCGATGGACCCTTGGTCTTTTCCCAGTGTGGCATTACTTATGTACTTATGTACCGCCATTGAGGTGGCGGTAAGGGCTCCTGCGGTAACCCGGCAGTAACCGGTCAGCACACAGTGATGCCTGATTACTGCTGGGTTAGCACCGCACTACCCAAAAAAATTTCCGGAGTGCTGGAAATGGCACGCACTTTAGCCAGAACTACCACCAGTGGCCGCGTTGGGCTGGCGGTAATTTCGGATTAGTGAGTAATAAGCCTGTGTTGGGCTTATTGCCACTTTGTAAAAGACTCCCTCTGGTTCCAACGCTCAGAAGCAAATACGGGTGCAAGAGGACATTAGCGCCAGACTAGTATCCACCTTTGCTCCCGCCAAACACTCAGAGCCAACAAGATGTCAAACAATGAGTTGGCAGGCTCTGGGCGCAGTGAGCATGCAAATGTATGCAAAAGAGGGCCTCTTGCATTCCTCCCTAATGCTCAGCGGGCAGTGCACCAAACAAGGGCACTCCTTCCTCGGCAAAACTGATGCCAGCTCGGAGCTGGCGTCAGAGTTGTGCCGAGCCGTGGAAAAGAGGAACCCAAACTATAGCTCTGTGATGCAAGGTTCCACATTAGGAGTCATTGCCCAGGAAAAGGATCTAGGTATCATCATTGATGATACATTGAAACCCTCTGCTCAGTGTGCAGAGGAAGCTAAGAAAGCAAATAGAATGCTAGGAATTTTTAGGAAAGGAATGGAAAACAAAAATGAGAATGTTATAATACCTTTGTATCGCTCTTCGGTGCGGCCGTACCTCGAATACTGTGTGCAATTCTGATCACCGCATCTCAAAAAAGATGTAGCAGAATTAGAAAAGGTACAGAGGAGGGCAACAAAAATGATAAAGGGGATGGGATAACTTCCCTATGAGGAAAGGCTAAAGCAGTAGATTTCTTTTGCTTGAAGAAGAGATGGCTGAGGGGAGATACGATAGAGGTCTATAAAATAGTGAGTGGAGTGGAACAGGTAGATGTGAATCATATGAGACTCTTTCCAAAAATACAAAGACTAGGGACCACCCAATGAAACTACTAAGTAGTAAATTTAAAACAACTTGGAGAAAATATTTCTTCACTCAACGTGTAATTAAATTCTGGTAATTTGTTGCCAGAGAATGTGGCAAAAGCAGCTAGCTTAGAAGGGGTTAAAAAAGGTTTGGATAATTTCCTAAACGAAAAGTCCATAAGCTGTTATTAAGACGGAGTTGCAAAAATCCACTGCTTATTTCTAGGATAAGCAGCATAGAATCTGTTTTACTCTTTTGAGATCTTGCCAGGTACTGGTGACCTGGATTGGCCACTGTTGGAAACAGGATACTGGGCTTGATGGACTTTCGGTCTGTTCCAGTATGGTGATGCTTATGTTCTTATGTTCTTTCTTGCTCCAGCAAACAGTCCCAGCATTTAACTTTACACTGAGTGAAAAAAAAATATTTTCTCCTGTTTGTTTTAAATGTGCCGCTATGAAATTTCATGGAGAGTCTTTTAGTCTCTGCACTTTTTTGGAAGAGTAAACAATTGATTCATGTTTTCCTATCCACTCCATTCAGGATTTATAGATCTCAGTCGTCTCTTCTCCAAGCTGAAGAGCCCTAACCTCTTTAGCCTTTCCTCATATGAGAGTCATTCCATCCCCTTAATCATTTTACTTGCCCTACTGGATAATGCCAAATTCAAACCCAAACAGTGGATCCACTATGTAGATGACACATTTGTCATCTGGCCCCACAGATGGAAAAACCTCTGTGAATTTTTAAACCATCGGAATAGCAGCCAGCCCAACATAAAATTCACCATGGAGACTGAGATCAATGGATACCTTTCCATTCTGGTGGTACTACTACTACTTATCATTTCTATAGCGCTACTAGACCTACGCAGCGCTGTACACTTGAATATGAAGAGACAGTCCCTGCTCGACAGAGCTTACAATATAATTAGGACAGACAAACAGGACAAATAAGGGATAAGGACAAAGAGTAGCAAGATTCTGGAATCCCAAAGAGTAGCAAGATTCTGTACATAATCCCAAAGGGTAGTAAGGGTGTTACTATGTTACTATGCTAACCATTATCTACATACAGAGTCCCACCACCATACACCAAAAGAGGTGCCCTTCATACACTAGTAATCAGAGCAATAAGGGGCCCTTTTACAAAGGAGCGTAGGTGCCTATGCGCGTCCAATGTGCGTCGAATTGGCATTACCGCCTGGCTACCATGTGCCCCGGGGCGGTAATTCCATTTTTGATGTGCGCCCAAAACATGTGGTAGAAAATATTTTCTATTTTCTACCGTGTGGTGCTTACCCGGTGGTAATCGACAGTTTACGCACACTGGCCGCTTACTGCCCGGTTAGCATGTAAGACTTTACTGCTAAGTCAGTGGGTGGCGGTAAGGTCTCAGCCCGAAAATGTACGCGTGACGGTTTTAATTTTGCTGCACGTCCATTTTCCGGTGCCATAAATGCCTTTTTTCCAAATGGACCTGCGCACGTCCAAAACACCAGCACAAGCCACTTTTAGGCGCACCTTAGTAAAGAGAACCCTGAGAGTCTGCAACCCATAGAATCTTTAGAACGAAAAGGACATCCTCCGGGACACGTTCATAGCTAATGGCTACAGCAGAAGAGCCACTTCTCAAGCCCTAAAGCTTCTGGACAACCCAAGCCACAAAGTCAACAACAACTAACAACCGTAACCTCCGTTCACAGGATAAATCCCTCCTCTCAGTACCCTTCTCCACCACCGCCAACTCCAGGCTCCGCTCATTCTGCCTCGCCTCACCCTATGCTTGGAACAACCTTCCTGAACCCTTACGCCAAGCCCCCTCCCTGCCCGTCTTCAAGTCTTTGCTTAAAGCCCACCTCTTCAATGCTGCGTTCGGCACCTAACCCTTACCGTTCAGTGAATCCAGACTGCCCAATTTGACTGCCCCTATTGGACCGACCGTTCACTTGTCTATTAGATTGTAAGCTCTTTGAGCAGGGACTGTCTCTCTTTGTTAAATTGTACAGCGCTGCGTAACCCTAGTAGCGCTCTAGAAATGTTAAGTAGTAGTAGATTATGACCCCATTACAAAGCAAAAACTCGTAACGCTCCCTTATGTCCAAGTAGTGACAGATCATATAGGTAAACTGCTAAAGAAGAAGAAGATCAAAACAGCTTGCAACGCACCACAGAAGATGGCATCCACACATATGTGAAAGACCTACTGCAATGGAATCTATGCGGGATGCAAAGAACAACTCATAAAGAAACTTCAGACCGCTCAAAACACAGCAGCCAGGCTTATATTTGGAAAATCACCATTCAAAAGTGCCAAACCCCTCCGAGAAAAACTGCACTGGCTCCCAATCAAAGAACGTATAACTTTTAAAATCTGCACCCTGTTCCACAAAATTATTTATGGCGAAGCCCTGAGATACATGACCGACCTTATAGACCTGCCAACCAGAAACACAATTGGACCATCAGGAACATACTTAAATCTTCACTACCCTAGCTGCAAAGGACTCAAGTACAAATCAATATACGGATCCAGCTTCTCCTTTATAAGCACGCAACTGTGGAATGCACTACCGAAAGCCATAAAAAAACAACGTACAACCACCTTAACTTCCAGAAATCACTAAAGACCAACCTGTTCGAAAAGGCAAACCCCATTTAAGTGCCTGAACCCAGCAATACAACGAAAACAAAGCCCATAATGAACACTATATAACTCTTCTTCTCTACGATTCTCCTAATGTTGTAACACATAATCTCTATCGATAATCATAGTAACATAGTAGATGACGGCAGAAAAAGACCTGCACGGTCCATCCAGTCTGCCCAACAAGATAAACTCACATGTACTATTTTTTGTGAATACCTTACCTTGATTTGTATCTGTCTTTTTCAGGGCACTGACCGTATAAGTCTGCCCAGCACTATCCCCGCCTCCCAACCACCAGCCCCGCCTCTCACCACCGGCTCTGGCACAGACCGTATAAGTCTGCCCAGCACTATCCCCACCTCCCAACCACCAGCCCCGCCTCCCACCACCGGCTAAGTTTCTGGGGATCCCTTCCTTCTGAGCAGGATTCCTTTATGTTTATCCCACGCATGTTTGAATTCCGTTACTGTTTTCCTCTCCACCACCTCCCGCAGGAGGGCATTCCAAGCATCCACCACTCTCTCCGTGAAAAAATACTTCCTGACATTTTTCTTGAGTCTGCCCCCCTTCAATCTCGTATCGTGCCCTCTAGTTCTACCGCCTTCCCATCTACGGAAAAGGTTAGTTTGCGGATTAATACCTTTCAAATATTTGAACGTCTGTATCATATCACCCCTGTTTCTCCTTTCCTCCAGGGTATACATGTTAAGGTCAACAAGTCTCTCCTCATACGTCTTGTAACGCAAATCCCATACCATTCTCGTAGCTTTTCTTTGCACTGCTTCCATTTTTTTAACATCCTTCACAAGATACGGCCTCCAAAACTGAACACAATACTCCAGGTGGGGCCTCACCAACGTCTTATACAGGGGTATTAAAACCTCTTTTCTTCTGCTGGTCACACCTCTCTCTATACAGCCTAGCAACCTTCTAGCTATGGCCATCGCCTTGTCACACTGTTTCGTCACCTTCAAATCCTCAGATACTATCACCCCAATCACATCACTTTGTTATCATCACCGGAGGCGGCTAACGTCTCGTGGTACTATGTAAGCCACATTGAGCCTGCAAATAGGTGGGAAAATGTGGGGTACAAATGTAACAAATAAAATAAAAAAAAATAAAGACCCGCTACCTCTGCTCCAAACCCCTGGAGTATACGAAATCGTACACTGGCGAAACCGGACACATTGTAGAGGAAAGGTGAAAGCAGCTTCCGCAACTTGGACTGCAAGAGAGCGTTGACCTTTTACATGGAGTGGACGAAGCCCTTCAGACAGTCTGCCCAATTGTTTGTTACTTTTGATCCCAACAGGAGGGGAGTTTGCCATCGGTAAACGCACCATTTCCAATCGGCTAGCAGATTGCATTTCCTTCCCTTGTGCCCAAGCTGGGCTGACGCTAGAGGGCCAAATCAGCTGTAGCACTTCATGCTGATGTAACTGGTCATGTGATTATTTATTTTATTTATGCATTCTTGTATTCCACTGTTACCCAGAAACAGGTTTCGGTTCAGTGGCTTACAATTTAAATTTTTGTGAAGTTCCAATCGTTTTTTTGATAGTTAGGACATGGGAGAGACATCTGTAGCTTATGCAGTTAGCTGTAGAACTTTTTAAAGAGGTAGGATTTCAGTTCTTTTCTGAATTGAAGATAATTACTACTACTACTACTACTTAACATTTCTAGAGCGCTACTAGGGTTACGCAGCGCTGTACAATTTAACAAAGAGAGACAGTCCCTGCTCAAAGAGCTTACAATCTAATAGTGATGTTTCTTGTGGCTTTTGGTACTGAGTTCCACCATTTGGATCCAGGTAGCTAAATCCTGCTGTGAAGCAGGGGCGTAGCCAGACACCCAAGTTTGGGTGGGCCTGGACCCAAGGTGGGTGGGCAGAACTCCGCCTTGTCCTACAAATGATTTGGTTTCTCCCTCTCTCGCCTGCATGCCATATGGTCTTTCAAACATCCCCTCTCCCCCATATACCTTTTAAATAGCAAATTTTCACCAGCAGCAAACAGTTGTTGGGAGTTTTTGGGTGGTGGGGCTTGGGGTCCCTGCCAGCCACATTATAAGTGTGCTGCTACTTGGTGGGCCTGGGCCCACCCCAGCCCACCCTTGGCTACGCCACTGCTGTGAAGATCGTTTTGTAGTTTATGTTTCTGCAGTTGGGTAGGTGAAGAAGTAGGTGTCCCCTGGTTTAAGGGTTAGCATTTCTTTAGATTTGATTTGAGGACAGAAAAATCTTGGAGAAAAAAAGATCGTTGGAGGCTGAGAAGAATCAAAGAGGCAATAGAAACACTAAAACACCCTAATAACTTCAGTGGAGACAAAGGGCTCATTCTAAACAAAGCATGGCAACTGCTGAGTCAAAAGAAATTGAGTGCAAAATGGACTGGTGCTGAGAAAAATGTCTTCTTCCCCCCTCCCACTACATATGAAGATAAACTTCAGCCCTCACAGCATTACCTGAAGAAAGCCACAGCACAATGGTTGACATGTTGGTTCCTTTACTCAGAAGTAGCAAGATCCAGACAATTGTAATAACCTTTTTTTTTTGGGGGGGGGGGGGGGGAGGGGTTGCTTCATGGATGTTTAATTAGTGTTTATTGGTTAAAACCTAAAATCAGAAGGCCAACAAATAAGGCAGGTGTAATATGTTGCAAGAATCTCATGAAGCATAGACAAATTACCATTGAGAATCAAATCTACATCTCTAACATATGCACAAACTGGTGAAGCTATCTGTTCAAACACCTGCACACTCTCTAACTTATGACGATCATCCTGGCCTACCCAAACAACCTCTATTTGCTCAAATTTAATTTTAGTCTAACCAAATTTCAACTGCTGCCAAATATTTTCTCAACCTAACCAACCTGGAATCACGATCGTGCCCCAAGGAAAGATATAACCGAGTATTATCTGTAAATAGAAAATGTTTGAAATTAGATTTCTGAATCAGTAAAAATACAACACATAAGAGACAAGAGTAATTGAAAGTCTGTTGAAACAAGCTGAGACCAACCTGTCAGAAGGCAAACCTGTGAAGTACCTTCCCTTTCCCCCCTCCCTCCCCAATCCCTGAGGACATCACTAGTCCAAAAGAATAGAATGACTAATACCATCAAAGCAGGTGCAAGATCTAGAAGTACTAACAAGCTCTCATTACCTCTGTCCCACTCAAGGCACTAAAGCAATCAGTGTGGTTTCTGAATCCTGATTGATAAGGTTCACGTTAGTCATAATCATTCAGAAAATCCATCAAATTCATGGCCACTACTTTTTCAATTATTTTCCCTAGGTATGGAAAATGTACAACCAAACCATCAAGCGTTGACCTTTTTCAGTTGTGGACTAATAGAGGCAGTTTTCAAGCATGAGGAAAGACCCCCTCCTCATGGGAAGCATTGCTCATTTGAGTTCAAGGTAAATACAGAACCTGGTAGGACACAACTTTGATTCTCAACCTCATCATCATCAGCAAATGCCTTTCCATAATCTCTAACCACAAGGGGTGTGCAGGCCAACAAATTTAATTTTGTTTGCTTTCCCATATTGTTTGCAGATGATTTTGTTCTGTTTTGCTTTTAAATTTCATTTCAGCGCAATGTCGCTAATTGGCGTAGCCACGGGTGGGCCAGGGCCCACCCACTTAGGGTTCAGGCCCACCCAACAGTAGCACACGTTTAGTGGTATCTGGTGGGGATCCCAAGCTCCACCAGCTGAAGACTTCCCCCTGATGGTAACAAAAATGCTACTCTCCATGATAACGGCACCTGCGCATGCTCAGTTTTCAGGGCATGCCTGCTGCAGACTGCCAAGGTGGAAAGAAGCATTTTCCCGCCAGCTGAGATATTGTTTTGGTGGTTGGGGGAGGGGAGGGTAAACACTTGGTGCCCACCCACTTCTTGCCTAGGCCCACCCAAAATCTGTTGTCTGGCTACGCCCCTGTAATAGTCCACATACAAGGTGGCCATTTTCTCTGGATGAGAAGACTATGTTCTTACTGGAAATTGAACCTCTTTCCTGATGAAGATACGAAACCTGGCTGTGTCGGTGGAGGTTCTCTCAATATTGAAATCAGCTGCCAGTTAAGTAACGTCATGGAAGTTATTGTGATTTTGAATATTTTGCTGGATTGTGTTTAATGCCACAAGTACTTAAGTGCTGGACTGTGCTTAAATGCCACAATTATAAAAGTTTCTGAAACAAGTGGCTTACTTTTTTCCCAAAAAATCTTCAGAAAAAATGTGGATCGATGACGATTTGCACTTCACTGCTCTGTGAAAGCTATATAAGCGGAAGAGAGTGTGTATGAACAACTTGAAAAGCTAAAGGTGGACAAAGCCATGGGACCGGATGGGATCCACCCTAGGATATTGAGGGAGCTCAGAGAGGTTCTGGCGGGTCCTCTTAAAGATTTGTTTATTATATCCTTGCAGACGGGAGAGGTTCCGAGGGATTGGAGAACGGCGGATGTGGTCCCCCTTCACAAAAGTGGTGATAGGGAAGAAGCTGGAAACTACAGGCCGGTAAACCTCACTTCGGTTATTGGAAAAGAAATGGAAGCGATGCTGAAGGAAAGGATAGTGAATTTCCTGGAAGCCAATAAGTTGCAAGATCCGAGACAACATGGTTTTACCAAAGGGAAATCGTGCCAAACGAATCTCATTGAATTCTTTGATTGGGTGACAGGAGAATTGAATCAGGGAAAGCTTTTGACACGGTTCCCCACAGGAGGCTCTTAAATAAACTGGATGGGCTGAAGATAGGACCCGAATTGGTGAACTGGATTAGGAACTGGTTGATGGACAGATGCCAGAGGGTGGTGGTGAATGGGATTCGCTCGGAGGGAAAGGTGAGTAGTGGAGTGCCTCAAGGATCGGTGCTGGGGCCGATTCTGTTCAATATATTTGTGAATGACATTGCCGAAGGATTAGAAGGTAAAGTTTGCCTATTTGCGGATGATACTAAGGTCTGTAACAGAGTGGACACTCCAGAGGGTGTGGAAAACATGAAAAAAGACCTATGGAAGCTAGAAGAATGATCTAAGGTTTGGCAATTAAAATTCAATGTGAAGAAATGCAAAGTGATGTACTTAGGGAATAGAAATCCACGGGAGACGTATGTGTTAGGCGGGGAGAGTCTGATCAGTATGGACGGGGAGAGGGATCTTGGGGTGATAGTATCTGAGGATTTGAAGGCGACAAAACAGTGTGACAAGGCGGTGGCCATAGCTAGAAGGTTGTTAGGCTGTATAGAGAGAGGTGTGACCAGCAGAAGAAAGGGGGTGTTGATGCCCCTGTAAAAATAGTTGGTGAGGCCCCACCTAGAGTATTGTGTTCAGTTTTGGAGGCCGTATCTTGCTAAGAATGTAAAAAGAATTGAAGCGGTGCAAAGAAAAGCTACGAGAATGGTATGGGATTTGCGTTACAAGACGTATGAAGAGAGACTTGCTGACCTGAACATGTATACTCTGGAGGAAAGGAGAAACAGGGGTGATATGATACAGACGTTCAAATATTTGAAAGGTATTAATCTGCAAACGAACCTTTTCCGGAGATGCGAAGGCGGTAGAACGAGAGGACATGAAATGAGATTGAAGGGGGGCAGACTCAAGAAAAATGTCAGGAAGTATTTTTTCACAGAGAGAGTAGTGGATGCTTGGAATGCCCTCCCGCGGGAGGTGGTGGAAATGAAAACGGTAACGGAATTCAAAAATGCATGATATAAACATAAAGGAATCCTGTTCAGAAGGATCCTAAGGAGCTTAGCCGAGATTGGGTGGCAGAGCTGGTGGCGGGAGGCGGGGATAGTGCTGGGCAGACTTATACGGTCTATGCCAGAGCCGGTGGTGGGAGGCAGGACTGGTGGTTGGGAGGCGGGGATAGTGCTGGGCAGACATACGGTCTGTGCCAGAACCGGTGGTGGGAGGCAGGGCTGGTGGTTGGGAGGCGGGGATAATGCTAGGCAGACTTATACGGTCTGTGCCAGGGCTGGTGGTTGGGAGGCGGGGATAGTGCTAGGCAGACTTATACGGTCTGTGCCAGGGCTGGTGGTTGGGAGGCGGGGATAGTGCAGGTCTTTTTCTGCCGTCATCTACTATG
This sequence comes from Microcaecilia unicolor, assembly GCF_901765095.1. Taxonomy (NCBI): domain Eukaryota; kingdom Metazoa; phylum Chordata; class Amphibia; order Gymnophiona; family Siphonopidae; genus Microcaecilia; species Microcaecilia unicolor. The sequence goes on along the minus strand of NC_044038.1, from coordinate 15,500,898 downwards.
TTACTATGTAAGCAGCGTTGATGCAGTGAATTCCGATGATCCTCTTTACAAAAATATTGAAATTGTTACTAAGAAAAAACTTTTTTGGGCAGTATGATACTACAGTTCACGAAAAAGATTTTTTTTTATTGCCTACTCTGCCAATAGATGATACTTAGAGGATTAGGTAGGTACCTGGGACTGAACTGGTTTTATTTTATATGTCCTTGCATATTATAAAATAATACTATCTGTTTTATTGGATTTGTTCAGCAATATTAGCACTTACTGGCCGATTTTCAATGCAGGGCTGAATATTCAATGCTTGGCAGTTTCCGGTGACCCACATTGAATATCTAAGTTTTTTTAGCTGGTTTAAACTTAACCAGTTAAGTTTATAGTGGCCAAAGATAGGACTGCTATATAGGTGGTCTTATTTGGCCAATAAAGTTAGCTGGTGATGCGCTGAATATTCACGGTTAGCCGCTATGGGGGAGATTCTATATACGGCGCCTAAAAAATCAGCGCTAAAATCAGTGCCAACTAAGCGTATTCTAGAATTAGTGCCTAGATTTAGGCACTGATTATAGAATGCGTTTAGTTCGTATTTCAGCACCTAAATCTACGCGCATCCATTTACAGCAATGAAAACATGGTGTAAATCCCTGGGTGTTGATTTTAGGCTCACTAGGCCATATTCTGTAACTAGTGCGCTGGCCAGTAACTGCTGGGTAAGCGTGGGAGCCCTTTCCGCCTCCTGAATGGGTGGCGGTAAGGGCTTCCCTGGGAAATGGCCACACGGCAATTTTTTTACATACCGCAGGGCCAATTCCCTTTTTTTTTTTACCCACTGCGGTAAAAGGGGGCCTCAGCGCACGGTAAATCCATACACCAATGCTATTGCAGGGCTCCTTTTACCGCAGCTTGGTAAAAGGGGCCCTTAATGAGATGGGGAAATCCCAAAATTTCACTGGTTCCCCCCCCCCCCCCATTGTTTCAGACTTAAAACGATGTGATACAGTGTGAGTAATGTTACTTGCGTTTCCAATGTCTCTTCCTACTGCACATCCCTACTAAGATCAGCACGCACATTCCTGAACCTCCACTACCCCAGCTGCAAAGGACTAAAATATAAATTAACATATGCATCCAGCTTCTCCTACATAAGCACACAGCTATGGAGTGCATTACCACTCGCCATGAAAAAAATGGGCGACCTAACTAACTTTCGGAGATCACTGAATACCAGCCTGTTCAATCAACAAGGCACACCACAACGATCCATCCTCATACCAGACAATGAAACTCAAGCCAGAACTGGATAAAACCTAACTCTATACTCGACTACCAAGGTCTACTCTACCACGAATGAACTTTAACGCAATACCACTTTCACATCTCTCATTCCGAATATGAATTCTTTATACTTGACTGCTTAATCTGCTATGTCAATCATGATCTTTAATGCAATACCACTTGCATCTCTCACTCCGGAAATGGCAATCGTCATGACAGAACAATGCAAGCCACATTGAGCCTGCAAATAGGTGGGATACAAATGCAACAAATAAATAAATAAATACTAACTAGGCATGAACATCTGTGCGTCAACTCAGCACTTGTTCCAGTCACTTTTCCAAGTTCCTCACAGCATTCATTCAAAGCAATGGTTATATGGGGAGCCCTGTTCAGATCTAATCACCGAGGATCCCTTTTACTAAGCCACATAGGCGCCTACATGTGCCCAACACAGCCCAATTTGGAACTACCATCCGGCTACTGCATGGCCCCGGCGGTAATTTCATTCTGGACGCGCGTCCAGTAGGCACGCTGGCAATTTTCTGGTGCGCAGTGCTAACCAGGCGGTAATCGGCATTGTACGCGTGCTGATGATTACCGCCCGGTTAAAGCGTGAGACCTTACTGCTAAGTCAATGGGTGGCGGTAAGGTCTCAGGCCAAAAATGGACACGTGCCAATTTTCATTTTGCCGCATGTCCATTTTCAGCCAAAAAAAGGGCCTTTTTTGCAGATGCGCTGAAAAATGAACCTGCGTGCGTCCAATACACATATCTACACCAGCGCAGGCCACTTTTCTGCGCACCTTGGTAAAAGGACCCCTGAATATTTATTTAAAATGTTTATAATCCGCCTATAAATCTGATCCAATTAAACACCCCCTTGGCTAACCTGATGGTTCGAACGTTCCCACCATCCAGTGTCATTACTCTGGCTTTGATCTTTATGTTCCAACTGATAGATTGTTGTCTTCATAATTGTAAGACTGAGTGTTTCTTGTGATAGTTTAATTGCGATGATATGCATAGAATCTCCTGTCGTTTTACTCCAGTGCAGGGGGAGATGAGGATTTACAGAGGAACTCTGAGTCTACAACGTAGTTTAGGCCCAGTGAGGCATCAGGATATGTTTCCGTGAAGCCCTTACATGAAAAATAACCCCAGGAATAGGACCTGTGAGACTTAAAACAACCTCACAATGACTGATTTTACAATATGCAGAAAAATGCCTTTCTGGGAACCCACCAAGCCTCTATTTATATAACCTGCATTTTTTCCTCTTGTAATTTGTTTTGTTTTCATTTCTGGCTCCGAATTTTGACAGCTCTCTGCTCTAAACTGTATTTGAATTTGCGACTTCAGTGGGGAATTATCCCCATGCTACTGTATATCAGGGCTCTGGCTGCAAGGTTACCCCATAGCTGATGTCAGGCCTGAATGATTAGATGAAGAATAATATGTTCCCCAATCAAACCGGCAGCTGTAATTCAATCTCTGAACGCTGGCGATGTCATAAATTTGCGAGAAAGTGCAGCCACAGCATTTTGTGAACAACAGCTGAGCAGCACAATTGAATTACAGCTGCAGGATTCAGGCTTAATCCACAGGTACAGAATTGTTATTAATGACATCAAGGGAATGATCACTGACGATTTTAATGAAATTGAAGTTTAATTTATAGTTCAGACAGAGCCTGTGACACAAAGTGGAGAAGGTTGACCTGATGTCAAATGTTTGAGGGGGAAAGGAACCAAAATCCCCCATAATTAGACTCAAAACACGAAATCTGACAGTTGACGTATTGCTGTAGCTGTGTGACTAGAGAGCCCTGGAATTGTTTAGTTGAGAAGGGATTAAGGGATACATTATTTAAATTCTTTAAAAAATTATGATAGATTATAAATAATTCAATGATAAATAATCACTTTAGTTTACTCTTACACCTTCCCTACGCTCAAGGCATATAACAACATAGTACATTGAAAAAAAACATCATATTAAACAAAGCATAATCCATTCAAGGTAGCATACCTCACATATTAGTTTGGTTTAATCATTTAGATTCCACCATTTGTTTATGCATCAAAGTGGTTTACAATAGCTCAAATGTACAGTACAGGTAAGTATTTTAGGTTTTAGCAAAGCCTTTAACATCGTTTCACAAAGACAACTAATAAACTGAGTGCCCTTAAAGTGACTGACTGTGTTAGGAACTGGTTGTGTGGAAGATGGCAGAGGGTAGCGGAAAATGGAGCTCACCCTGAGGAAAAGGATGTCACCGGTGGTGTACTACACGGTTCGGTTCATGGGCCGGTCTTTTTTAACATTTTTGTTAGCGATTTTGCTGAAGAGCTGTCTGGTAAGGTTTGCCTCCTTGCAGATGATACCAAAATATGCAGTAGGGTAGACACCCCTGATGGTGGAGATAAGATGAGGAAGGACCTAGTGAAGCCTGAAGAATGACCGGAATTTGGCAGCTAAGAATTCTTGCTAAAAAAGGTAGGGTCATGCATTTGGGTTGCAAAAACTCGAAGGAATGGTACAGTTTAGGAGAACTTTTGTGCACGAAAGAAGAGCGGGACTTGGGTTTGATCACATGCGATGATCTTAAGGGTGACCAAACAGGTGAAAAAGGCGATGGTGAAAGCTAGAAGGATGCTTGGGTGCATAGGGAGAGGAATGACCAGTAGGAAAAAGGGGGTAAAGATGCCCCTGTATAAGACTCTAGTAGTACAATTCTGGAGACTGCACCTTCAAAAAGATATAAACCGGATGGAGTGGTCCAGAGGGCGGCTACTATAATGGTCAGTGGTCTTCATCATAAAGCGTATAGGGACAGACTTAAAACATCTCGATATGTATACTTTGGAAGAAAGGCGGGAGACAGGAGATATGATAGAAATGTTTAAAAACTTACATGGCATAAATGCACAAGAGTCTCAGTTGAAAGGAAACTTTGGAATGAGGAAGCAGAGGATGAAGGTGAAAAGGGACAGACTCAGAAGTAACCTGAGGAAAGATTTCTTCACAAAAAGGGTGATGAATGTAAGGAATGTCCTCCTGGTGGAGGTGGTGGAAACAAAAACTGTATCTAAATTCAAGTACACAGGATCTCTAAAGGGGAGGAAGGAATGGTAGATGGAGTAACGCCCCTAGTGGTTGATATATTTTTTTTATCTATTTTACAGCATTTATATCCCACATTTTCCCACCCACACGGGCAGGCCCAATGTGGCTTACAGTAATTTACAAAAGCATACATCAAATCTTCAACAAACAGTCAATGGCATTGTAGGGAAAGGGACAAGTGAGTAATAGCAGAGGTGGGAAAATATGGATAGAAAATAGAATTCAATAGGTAGCGGTGCGGGGCGGGTCAAGAGCGTAAGCCTTTTCGAATAAGTAGGTCTTAAGGTATCTTTTGAAGGTCAGATGATCAGGGATGACTTTCACAAATTTAGGTAGACCATTCAACAGTTGTGCACTAATATAGGAAAAGGTGGAGGCGTAAGCGGTTTTATACTTGAGGCCACCGTAAATTGGGTAATGCAGATTTAGGTACAAGCGAGCTGATCTGTGAGAGTTTCGAGGTGGTAAGCTGACAAGGGCGTCCATATACGCAGGGGCTTCACCATAGAGAATTTTATGCACCAAAGCGCAAATTTTAAATGTTATTCGGTCCTTTACAGGGAGCCAGTGCAGTTTCTCACGCAGTGGCCTTGAGCTTTCAAACCTCGATTTACCATAAATGAGCCTAGCAGCTGTGTTCTGGGCAGTTTGTAATTTTTTCAGGAGCACCCTGCATATATCCAGAGCCGTAGCGAGGGGAGCTGACACCCGGGGCAGGTCGCCGCTGCGCACCCCCCCCCCCCCGGGTGCAGCACGGCGCACCCTCCTTCCGCTGGAGCGCACCCCCCCCAGAGTGCATACCTCCCCCCCCCCCGGAGCGCATACCTGCGGCGAGGGATGGGCAGGAGGGCCGATCCGTCCCGACTGCACGTTGCTGGGGTGTGTTGGCTCCACACTGGTTCACTGCTCTCTTTGTCCTGGAACAGGAAGTAACCTGTTTTGGGGCAGAGAGGGCAGTGCACCAGCACGGAGCCGACACCCCCCAGCGGCGTGCACCCGGGGCGGACCGTCCCCCCCGCCCCCCCCTTCCTACGCCACTGCATATATCCCATTACAGTAATCAAGGCGGCTAAGGACTAAAGACTGAGTTAAACCACTTTTTTTTTTTGCAGTTTGATCTAAATTTTTGTCACAGTATTTGTCAGCACTTAGGGGTGCCACAAAGAAAAGTGAGTAAGCGTTGAGTGTATTGAACAATTTCCTGAACCTTTTACAGTTTCAAGCAATTAGTCAGCAAGCACTGAGTCAGTTTTTCAATTGTTAAAAGTTTTATTGTACAAAAATGTTTTAATAAATAGAATAATTTTTTAAAATGTTAAAACCAGCTGCATTAAAAATCAATCAAAGTGCTCTAGTTATTTAAAGTGCACAATTAGGATAATGTGTTGTGATGATAAATTGTTCCAAACCAATTGTCAATTACTCAGCAATTTCAACTTCAACAGATTTGTCAGTGCTTACCTGGAATGTGCACAACCACGCTTCCCCTGCTAAAATTCCACAATATCAACCGTTGTCCAAGGACACTTGCCAGATAAGTATTCCTAAATACTATTACCCCTTTTACTTAAGATTTTAACTTTTCTATATCTTAACTTTCTTTTAAAAGAATGGATCCTTTGTGTGTTTTATAATAACCCACTCTGAGTGTGCGTTGAGCAATTTTTGTAAGGGGGGGGAGGGAAATGGGACTTGATATACCGCCTTTCTGAGGTTTTTTTTGCAACTACATTCAAAGTGGTTTACATATATTCAGGTACTTATTTTGTACCAGGGGCAATGGAGGGTTAAGTGACTTGCCCAGAGTCACAAGGAGCTGCAGTGGGAATCGAACTCAGTTCCCCAGGATCCAAGTCCACTGCACTAACCACTAGGCTATACACCCCCAAGCGCTAACTTGAAAAACTGAATGAGTGACATTGACAGTGAGAAGCGTGGTGGAGGCTGCATCAGTGTGAGAGATCAATAATCTGCGGTGGTGTTGCCGGACCCGTGGTCATCCAGGGCCCCGTCGGCATTGTCCGCCTCCAGCTGCTGTCGTCTGCCTCTGGTGACCGCTGCCACTCTCCTGGCCGCATGCTGCTGCTGTTTCTTCAGTGCTTCGTCTGCGCTAACTGTGTATTGTTACAGTTCCCAATTGTGGATCGCCTTGCCGGGAACTGTTCGAGCCACTCTGGTCCATCTGGATTTCCATCATCCATCTTGGTCCACCTGGATTTCCACCGTCCATCTTAGTCTCTCTTCCCTTTCCCTTCTTACCCTGTTCTTTCTCCCCTATCTAATGTAATTGTAATTGATTTATCTGTGCATTGTAAGCCACTTTGAGTCTGCTTCATGTGGAAAAAAGTGGGGTATAAATGTTCATAAATAAATATTTTCCAGATTCTACTGCCCAAAGCGTATGTCAGGTTTACAGAGCTCTCCCAGGTAAGTGTTTGTTTTTTTAATTCTTTCTCCAGCTGTAGTAAAGTCCCCAAAATGTTGTTTTGCACTCCTTAACACATAGGTGTAGTCCACTTATCTGGAACCTTTTCTGGCACAGCTTTGGTCTTGCTTGCACGGGGGCCCTTGCTGTTCTGGTGAAGGAAGACCACCACCACCTTCAAAATCGGAGATACCTCTGCTTTAAACTAATAAATAGGAAACAAAACCCTATCCTCCCTTTACTAGAAATGAATAACTACATTGGATTTTTGGACACTGACACTCTCTAATTTTAAATAAAAATGAATTAGGCTTCCCTGAAGAGATATCCTATCTTTTCATTGCAATCCCTATTCTAAAAGAGCCTATACTGTGGAGGACTGAGCCCACTCAACAGTGCCACATCAGACAGCTAGTGATACAGGCCTTTATTATTATACCTTTTACCCTTCAGGCTTGACCAACTCCACTCCCAGTCACGCTTCAGAGTCTATAGATTATTGATCTCTCACACTGATGCAGCCTCCACCACGCTTCTCACTGTCAACGTCACTCATTCAGTTTTTCAAGTTAGCGTTTGGGGGTGTATAGCCTTTACAAAAATTGCTCAATGCACACTCAGAGTGGGTTATTCTGCTTTTCAGCCTTAAGCTGTTACCATGTCACCACAGGCTTAACTCAGGCACAACTTATTAGCAAATAGAATAAAGTTTACTTTCTTCCTCACAACAATTATTTTTCAGACAGATCTCCACCACTGCCTTTTTCTCCAATCACTCCAACTGTTTTTAAAGAGTCTTTTATAGTTTTTTTTAATTGTTTCTCCTGCATAGACACACAGACCAGCTCAATCACACAAATCGCTCTCTTCAACTTCTTGGGCTCCTTTGATAACTGTAACAACTTCCGTTGCCCAAGCAATGGGGACTCAGCTGGGCCACCTGACTCTTCCGAGCCAATCAAATGATGGCACACAGAATGTTTACTGATTTTTTTTTAATATGGAACCCTGGCAGAATCTCCATTTTGAAATCCCCTTTTCCATTAATTTCTATGGGGAAAATGTATTTCATTATAACACACAGTTAACATTACACTCAATTTTAATAAAACAGCACATAACCATCCATGCCATGTCAAGTAGAATCCAATCTATATTTTAAAATTTGAAAACCACCGTCTATTACCATAGTGCACAATTTTGCCCTCAAATTACCCTTAAAATTCAATATATTTTTTCCCAAAATTTCAACAAGGGTTAACTTTTTTTGCTTTCAAGGGCGCAACCATCAGAATTCAAAAATTCACACCAGAAGTGGTGTTAGATGCTCCACAATAAATACAATAAAAATAACCACTAAAATTAAATTTAAAAAATCCTAGCCATCTGAGCCCACCTAAAAGGAAAAACAACCACAAAAGTGGAGAAACTGGATCCGCTACAAGGGGAAACACAGAAACAGAGGAATAGCGTGATCAACAGGACACTTCCAAAGAAACCAAGGAGATGAAAAATAAGGAATAAAAATGTTCTTTAATAGTAGAAGATAAGACTCGACATAGCACTGTGTTTCGGTGAGAAACATCTGCCTCAGGAGTCTGTGTACGGTAAATGCCAGTAGGTGGAGCTGAACCGAATCAAGCCTTTAAAAAGACTAATGATTGGTGGATATGTAGACACAGCATTTTGTGGACACGGTTGTCCTTTCAGTTTAGCTTGTGCTTTCTACCAACGTATCCCGCATATCCACTGGGAGAATAGCAAGGTGATGATTACAAACATGTTGCAACGATCACCCTGGAATATGCATTGAATTCAGGGAAGACAAATATAAGACAGAGATCAAGTGCAAAGCTTTATGGGTCAATATAAGAATTTTAAATTGTACACAAAAGCCAACTAGAAGCCAGTCATGATGAAAAAGGAGTGAGGTAATGTGATTAGACTATTTGGCATAACAGAGGAGCCAGATTTATTTATTTATAGCATTTATACCCCGCTCTTTCCCACTCGATAGCAGGCTCAGTGCATCTTACAAGGTATGGTACAAAGTACCACAGAGGTAACACAAAGTATGGTATAAGGTATGGTACAAAGTATCACATAGATACACAAAGTATAATACAAAGTATCAAGAGATGTTCAAGTTATAAAGAGTAGACCAATGGGAAAGATGTGGGGGAGAGGATTGGAGTATGGGTAGTGCTGGTGGTGTAGGATCAAGTTTGAGGATTAAGTTGAGTTGTTTGGGTATGCTTGTTTGAAGTCTTAAGCAGCTTTCGGAAGCGTAGGTGTTCATTGGTTGTTCTGAACAGTTGGAAGACGTTTTAACAACAAGTGGGTAATACCTGAGTAAATTGAATTGCAGTAATTGAATCACGAGGCCATGAGTGAGTAGGGAAGGTTCAATTGGGAAGGGACATCTAGGTAAAAATTTACCAACTGGAATTGAGGCAGGGCTGCAAAAACAAGTTCTCATTAAGTTGCTAACCTGCTTATCAAACACAAAGGGCCGATCAAGGATAACACCCAGGTTCTTAATTACTCAACAAGGGCTATAGGAGTGTCCTCAAGGGTTGGTGCCAAGTAGATCTGAAGAGGGCAACGAGTGAACCAGGGATGTAGCCACACAACAAATTTTGGGTGGGCCTAGGCAAGAAGTGGGTGGGTACCAAGTGTTCTCCCCCCTTCCAACCACCACCACCAAAAAAAAATATTTCAGCTGGCGGGGAAAATGCTTCTTTCCACCTTGGCAGTATGCTGCAGGCATGCGCTGAAAACTGAGCGTGTGCAGGTGCCAGTATCGTGGAGAGTAGCGTTTTTGTTACCATCAGGGGGCAAGTCTTCAGCTGGCTGAGCTTGAGATCTCCATCAGCTACCGCTAAATGTGTGCTACTGTTGGGTGGGCATGAGCACTAAATGGTTGGGCCCAAGCCCACCTGTGGCTACGCCACTGGAGTGAACCAACAGACCATGGTTTTGAATGGGTTGACAATGAAATGATGGGTGGTTAACCATTTTGATACAGCAGTCAACAGCTGAGGGGACTAATTTCAGAGGCAAATCAATATCGTGGATCAGAAGGATAGCATCAGCATAGAAGAATGCACTGATATCAGAGTCATGGATTAAGGGGACCAAGAAATATGTTAAACAGAAGGAGAGCCAGGAGAGGTACCTGAAGGACACTGGAGAATAAATGGTAGAGTGAAAAGAGAGATACAGAATGAGAGACTGAAAAATTGGCAATCATTTAAGTATGAAGAGAACCATTGAAGCATAGCTCTTGAGAAGCTGATGTCTGCAAACCTTTGTAGCAGCACCGAGTTGTCAACCAAGTTGAAGGCCGTGGTCAAATCAAGCAAAGTAGTTAGAGCTGCCTCACCATGGTCAGAGGCGGAATGGAGTTGTCTCTGTATCTGAGTGTTTGCCTGTGTAATTTTGTTTACTGAATTACTTATTTGTTACTCTTGTAGCATAGTGGGATATTTTCACAGTTTGGTTAGAAGCAATTTGAGCCATCTTTTCGACACGTTCTGATCTCACAGTTCCCTGTAAAAGAAAATGCTCAAATCTATATGTATTTTTTATTGTGCTTCAGGTTAAATACAAATGTGGTTAGAGCACAGATTTTAAATGTCAGCAATGCAAAGTTTCTTTTGCACATTTATTTTTTCGCACTGCACAGTCTCTAAGGTCAAGTAGGATTAATTACATTCGTAGAATTTTATACTTAAAGAAACAGGTGTGGAAAGTAGGTGAGAAAAATATGCAACCTAATTGGTGGAATATTTCTTTGGCGCCCTTTTGAGAATAAAACCTTGGGTTTATTCTGAAATTCTTACTTCCTCCCTTTCTCTAGCATAAGTGATTTTAATATCTCTTTGGCCACCAGGGGGAGCTATAAAACCTTATCAACAGAGCAGAAGCTCAAAGGCTTCCTTTTACTAAGCACTAATGCATGCTTACCACAGGTTATAAAAACCTACTGCGCGGTGCGCTGAGGCATCCTGCAGTACTTTGGAGATCAGCGTGTGCTTCCTACTTGCTAAAAAATAGAAAATATTTTTTAGTGTTGGGGCGTGTTTGGAGCAGAGAGTAGGCGTGCCCAATTGGCTAGTGCAGCTGCATTGCCGTTCGCTAATCGATTAGTGCATGGTTAGCGCGGGAGCCCTTACCACCTAGCAAATAGGTGATGGTAAGGACTCCTACGCTAATTGAGAAATTAGAGTGTGGCTATTAATTGAACATATGGAAAATGCGTCATTTTACAGCCACACTAAGTGGCCTCAGTGCGTGGGAAGCACACATGCAAGTAATAGTCCAGGCCACCTTTTAATGCAGCTTAGTAAAAGGGCCCCTAAGTGTATTGTGTATCCCAGTGGATTTCAGGCACGGCAGCATATAATCGCAGTACTGTAGAAATCACAATGTTAACAACGTAACATAACATAGCAAATGATGGCAGATAAAGACTTGAATGGTCCATCCAGTCTGCCCAACAAGATAAACTCATTGTTCATGGTATGTGATACTTTATATGCATACCCGAGTTTGATTTGTCCTTGCCATTCTCAGGGCACGGACTGTAGAAGTCTGCCCAGCACCAGTGGCATTTACCAAGGGTGGGGCGGTGAGGGCGGTCCGCCCCAGGTGCATGCTGCTGGAGGGGTGCAGAGAGCAGCTGCGCGCCTGTCAGCTCCGCTGGTTCCCTGCTCCCTCTGCCCCGGAACAGGTTACTTCCTGTTTCGGGGCAGAGGGAGCAGGGAGCCAGCGGAGCCGAGAGCCACGCGGCTGCTCCCAGCAGCCAAGAATGCACCCGGGGGGGGGGGGGGGGTTGATGCGCCAGGGGGGGTGTCATTGCGCTGGGGGGTCGTGCTGCACCCGTGGGGGGGGGGGGTGCATTGGCGATCTGCCCCGGGTGGCAGCCGACCTAGGATCATCACTGCCCAGCACTCTTCTTGTACTAAACGTTCTGAAGCTAATGTTGAAGCCCCTTAAAACTTACACTCAAGCCCATCCATATCTATTCAATTACGATCAGGGCATAGACCGTAGAAGTCTGCCCAGCACTGGTTTTGCTTCTCAATTACCGGCGTTGCCACCCAATCTCCGCTACGTTTCCGTAGATCCATTCCTTCTAAACAGGGTTCCTTTGTGTTTATCCCATGCATGTTTGAATTCCATTACCGTTTTCGTCTCCACCACCTCCCGCGGGAGGGCATTCCACTAAATTGACTAAATCTGTGTGTTCCTGCAGTAACCCAGAGAACCAATTCATTCCAGAGAGCCAGATCATGGGTGGTAACAAAATTCAGAACATTATGAACGTAAAGACTAGTCTTTACTGAAGCCTGGTTTAATTGCACAAGTCATGTTAAAAGAAGGCCAGGGTCAGTCAGTTTCAAGTCTGAATTTTGAACAGGTGAAGAATGCAGAGCACATTTGTAGTATGTTCTGTTAACACAGAGAAGAAAACCCCTCTTTTCTCCTCCGTCCCCTCCCCCCATGTATTACGATTTTCTTAAAATCTCTGGATCAGTACTATCATTTCGATTATATCAGCTGTCTTTAATAACATACTACCGTAGTCATGATTTATATAGGTCATGCCAAATGTACTCAGCAGTGCACTCTCATGTCATGGATAGGCTGTACTCCTTCGAGCCTCAACAAAATGGACAGACAAGACACAGATTAAACTAAACTACCCTAGGAACAAACTAGACCCTTCGAGGTAAGAGAACAAAAGCTACAAAAATGTATTCATTTTAATGTGTGAAAAACATTTTCCCATTTCCAAGGAGCAGCCAAAGTAGAAAAGCAGAGACTGCTGTGGGTGAAGAAGGAGCTACCAGACAGCTTCTGCAGACAAAATTTCACTTCACCCCTTATGCGACTGGGAGACTTGGAGGGGCATAATCGAGTGGCGCTGGCCATCTATACATTACATTACATATATTTAGTTTAAGGCTTTTACCATTGCTAAAGCAGTTTTTAATTTCCCCTCTTACCTCTATTTACAAACACAAATTAGCAAATTTTGAAATTTGTGAGCAGCAGCACCATCCTCAAGGCTAAACGTTTGTTAATTTGTCTCTTTTTGTGTCGGAAAGACTGTGGTGTATGAGAAAGAAGATCACAATGGGAAAGAGGCTGTGAGTGGGGGGTTGGATCAGGGGGAACAGGGAGAGTGAGGCCATCAGAGAAGGGGTAGGAAAAGTATGAGTGATGAGACCGGCAGAACTGTGGGTTGTGATCAGAGAGGCTGCAGGTGGGAGGGAAAGAGGACAGTGAGCAGAGCACGAGGTGGCGTTCCTTTCCTTTCCCCGAGGAGCAAACAATTCTAGACCCTTTTGGCCAAGGAAGCCAAGGAGAGTGGGTGGAGTGGGCCAGTCCACGCTGTCCCCAACGGCATAAGAACTGCCATATTGGATTAGACCAAAAGGTCCATCAAGACCAGTATTCCGTTTCCAATAGTGGCCAATTCAGGTGACAACTGCCTGGCAGAATCCCAAAAAGTAGCTAGATTTCATGCTGCCTAACCCCAGGGACAAGCAATGACCTTTCCCAAGGCTATCTTAATGGTTTATAGACTGCCCCAAGAACACGTCCAAATATTGTTTAAACCCAGTTACACTAACTGTTTTTAGCACATCCTCCAACAATGAATTTCAGACCTTAATTATGCATTGAGTGAGAAAAACAGAAGAGAGCTAGCTGATTCTGTGGGTTGTTCCCATACTGATCTTGAAGTCCCGGTTGTCAAGTTCATCGCAAGAACAGGAACACCTTATGGCTCAAACTGGCAGAGAGCTGTGTGATGCCAACAGGAGTAGTCAGGAATGCATGAGCCTTTTCAAAAGCTGGTTTTGCCAGGGTCTAAGTGGCACCGGCCATTTCGATGCCAATATTCTGGTCCAAAGAAATCTTGTATGCGTTACTTTCCCAAGCAACTCTTCTCCTCTTGGTCAGTCAGTTTTCAGCCATGAGGAATTAGTGACGACTGGGGAAATTTAAGAACCACCAGAGATTGGGAAGTGAGACTTGGGAGCTGAAGGGTCACTGGTGGGGAATAAGGATCGCAGGGAAAAGGAAGCTGTTAAACATTATGTGACAAGAACCGGCAAATATGTGTCTGCCCGTGAGCTTGGAAGAGAGAGTGTTCACACTTCCACTGCCTTTTTATCTACAAATTAAATCCAGCCTTTAATACCTGGAAACCAGAAAATTAGTCAGGCTGTGTTAGGCAACTCAGCTACCCTACATCAATGTACTTGGAGCACAATATAACATCATACAATTCTTCATAGCAAATATTAATCTGTATTCCTTCATTATGCATGCTTTGAAATCTGTTTTACTGGTGGGTGCATGCATAAGATTATGTTAAGGAATTTTAGCACTGAATATAAATTTACCAGCTGCTTACCGAGGCCCTCGGACACTGAGAACACAGGCACTTTTCACTAGGAGTGCTTTCCTAAAGATGTGAAATCATTTTCTTTCAGGGCATTTGATTAACTAAAGAAAGATTGCACTGCTAGTGGGGAAACAATTTGTAAGGAATAAATCTCTAGAATTTAGCCCATCCATCTTATCTGAAATATTGACAACTCTCCAAGCCCCTGGCCCCTTGCTTCCCCCTACCCATATATAATCTCCCTCCTCTTCCATGTCACACAACCTGCTGATTAACGAACACATTAGCTCTTTCTTTAATTGTAGTGGAGTAATCTTGGAATTACAATGATTGTGCCCCTTGTTAAAGGTTAGAGGGAGCCGTGCAACGATTCTTTATATACAAAGGTAAAATAAGTCATTCCGTGATCTTTTTACTAAAGGGTTGCCGCATGGCAACCTGGAACTACCGTCTGCCCAACGTGGCCACTGGCGGTAGTAATGCCTCAAGCCAGGGGCGTAGCCAGTATGGGGCCACGGGGGCCTGGGCCCCTGTAGATTTGCCCCTGGACCCCCATGCCAATGACCCAATGACCCCCCCTCCCGCCGCCGCCTACTATCTTTGCTGGCGGGGGACCCCAATCCTCGCCGGCCTAGCCGAGGTCCTCTTCTTCCCAATCCTGTGCAAGGCTTCGTTTTAGTCTGACGTCCTGCACGTTGTACATGCAGGACGTCAGACTCACAGAAACAGAACGAAGCCTTGCAGATCAGCCAGCGTCAGCCGAGGTCCTCTTCTTCCGGCGCAAGGCTTCGTTCTGTTTCTGTGAGTCAGACTAGAACGAAGCCTTGCGGCTTTTAGATCCAAGATGGCCGCCTGACCAGACGTGTGTGCGAGAGCTCCAGAAGCTTACCTTTGAGGACTTGCGATACGGAGCGCTCCCCAGGTACAATGGGGAAGAGAAAAGGTAAAACTGCTGCTCCTACCTTCTCGAGCGCAGTTAATGTACCCACCATGTCGCAACCCACACTGGAGAGCTTCGGAATCCGCCCACCGGGAACGCCGGTTCAAACTTCTAGAAGTTCCATAACACTATCTTTGGAACACAGTACTGAGGGAGCTACATTGAGCCCCCCTTCCGGTTTGACCCCTCCGCAACCTGGAAGGAGTAGCGGAGCTGAGAGAGGGCCGTATGAGGGAGCGTCCGGAGTTGGCGACTTTCCAACGGCTGCGGGAGGACCAGCCCTCGCCTCTACTCCAGGTACTATAACAACAAAAGGGGATATTTACCCCTAGGCATAATCCATGGAGAGTTTTCCCCTGGATTAGGAAGAGGTTCGTCAAAACCTGAAAAAGTCACTATGGACACTCTCTGGGAGGCCATCCAAGGGGTAAACACATCTCTACAGCAGATATTGAATTATGCCCAGACTGAAATAAGTCAATTAAAATCTACTAATGCACAGATATCCACTAAGGTTGAAAATTATGACTCTGAATTAAAATCAATGCAATCTACTGTGGAATTAAGGAAAATAATGCCCAGGCACGTAAAATGGAGTATATTGAAAATCAGCTTAGAAAGAACAACTTAAGATTTTTGAACTTTCCTTCATCTTCGTTTATTTCACCTATTGAACTTTTGAAAAAGTATTTCTTAGAGATTCTGGATATTCCTTCAGAAAGTCACCCTCCAGTGACTAGAACACAGTATTTAAAAAAAGCTCTGCGTTCAACAAATGGAACACCAGAACAACTGCAAAATTTCAATGTAACTGATTTTCTTGAAAGGTCTGAAATTACAGACCGAGCTACATTGCTTGTAACTTTTGCACTGGAGTCGGATAAAAACTTGGTATTGCGAACTTATTTCCGGAAAATGAATGGCATCTTTATGGGAGCTAAAATTCAGATCTTTCCAGATTTAGCGAAAGAAACTTTAGTTAGGAGGAAAGAGTTGATGGTTTTTAAACCAAAAATTCTTCCACTCGGTGGAACTTTTTTTGTTAAATTTCCTTGTAAGTGTTTGATTTCTTTGCATGGAGTTAATTACCTTTTTTCTTCACCCAAAAGATTACAAGAATTTATTACTGCTAGAGAGAATGTGATGGATACCCCTGAAATGGTAACTTCTAGTTAAAATACTGTCTAGGCTGTATGTTCCTAAATTCCTTCTGGTCAATGTGACTTATAACATAATGTTTATTTCTGATATGTATCTAGATACGTGGGTTTATTTCCTGCTCTTGGATCCACCTATTGTGGACAAATTATTTTGATTTTTTTCTTTTTATTATTAGGTTTACTGTATTATATAGAATATTGTGAATTTCCAAAGCATTGTGATGTAATGTCATCTTTATGTGATAATATTAAAATTAATAAAAGAAAATTTAAAAAAAAAGAACGAAGCCTTGCACGGGATTGGGAAGAAGAGGACCTCGGCTCGGCTGGCGGGGGTTGGGGTCCCCCGCCAGCAAAAGTAGTAGGTGGCGGCAGGAGGGGGGTCGTCAGGTCGTCGCAAGGGGGGGGGGGGGGGTCGGCAATGGCGGGGGGGTCAAAGTTGGTGGGGGGGTTAGCAATGGTGGCAGGGGTTCAGCAATGGCGGCGGGGGGGGGGGTCGGTGGCACCGGGGGAGGGGCTAAAATGTGCCCCCTCACCTCGGGCTCTGGACCCCCCTCCCGCCAAAGTCTGGCTACATCCCTGCCTCAAGCGTGAGCCACTTCTAGCGCTTGGAAAATAATTCTGTAATTTCTAGCGCAGCGCTAACATGGCAGTAATCGCTACCCAGTTACTGCCGGGTTACTGCAGGAGCCCTCACAACACCTCAATGGGTGTCGGTAAGTGCTCCCTCCCACATGGCCGTGCGGTAAGAATAATCTTACCGTGTGGCCGTGTCTTTATTACCCATTGCAATAAAAAGGACTGTGGCGTGCAGCAAAAACAGTCCCTGCTGCTACCGCAGAGCCCTTTTTACTGCAGCTTGGTAAAAAGGACCCCACAATTCATTATTATGAGCGCTATGATCTGACTGGATAACTGACATTTGCATTTTGGTTTCTTAATCACATGGGATGTGATTTTGGACATTCAGGGCCCCTTTACCAAGTTGCGGCGAAAGGGGGCCCGTGCTGGTGTCGGCGCGTGTTTATGAAGTGCATCAAGGTCCCCTTTTACCACAGAAGGTAAAAGGTAGGTCTTTCTTTTTTTAAAAAAGAAATGGCCACGTGGCATTTGAAGAACTTGCCACACGGCCATTTCAGGGGGGAGCCCTTGCTGCCACACATTGAGGTGGCGGTAAGGGCCCCCACACTAACCCAGCAGTAACTGGGTAGCGCAAGGCACTGCCCGATTAAATCCGGGTACACAAGTCTTTGGCGCTTCCAACATGTGAGTCTGTGAGGCGAGAATGGATGGGTGGATTTCCCTTGCAGTGGGAGACTAATTCTTTTCCATACTTGGGTATTAGGCTCTATACTAGAACATCACGGTTGTATAGATGTAATGTAGAGGGATTATTGGATTCCATGAGAGAATGGCTATTGAAGTGGGCGCATTTACCAATCTCACTCCATGGCAGAATACAGTTATTTAATATGGTGATATTCCCCAGATGGTTGTATGTGCTCCAGATTCTACCGCTGCGACTATTGAAACGAGATCTGGGAGTGCTAAGAAAGTTGTTATCTAAATTTTGTTCTGCGGGGAAAAAGCCAAAAATGGTCTTTCGGTATCTCTTAGGAGCTTGGAAACATGGAGGCTTAGGACTGCCGGATCTGAGAGTGTACAACCAAGCCTGTCTAATACGGCATTTTGGAGATTGGTATTTGAATGAGCAGAATTTTACACCATTGGAGCTTGAAAGGGAGTATTATGTGCCCTGGCATGTCAACTATTTGTTGCAGGACATAAGAAAACAGCTGCCCAAGGGGCTGCGTAGTAGCATAGTATTGTAGTCAATACATGAGGCCTGGAGATACTTGGTCACTCTGTTAGGGGGAGATCCTGGAACTTCGGACCAGATACCTAGTTGGGGTAATAAGCAATTTCCCCCAGGGCAAGACAATGCTGAACAGGGGTTGACTCTTTTTAGACATGTCATGGATGAGGAGGGTAGATTGCTTAATTGGGGGCAACTTCAAACTAAGTTAGGGGTAGGAACTAGAGATGTCCTAGCCTACTTACAGCTGCAGCACTATTATAAATCTCTAGATAGGAGGGGATTGGCTGCCCGGATGGGAGATCATTTAGATGAATTTTTTTGGCAGTTTCCTGAGGGGGGGGGGGGGGGGTTGTCAGTCTCGTCCCTTCATAAGGAATTGAAAAAATGGGTAGCGAGTCGGCCCCGAGTGGCGATTTTAAGCCGATGGAACCAGGATCTAGGGGAACAGCTGATGGAGTCAGATCTGTTGGCTTTGATTAGGAGGATTTCAGAGGTATCTATCAGTAATGAGCTGAGAGAATGTCAATATAGGGTTTTACACCGAGCGTATATGACACAGGAGCAGTTGTTCCGGTTTGGGGGAGTGGAAATGCCAGTCTGCCCAAAGTGTAAGCAGGGACATAATTCATTTTATCATGCTTTTTGGGAGTGCCCGGGAGTGCAATTGTTTTGGGCAGCGATTCTGAAATATGTGGGGGGTCTCTGGAAATGTTCTCTGCCGATGACACCTGCTGGATTACTGTTGGACAAATATGAGAAGTTTGCGGTTAGTAAACGGGAAACAACACTTTTTATACGGAAAGCAATAGCTGCTGGGAAACGGATTATATTGAGAGGATGGGTTGGAGATGAGAGCCCTTCTTATTGGGCCTGGAGGAATCAACTAAAAACCTTACTGTTATTAGAGAAACGAGAGGCGTGGGGTACTCCAAAGAGAAAAAAGTTTTTCTTGCTTGTTTGGGAACCATACTTACAATCACTCCCACATAGAGCGAGGAGTTTAATTTTAAATACGACCTAATATGGATTTCTTGATGCGGGCAGTGTATATGAGTAGAGGCGATTAAAGGAGCTTAGGTTAGGGTGCACGTGCTGGATCAAAGGAGGGGAAGCACCGGGGAGGGAGCAAGGGGTGTTTTTTTTTTGGGGGGGGGGGTTTGCCTCATCGCACAGGGGGATGAACTATATGGTGGTGGCCATTGGGAGGGGGGATGGGGATAGAGGGGGTTGGTTAGTTCTCTCTCACCGCCTCTGGGGGCTATCAGGACACAAGCCTCCTGGGGTATTGCTGAGGAGAGTTTCTTCATGAGAACGGGGGAGGGAGTTGGGAGTAACAATGTTTAAATGATATGTATTAGTACCGAATTTCTTTGGATATGGAATTTGAAAGCTATTGTTCTACGGGTTGGCTTAAAGGGATTTTCCTAGGAGAGGAAGGGAAAAGGGGGGGGGGGGGGGGTTTAGGGGAGGGGAAGGAAGGGAGGGGAAGGGGTTTACATTGGTGCAACAGTTTGGGTATGGGCCAGCTCTGGGTTGTTTCTGTATAAGATATAATGCTGATGTTCTATGTACAAGGAGCTGTGTTGCTTTGTCTTATGTGAAAAACTTAATAAAAACCGTTTAAACATAAATCCGGGTACTCACTGGCGCTACAAAAGTAAATATATTTTTGTAGCGCTGGATATAATGACACACTGGGGGGTGAGAATTACCGCCGAGTTGGGCTTACTGCCCTTTTGTAAAAGGGGCCCTCAGTATCTTAAGTCTTAATTGTTTGGACATCTTACTTTTCATACACAAAATTGGAAAGACATGATAGCACTACAGGAATGACCAGTGATTTAATTTAGGAACCACGTTTGAATAGTCACTGTTGGGTGACATTTTCAATAACGTTTTGGCTCTCATGATTTAAACACAAAGGGACCGTCTTTGTTCCGAATACATGTGCAAGGCAGAAAGCTCCGTTACAGCACATTGAATCAATTAGATGTTACAACACATATGATCTCCGATACCCGTGTCGGGTCATTTATGGAAGATTGATGTTCAAGTCATTCGATTAAAGGAACTTTGTCCCGATTTTGAAGGTTCTTGGTGCTTTTTTTTTGCTACAAGTAAATGCACCATAACTGTTTTATACTATCGGTCTTCTGTCAGAATCAGCCTCAATGCTCAGTGGTGGCCCGCCTCCTCCGATACAGACTTCCTCTATGCTTGGGGGGTGGGATGTGACTGGGCATTCAGAGCGCAGTGTGCAAGAGTTCAGAGGCCTCTCGCCAGCTTCTTTTCTCTTTCATGGCCATTGCCACAACTACAGGTCCAGGGGAGATATGGTGGTGGTGAGTGGGAGATTGAAGGCCACCACTGAAGGAGCATTTTGAGGGTACATTCTGCCACTCTCCAGCATTTGTAGTGGTACCTGGTCAAAATAGCCCTCCCCCCCAAAAAAAAGACAAACAAGCCCCCGGCAAATCAGCCCCTGACAAAAAGGCCTGCCCACAATTTGGCCCCTGACAAATGAGCCCCCTGACAAAAGAGCCCACCCCGCATATTTTACCTGCTCCTACTGCTGCGACTGTGTGTCTTTCTGAGTCCCGTTGCTGCTTTGAGCTGAGGTATATCTCCTCTTTTCTCTGGAAGCGTTCCCTCTGTTGTGTCCTGCCTCATCTGATGAAAATTCCTATTGTAACCAGGTACCTCTAGGTGTAGCCAAGGATAGAACAGTCTCCTCTAGCCACAGGCTCCCGGTACAGTCAAGAAATAAATGTCCACCAGCAACTTCAATCTTAAGGACTTTATTCCATGCAGGTTTCTAGTAGACCTGATACACAGTTCCAACAGCAGCATTCACCTTCAATCTTAAGCACATGTAATCCACCTGAAAGTGTGTGGCAAATAGTCCCTTTTAAGCAGTAGGCTATCAGCACATACCAGGATTCAATACAGGCTCACAGTCAGCTCCAGTCTGGGCTCTTTATCCAGTGCACAGTAAACAGTAGTTCAATTCCAAATAGGCAGTTCATTCAGTTCATCATCACAGTTAAACCACAAAGCAGAAGTTTCTACCTCCTTCTCTCTTTACCTTCATGATGGGTTCAATACTTTAGGGACTTCTCATACCCAAGGGTTTTCACCCTGCATCTGCTTCACTCTACCCTCTTCTCTCCTGCCCCTGGGACTCCTTCCCACCTGCCTAATCAATCCCTGGCTTTTGCTACAACAGCCAATCATTCTCCTTCCATTAGCTTCCCCCACACCCATACCAGCTGAGTTAAACATTAGACTAATGATGAGCTCCCGCACACAGGGTTTCCTATCTCTCTTTCCCCCTAGTGGCAGCCAATCTACACGTCCTGCCAGCTTACACATGTCTTCCCCTATTGCAGCTAGGAGTCCAGTCCGGGTTCTTCATCTCACCCCCTGGCTCCTTGCCTGCAATGCCTTCTGGGACTTGTATTTCAGACTGAAACTGCCTTAACCCAACTATCCTGGATGTGACTCTATCACACTATGTTCATGTAGGCAGGACACAACAGAGAGAATGTTTCCAGGGCCAGCCAAAGCAGCTTTTTGACACAGACGGCAGACCACAGGAACATTGGTGAATTGCTGGTGGGGGGGGGGGGGGGGGGGGGGAGAGAAGGGCAGGAGAGATACCAGACTGCTGAGAGTAGGCAGGATGAAGAGGGAGACATGTTGGACTATGTTGGGAGGTGGGGATGGAGTGGGAGAAGAAATGCTGGACCCTCAGAAGGAGGGAGGCAGAGTTTTTACTGTTCTTCTTATTTTTGTGAAGGGCTATGGGATAATTTTTGACAGGGCTATTTTGTCCAGGCTATTATGTCGGGGTGTTGTTTGTAGCACCAGCCCTGAAAAAACATGATGAAATAGGTCAGCTAAAAAAAAAAAAAAAAATATGCCCTGGATTAGTAAATCTATACAAAAACTTGCAGACATCGATTCTGCAGTATACCCACACATAGCACTTTGAAGTTCAAATAACAGTTTTGGCCCATCCTTATATTGTTTTCAGGTCACTTCTGGATTTGAAATCCTACTTTTCTTGCTGAGAACATTCACAGTGCTTTAACATTATTAAACATAAACACAGCAAGTACCTGTACACGAGGGAAAAGATGACACGACAGCGCAAGGATTTTGTTTTCCAACACAAACAAGAGCACCCAATGCATATATGATATACAGATTTATTCTTGTTTAGGTTCCGAGCCCTGGACTTTATCTATCAAAAGAAAGTCCCGGGCTTTGCACAAGAATACCTTCATGTGATTTCTATAGCGTGTCCCCTTGGCCTTCCAGTAATGCAGCTTTAATTGGGCTAATTGAGACTAAACCTCTGGAGGGTTTTCCCATCTAAACTGCATCTGTTCAGATGAAGAAAATAATATTATACATAGAAAGAGAAGATTGAGTGTGCTGATGGGAAAGTAACTCATGAGTGACTATGAACCAACATTTCCAGTAATACCACAGAAAGACTTATGGAAATTTGCAACTTGGTTTTTCAGTATTGAAGTGTATTTATTAACGAAGAAGAAAAGTCTGCAAGAACTGAAACACCTGCCGGCTGCCCCCTCGTTTGTGAACTGGGGTTTATTTATACAGTAGAACAGAAAAAGGAAACCTTTCTAGCTGCTTTGTACCTCCTTTTCTTCCTCATGTGCACATACATCCTACGCCTACAACTGCTGCTGCAGGCATTTTCAGGTAAAACACAGCGAGAGCAGGACTCTGCAGAACATGCAGCTTCCAGTTAGCTTGTGATAAGGAGAAATAATGAAGGGATAGAAACAAACAAAAATATAAGGATCATCTATGAACTCAGCTCTAGGAGCTGTTCCTTTATCTCAGCAGAAGATATTGAATTCCAAGATCCCTGTCTTGAAAATAAGACTATAGCACTGGGACATACCTAGCCAATCAGGTTTTCAGGATACCCATAATGAATATGCATGAGATAGATTTGCATACAATGCAGGTAGTGCATGCAAATTTAGCTCTTGCAAATTCATTGTGAGTATCCTGAAAATCCTCAGGAGAACCCCTGCTTTAGAATCTTTTCACAGAAGGAGGGCTCCTTCTGAAGAAGATGTAAGAGATCTGCCTGTACCAGAGATGGTTTTCAAGGGTGACCATGCAGAGAAATTGAAAGAAATCTCAGTGAACCAGGAAGATCCCAAATCGAGAAATTGACAAATTAAAGAGTAGTACATCACCTGGACCGGATGGCATACACCCCAGGGTATTCAAAAAAACTGCAGATCTGCTGTTGGTGATCTGCAGGTAAAATTGTCCATAGTACCTGAAGATTGGAGGGTGGCCAATGTAATGCCTATTTTTAAAAAGGGATTCAGGGGTGATCCAGGAAATTACAGACTGGTAAGCCTGACATCAGTGCAAGGCAAAATAGTGGAAACTATTATAAGTCAACATAGATTCAGCCAAAGGAAGTCTTGCCTCACCAATCTGCTTCATTTGTATGAATGAGTGAATAAACATGTGGATAAAGGTGAACCAGTTGATGTAGTGTATCTAGATTTTCAGAAAGTGTTTTACAAAGTCCCTCATGAGAGACTCCTGAGAAAATTAAAAAACCATGGGAGAGGAGACAATGTTCTGTTGTGTATTAGGAATTGGTTGATGGATAGAAAACAGAGGGTAGGTTTAAATGGCCAATTCTCTTGATGGAGGAGGGTGAATAGTGGAGTCCCGCAGGGATATGTACGGGGACCAGTGATATTTAACATATTTATTAATGATCTGGAAATGGGAATGATGAGTGAGGTGATTACATCTGCAGACAGCACAAAACTATTCAAAGTTGTTAAAATGCATGCAGATTGTGAAACATTGCAGGAAGATCTTAGGAAGTTGGAAGACTGGGCATCCAAATCACAGATGAGATTTAATGTGGACAAGTGCAAAGTGATGCACATTGGGAAGAATAATTCATATCATAGTTATTTGATGCTAGATTCCAATGTAGGAGTCAGCACACAAGAAAAAGATCTAGGCGTTATCGTGGACAATACACTGAAATCTGCCCAGTGTGTGGCGGTGGCCAATAAAGCAAACAGAAGGAATTATTAGGAAAGGGATAGAAAATAAGTCAAAGAATATTACAATGTCTCTCTATCACTCCATGGTGTGACCACACCTTGAGTATTGTATGTAATTCTGGTCACCATATCTTAAAAAAGATATAGCAGAATTAGAAAAGGTTCAAAGAAGGGAGACCAAAATGATTAAGGGGATAGAACCCCTCTCATATGAGGAAAGGCTTACAAGGTTAAGACTCTTCAACTTGGAAAAGAGACGGCTGAGCGGAGATAAGATTGAGGTCTACAAAATCCTGAGTCTTGTAGAACGGGTAAATGTGAATCGATTATTTACTCTTTCAAACAGTACAAAGACTAGGGGATACTCGAGAAAGTTACATGGTACTACTTTTAAAACAAATAGGAGGAAATATTTTTCACTCAATAAGTAATGCCACACTGGGAAAGACCAAGGGTCCATCGAGCCCAGCATCCTGTCCACAACAGCGGCCAATCCAAGCCAAGGGCACCTGGCGAGCTTCCCAAACGTACAAACATTCTATAGATGTTATTCCTGGAATTGTGGATTTTTCCCAAGTTCATTTAGTAGTGGTTTATGGACTTGTTCTTTAGGAAACCGTCTAACCCCTTTTTAAACTCTGCTAAGCTAACCGCCTTCACCACGTTCTCCGGCAACGAATTCCAGAGTTTAATTATGCGTTGGGTGAAGAAAAATGTTCTCTGATTTGTTTTAAATTTACTACACTGTAGTTTCATCGCATGAATAGTTAAGCTCTGGAACTCATTGCCATGGTATTGGTATCAGCGATTTGTGTATCTGAGTTTAAGGAACGTTTGGAGATGTTCTTGGAGGAAAGGTCCTTAGTCTGCTATTGAGATAGACATGGGAAAACCCACTTGTTGTCTCTTGGATCAATAGCATGAACCTTGCTACTATTTGGGATTCTTTCATGTACTTATGACCTGAATTGGCCACTGTTGGAGGCAGGATACTGAGCTAGATGAACCATTGGTCTGATTCTGACCCAATATGGCTATTCATATGTTTTTATGGGAAGAACTGGGAGTTCAGCCAGGTTTGTACAAGTGGAACATTTTATATTCTTAACTTTAATTCCATATAATTTTCCAGATGACCCTATCAGCATGATAATATCACCAGCCAGGATCAGTGCTGACAACTTTGACTTCACAAGATAGCCAAGGGGGCAAGCTGTAAATTCTCCGTTAATATTACTGGTTCTGTTGAAGGGTCTTACCTCAACCTTTTATTGGTCACATGGTTTTCATCCTAGGCTATATTATTACTTTGGGAACAAAGGGATCCTGTAAAAGATGCCTCTCATCCATTCTGACACCACCCCAAGTGTATCTCATTTTATTTATTTATTTAGAAAAAAATTTAATATACCACTCATCCAGGTACAAATTTCTCTCGGCGATTTACAATAGAAACATTCACAATAGACCCAGTTCAAATAAAGCAAAACAACCAACAAACAGTAAACCTTATTGAATCATCCTTCTCAAAACACTTCCCTGAAAATAAGGACTTCACCCTTTTCCAAAATCATGGCCTCCATGATTGACGTCTCAGAGAACTAAGGGGTCCTTTTACTAAGACCCGTAGGTACCTACACATGTACAACACGCGTCAACTTAGAATTACCGTCCGGCTACTGAATACCCCGAGCGATAATCCTAATTTGGGCGCATGTCCAAAACATGCGGCAGAAAACAATTTCTATTTTCTACCGCGTGGTGCTAACCGGGCAGTAATCAGCAGTGTATGCGTGCTGATGATTACCATCTAGTTAACGTGTGAGACCTTACCGCTAAGTCAATAGGTGGCAATAAGGTCTCAGGCCCAAAATGGACACGCGCTGATTTTTATTTTGCTGCACGTCCATTTTCGGCAAAAAAAAGCCTTTTTTGCAGGCGTGTTGAAAAATGGACCTGCGCGTGTCCAATACACACGCCTACATCAGCGCAGGCCATTTTTCAGTAAAACACTACGGCTAAAAACTTTCCTATTCCACTTCCTTCTCTTGTTGTGATCACTATTTCACCAGCTTTATTCTTTTTGCAAATAGGAATAAACCATTAAAATATAAACTTAAAGATATAGTTTGGGGTCGTGCTTTTTCCACGGGTAGGAGACCTGTTTGAAAATAGCCTTTAATACAAAAGGCAGGTTGCTATTTAACGATGCATAATCCATAACTTATGACCAGCTTCTGAAACAGCTGTCCCAGATACCTCTGTTACCAGCCTGAGAATAAGAAGGAAATGAAACATGCTGCTTGGTTTTTTAATCTCCCTATATCACTAGAAACAATGATTGGTTTGCACAGCATTTATCTTCTTTTCAGAGCTTTTCCTGAGAGTAAAGGAGTTGTTGGGTTTTTTTTAATGCAGGTTAATGAACTGTGCAAACCTTCCTTAAACTAAACATCCAAGCTATAGCTTAGTTTATACAATTTTGTTTTTTCTTTTTGTAATATTATGTTGTTGGTTTCTCTGTGATTACTCATAACATGCCTACGAACATAATTCTTTCTCTCTCAGGAGTTCCTGCATTGGGTTTATAGTTTGTAATAAAGCACTGCAAAGGGGCATGCTCTAGCATCAGATGAGATTTGTTATTTGAAGAATTCATGCACTAGATGCTACGAAAGAGTGGCAGTGACATTTCTGCTCCAAGCAGCAATTATTAATGAGGATTTTGTAGCTGCTGGGTCTACTATGCAGATAAAACACATATTATGAGTCTGGGGGTTTGTTGTTGATTCCACCCTAGTGGATCAAATTTTGCCTGTATTTAAAAATAAAAACCAAACCATTCTGGATTTTACAAATTCTTACACAGATCCCACCTCATCTGAATGAAGTGGATTGGAAAAATGTGCCCCACGCTGTCATCCTTCTCCAAGTAGACTACAATAACCCTTTATGTGGTGGGAGTAGCCTCATGATGGGCTGGGGAACTGGGTTCAGTTCTCACTGCTGCTCCTTCTGACCCTGGACAAGTCACTTAGGGGGTCTTTGACTACGGTGCGCTAGAGTTTTTAGCTCACGTTACAAATCAGCTGGCCTCCCTTGCCCCAGGTACAAAAACTTAAGATTGTCAGCCATAGAAAGGTGGTATATCAAATCCATGACCCTTCCTTTGAAGCTTGGAGCTGCTTCGAAATACTGCTGCTAAGAGTCAAAAGAAATTGTACGACGTGACACCTGCCAGCGAGTCTCCTCAGGAGTAGACCCACACTCTGGAATTTACTCCCAGAGGGGCTACGTATAACTCGAGACTACCTCTACTTTAAGAAGCAGGTGAAAGCCTGGCTCGTCTCCCAATCCTTTAACACATAGGGTGAGTTGACTATGCACTCATTCTGCACCTGAGCTAGTTCGCTACACATACTGTAACTTAGATCTGTTCCTTATCTCTTGCTTAACTATACAACAAACTAGCCTTGAGTTTAGCTAACCACCAAATTATTCCAACTGACTGTACAACACACATCTTGTTCCCATCATATATCTGCTCTTGGTCCCTCAGCTAGATGGTAAGCCATATTGTAGAAAATCTTTAGCATCATATCTATGTTAGTTGAATGTTCTAACGCGTGTTTATTAGGTGTATCATTAGTATTATGTTAACATTGTATTGTATCTACAGTATTTGAATCCAGTTCTGTTAAATGTGTATATTTGTGATACTGTTTTTCAAGTTTACCTCATTTAGGGCCTCTTTTACAAAGCCGTGGTACTGATTCCCGGTGCGGCAAATGAGAAAAAGTCCATTCAATTCCTATGGGCTTTCTCCCATTTGCCGCACGGGAATCGCTAGCGCGGCTTTGTAAAAAAAAAAAAAACCTTTATTGTATTTATGTTTATTCTTGGTTATTTTACTATTGCTATGCTGTTAACAAAATTGTTAGTTTTATGTTGAACTGTACCTGCTGTACATTGCCTTGGGTAAATCCCAACGAAGCCAACACCTACAGAAGGTGATCTCTCCACAGGAAAAATGGAAGACAAATATATGAACAGTGGATCCAAAAGAAGTCCTCTCACAAATGGTCTTTATTTAAATCAATAAAACGACCTGACACGAATCGTGTTTCGGCCGTAAAGGCCTGCGTCAGGGGTCTATCGACCTTTGATGCAAAAAACTGGTAAAACAGATGACTCACAGTCAAATTATCTATTGACAAAGATATCGCGTCCAGTCCACCGCTGCACAAGTCTCCCTGTCCTAAGTAAAGTGGAGAAAAGGAAAAACCGGGTCGTTTTATTGATTTAAATAAAGACCATGTTTGGGAAACATCATTTGTGAGAGGACTTCTGTTGGATCCACTGTTCGTATATTTGTCTTGGGTAAATCCCTTCATAAAGGCAGTTAATAAATTCCAATAAATAAATAAATAAAATAAGAGAATGCTTGTGAGAAAGGGCAGCTCCTTATGTAATTATGCTTCATTGGCTCCAGTAGACTTACATTGGTCTTCAAATGTTTTCACGAGACTGAATTTAGATTAGACCTTGTGTGGTCAATTATGTTCACTGATGTCTACTTCATTCCCAGTCTGACTGTAGAATGGTTATTCCACCTTCTAACGAAATGCATTTGGCAGCAACTAAAGGTCAAACATTGTCAAGAGCAGCCCCTCAATTTCGGAATAATCTGCCTGTTGAATGCAAACATGAGCCTTCATATTTATTCTTCCAGAAAAAAAATTGAAAATGTTTTTGTTTGAACAATTATTGCAAAGGTTATAGGCTGTAACTCCAGGTGAGGTGTAGCTGTCTGAATGTGATGGGTTATAATGGGTTTGGGGTTGGATGAGAGGTTGATTTCTATTGTTTTGATGAAAATAGGTGAATTATATTTTGTACAGAAGATTTTATGTTTGGTAATTACAGGTTATGTACAGAAGATTTCATGCTTGGTAATTACAGCTCAGGATGTTTAATGACGGGCTTACTGTAATGTGCATGTACTGATTTTAAGGTAATGGTGCTTTTATTGGAATCCTGTTATTTTTTGTTTTCAATTGTACATCACATAGATCCCAGTTGGATATAGCGCAGTTTATAAGAATTCGTATTAAAAGAAATTACAGGAAAGCAAATGGGAGAAAGCTGAATCCTCTAGCTCTAGTTGTGAATATCAGACTTGTCTCCTTCATGTCATTCCCCCACTTCTTTAAGATTTTGGGAGTCAATTTTCTGTCCTTCACTTTGATTCCTATGTTTAGGTTTCTAGCTTTTGGCTAAAAGTTCCTTATTTGATGGACCTATAAGTGAGGGGGAGGGGTCATTTTAGGAAGGCATTTCTTTTGCATTTAAAGCCTTTTTTACATTAAGAAAAGTTTGTTTTTTTAACTGTGTGGCTCTATGTGTATATAAGTATGTATTCAGATAGTCGAGCAGGTGCTTACATGCATGCTGCATGTAAGTGTTCAGGGAAGATGTTGGGGCAGGGTTGCAATGCATGCATGCACTGTATAAAACACAAAAACACAAACAGATTATGCCACACATTTACAGCTGTCTCGGAGCAAGTGAATATTTGTGCATCTGCATTTGCTTATATTCTGGGTACTGATTTTGTAAAGGCACATAGAGGCATATTTTCAAAGCATTTAGACTTACAAAGTTCCATGGAGGGGCATTTTTGAACGGGGCCAGCCATCTCTAAGGGCGCCCATCTTCGAGGACGGCGCCGCGAAGGGGCAGGGCCAACCGTATTTTCGAATGAGATGGTCGGCCATCTTTCATTTCGATAATACAGTTGGGGCTGGCCAAATGTCAGAGATGACTGGGTTTGAGATGGCCGGCCTCGGTTTTTGCCGATAATGGAAACCGAGGCCAGCCATCTCAAACCCGGCCAAATCCAAGGCATTTGGTCATGGGAGGAGCCAGTATTTGTAGTGCATTGGTCCCCCTGACATGCCAGGACACCAACCAGGCACCCTAGGAGGCACTTCTAAAAATTAAAAAAAAAATTAAAATAGCTCCCAGGTGCATAGCTCCCTTACCTTAGGTGCTGAGCCCCCCAAAACCCACTACACTACCCACAACTGTACAACACTACCATAGCCCTTATGGGTGAAGGGGGGCACCTACATGTGGGTACAGTGGGTTTTGGGGGGGGGGGGTTGAGGGCTCCCATTTACCACCACAAGTGTAACAGGTGGGGGGGGGGGGGGGATGGGCCTGGGTCCACCTGCCTGAAGTGCACTGCACCCACTAAAAACTGCTCCAGAGACCTGCATACTGCTGTCAGGGAGCTGGGTATGACATTTCAGGCTGGCATTGAGGGTGGAAAAAAAAGTTTTTAAAGTTGTTTTTTGAGGGGGGGGGGGTTAGTGACCACAGGGGGAGTCAGGGGAGGTCATCCCCGATTCCCTACGCTGGTCATCTGGTCAGTTCGGGCACTTTTTTGGGACTTGGACCTGAAAAAAAGTGACCAAATAAAGTGGACCAAATTCTCGTGAAGGCCGGCTTTCTTTTTTCCATTATTGGCCAAGGGCACCCATCTCTTAAGCACGCCCTTGCATGCCCCTGGCACACCTTCGCTACCCTTCCGACATGCCCCCGGAAACTTTGGTCGGCTCTGTGACGGAAAGCAGTTGGAGCCAGCCAAAATCGGCTTTCGATTATACCGATTTGGCCGGCTTCAGGAGATGGCCGGCCATCTCCCGATTTGTGTCGGAAGATGGCCGAAGATGGCCGGCGATCTCCTTCGAAAATAAGCTGGATAGTAACCTATAGAACTTTGCTTTGAAAATGGCACTTAGTCCCATTTTCTAATTTGTTTTAAGAGCCCCTCTGTGGAACGTATTCTGTAAACAGTAGGGGCCCTTTTACAAAGCAGTGCTGAAAATTGGCCTTGGCGTACCCTTAGTTAGCTCAGTAAAATGTACAATTTTTGAATTTTTATATTAATGGCCACGCCCTAATGTTGGCATTAGCACGAGCCAGTACTGCCACCTATTTTGGAGATGGTAAGGGCTCATGCGCTAATCATTTACCCCCCCCCCCCCCCCAATATTCGAAAGGAAGAGCACCTGGCTGGTTAAATAGCACTTAACCAGCTATCCTGCGATATTCAGTGGGGGATAGCCAGCTATTCCCCGCTGAATATTACTATCCAGGGCTTTTTTTGAGAGGGTACTTGAGGGTATTGAGTACTGGCACCTTTTCCATTGTCTGCTAAAATTGACCCATGGTCCCCAAGTTTTAATGAAAAATCTCAGGCTCTACATACTAATTCTGCCTGGTTATTGTGGGGTGGGTCTCTCAGTGATCACCCCATCCCTGAAGGGTGGCCTGGCAATTGAGTACCGGCACCTTTTTCGCTAGAAAAAACGCACTGTTACTATCACTACTGCTACTACTTATCATTTCTATAGTGTTACTAGATGTACACAGCGCTGTACACTGGACATGTAAGAGACAGTCCCTGCTCAACAGAGCTTACAATCTAATTAGGACTGAACAAGTGAGTAAGGGTTAGGAGTTAAAAGCAGCATCAAAAAGGTGGACTTTCAGCTTAGATTTGAAGACGGCCAGAGATGGAGCTTGATGTACCGGCTCAGGAAGTCTATTCCAAGCATATGGTGCAGCAAGATAAAAGGAACGGAGTCTGGAGTTGGCAGTGGAGGAGAAGGGTGCAGATAAGAGAGATTTTCCCAGCGAATGGAGTTCTCAGGGAGGAGTATAGGGAGAGATAAGAGTGGAGAGGTACTGAGGAGCTGAATTTTGAACAGATTGAAGGGGAGAGAGATGGCTAAGTGGGAGACCTGTGAGTCGCAATAGTCTAAATGAGAGGTGATAAGCGTGTGGATATTCCCAATTAATGGCTAGGAGATAACCAGCTATATCACACAATATACAGTATATACAGTGGGGGAAATAAGTATTTGATCCCTTGCTGATTTTGTAAGTTTGCCCACTGACAAAGACATGAGCAGCCCATAATTGAAGGGTAGGTTATTGGTAACAGTGAGAGATAGCACATCACAAATTAAATCCGGAAAATCACATTGTGGAAAGTATATGAATTTATTTGCATTCTGCAGAGGGAAATAAGTATTTGATCCCTCTGGCAAACAAGACCTAATACTTGGTGGCAAAACCCTTGTTGGCAAGCACAGCGGTCAGACGTCTTCTGTAGTTGATGATGAGGTTTGCACACATGTCAGGAGGAATTTTGGTCCACTCCTCTTTGCAGATCATCTCTAAATCATTAAGAGTTCTGGGCTGTCGCTTGGCAACTCGCAGCTTCAGCTCCCTCCATAAGTTTTCAATGGGATTAAGGTCTGGTGACTGGCTAGGCCACTCCATGACCCTAATGTGCTTCTTCCTGAGCCACTCCTTTGTTGCCTTGGCTGTATGTTTTGGGTCATTGTCGTGCTGGAAGACCCAGCCACGACCCATTTTTAAGGCCCTGGCGGAGGGAAGGAGGTTGTCACTCAGAATTGTACGGTACATGGCCCCATCCATTCTCCCATTGATGCGGTGAAGTAGTCCTGTGCCCTTAGCAGAGAAACACCCCCAAAACATAACATTTCCACCTCCATGCTTGACAGTGGGGACGGTGTTCTTTGGGTCATAGGCAGCATTTCTCTTCCTCCAAACACGGCGAGTTGAGTTCATGCCAAAGAGCTCAATTTTTGTCTCATCTGACCACAGCACCTTCTCCCAATCACTCTCGGCATCATCCAGGTGTTCACTGGCAAACTTCAGACGGGCCGTCACATGTGCCTTCCGGAGCAGGGGGACCTTGCGGGCACTGCAGGATTGCAATCCGTTATGTCGTAATGTGTTACCAATGGTTTTCGTGGTGACAGTGGTCCCAGCTGCCTTGAGATCATTGACAAGTTCCCCCCTTGTAGTTGTAGGCTGATTTCTAACCTTCCTCATGATCAAGGATACCCCACGAGGTGAGATTTTGCGTGGAGCCCCAGATCTTTGTCGATTGACAGTCATTTTGTACTTCTTCCATTTTCTTACTATGGCACCAACAGTTGTCTCCTTCTCGCCCAGCGTCTTACTGATGGTTTTGTAGCCCATTCCAGCCTTGTGCAGGTGTATGATCTTGTCCCTGACATCCTTAGACAGCTCCTTGCTCTTGGCCATTTTGTAGAGGTTAGAGTCTGACTGATTCACTGAGTCTGTGGACAGGTGTCTTTCATACAGGTGACCATTGCCGACAGCTGTCTGTCATGCAGGTAACGAGTTGATTTGGAGCATCTACCTGGTCTGTAGGGGCCAGATCTCTTACTGGTTGGTGGGGGATCAAATACTTATTTCCCTCTGCAGAATGCAAATAAATTCATATACTTTCCACAATGTGATTTTCCGGATTTAATTTGTGATGTGCTATCTCTCACTGTTACCAATAACCTAACCTTCAATTATGGGCTGCTCATGTCTTTGTCAGTGGGCAAACTTACAAAATCAGCAAGGGATCAAATACTTATTTCCCCCACTGTATATATATATATCCCCGAATATTCAGCGTATAGCCGACTATTGTAAGTGGCTACATCGTCACTGCTACCACCCCTCCAACCCCACGAGGTCGACGCCGCAAGCACTGCATCCTCCTACACCCTCCTCGAGGTCGTATCCGCTGGAGCACCAACCTCTACCCCCTCCACGACGTCGCCGCTGCCGCACCCTTCCGTGAAGGGCCCAATAACTACGCCGGTAAACCCTCCCCAAAGTCACTGGTGCAACAACCTACACCCCCCTCCACGACGACGCCCCCGCCCCCTCCATGCCGGGCCCCCCTGCACTGACATGACAGCGTCTCTCGCCTACGTGTTAAAGCGCTGCAGATCGATGCAATCTTCTGCTGCCTGCAGCGCTTTAACACAGAGGCGACAGATGCTGTCATGTTAGTGCAGGGGGCCCGGCACAGAGGAAGAAGGGAGCGGCGTCATGGAGGGTTGCTGGACATGGGGGGAGGCCACAGGAGAGAGGAGGGTTGCTGGACATGGAGGAAGGGCAGGGGAGAGAGCAAGGCAGCCAATGGGAATGTTGTGTTGCAGCAAGCCTATGATGGGCTTGGCACGCTGTAGTAAAGGGGCCCCTAAGATGGCTTATAATTTTTATATAAAAAGTATTCATAAAAAAATCAAAAAGTGAAGTGAATTAGTAATAATAATAGTTAAAGATTTTTTGGGGGGGCAGGGCGGGGGGTTGACCAATGAAAGAGAAAATGGAGTCTTTTAAGAGCTCAATATTTGTATAGGCTGTGGACATCTGAGGTCTTTTCTCCCTTTTTACAGTAATTGAAGAGAGATTGTTTATGTAATTTTTGCACTTTACACTGGGGAATATGCTTTTATGAGTTACATATTGATGTGCAAAGGTACTCTTGGTTCATAAACCTAAACCTACATGAAGTGCGAAATGATGTCTTCACTTCTGATGAGATCAGTATTCGTATGGTTAGAAGTGAATCCAGATAAAAGTCTTTTAGTTAAAGAGACATTAGAACAAGGTAAATTAACTGAAAGATCTAATGCTGTTTACACAAAAAACATAGTATATAAAAGTGTACTATAGACATCAACTGACATTATGTTCATCAACTTTTAAATTACATTTCAGAAATAAAAAATTCTTGCCCGTTTTAATGGGCTTAACGGCTTGTATTTTATCAAGAAAGTAGGTGCTTAATAGAATTATCCTCTATGAGTGAAATTAGTGTCAGGTTTCTAACTTTTTTCCTCTGTCCTATCACTGCACCTGCAGTTTACTTAGTAGGAGGCTAAATTTAGGTGCTGTGCCATAGTCACTTTTCAATGGAGCCAATTTGAAATTGACCCCTCAGTAATTCATTGTTGAAGATATGTTCCCTCCCTTATAGCACGTACAGCAAAATCTAGATGCAGTAGACTGAATCTGGTAGGTTCTACTCTGCGAGATCGGAAATTGAAAATTATTTGGTCTGTTAGGCTGAGCTCAACATAACATAGAAAAAACTGAATTCACTTCCTGTTTTCACATCGTGCTTTTCATATTACAGTTCTGATGCTTATGAACCAGCTGCAGCTCCCGATGGCCCTTTCAGAGAATGACAGAGGCCTGGACCAGGACAAATTAGGAAGCCCCAGAAGCCTGGAGCTCATAATTTAAAAAAAGAAGGAAAAAAAAGATGTAGAAGCAGTTGAGGCAAATTTGTAGCTGTAGAAGGATGAAAACTACAGTAGCTGAACTGGGGCAAAGTTATCAATATGGGATACTGTTAAGATGTGTACTTTACCACTAACTCATGCTATTTTAGCACATGCCCCATTTTATATAATGAGACCTAGCTACTAATAACTGGGGTTAACAGTAAAATAATACTTTTTAATGATAACCCACAATGATAACTTCCCCCATTAAATAAAGAAAAAAAAAAGGGAATGTCTCTAGAAATTGAAGTCACTGCTATATGTAATAAAAGTGAGCCAAGTATAGGACAATCAAGCCATTGTGACATCACTGATGAGGTTGGCTCTTAGGCATTGGTGGAATGAGGCATTATGACATCACAATATCAGAAGTGAGCCAAGTATAGAGCAATCAAGTCATTGTGACATCACTGATGAGTTGGCTCTTAGGCGTTGGTGGAATGAAGAATTATGACATCATAATATCAGCTCTGGTTACCAGGCACTGAAATTCTTCAAACTAAGGGGTGGGGGTGGGGGGCAGTTATCAACGTGGGCTACCGTTAAGACATGTTATTTTACCACTAACTCATGCTATTTTAGCAAAGGTCCCATTTTATGCAATGAGACCTAGTTACTAATAACTGGGGTTCACAGTAAAATTATGTCTTAACTGTAGCCCACATTGAAAATTCTCCCCCTCCTTAATTTCATGTTCAGTTAGAAAAAATATTAGACAAATATTTTTCCAAAACAGAGGCCCCTTTATTGTGTGAGGCTTGAGTCAAAATAGTCCTGCAGACTCCTCTCCCCTCCCCTCCCCTCCCCCCACAAGGCCTTTTGTGCATCACCTTTTCATAAGGCAGTTAATAAATCTTAAAACGAAATAAATAAATAAAGTAAGTAAGTAAGTAAGTACTTTTTCATCTGATTGGTTCTGTTAAATAGTCAAGACTTGATCTGCAGCTTTGTGTGTCTTAGGGCAGTGTTTCCCAAGCCCAGAGCTTGATTTGCATACACTGCCTCTATTATATGTAAATCTCTCTCATGCATATTCATTGTGGATATCCTGAAAACCTGAATGGCAAGGGGTACTCCAGGATCGGACTTGGGAAACACTCTTAGGGAGCTCGTCATTAAGGTTCATTAGGGCAATACTGCACGATATTTGCCTCTTAACATGTGTAAAATGGTAATATTGTTCATTTTATTACCGTAGCATGTTACTGTGGGAAATATAATAATGAGATGAAAACCATGCCAATGCATGCAAAACGCATTATTATGTAAATCAAATAGATCAGCTTGCGGTGAACACTGAAAGCTGTGATATTTCAGGAAAATGAATGCCGCTAACCAGTGATGTTCCTAGGTTGGCTGCCACCTGGGGCGGATTGCCGATGCGCACCCCCCCCCACCCGGGTGCAGCACGACACCCCCCCCCCCCTCCGGCGCAATGACACCCCCCAGCGCATCAACCCCCCCACCGGGTGCATTCTTGGCTGCCGGGGCCTGTTGTTCTTGGGTAGTATGAATAAAGCAGTTTGTGAGGTTGATTGCAAACTGTGTTTTTCATATATCATGGGAGTGCCTAACCCTGTAGTTCTTAGATACCGCAGATTGGTCATTTGTCAGGGAAAAAAGCTGGAGTTTTACTGCATCTTAGTAAATATACCCCTTAGAGAGAAGAGCTCTCTTCTCTGTTGGTCTTGATAGTTCAACAATAAAGTTATTATTACAGTTAGCGTATCTGGGTTTAAAAAAGGTTTGGACAAGTTCCTGGAGGAAATGTCCATAGTCCGCTCTTGAGACAGACATGGGGAAGCCACTCCTTGCCCTGGCATTGGTAGCATGGAATCTTGCTACTCTTTAAGTTTCTGAAAAATAGAAAGAGGGGAAAAACACAAGAAAATCCAACAAGGGGAAGTAAAAAAACAAGTGGCAATTCAAGATCAACTAACTTCACTAATGCAACTTATAAAAAGACACAAGAAACTAGGAGGCATGAGATTAGCATGTAAGTGAGCTATCGGATCTCTTAAAGCCCCAGCTATTTCAAATCCAAGCTCTTTTCAAACTATCTTTGTCTGATCTTCCAAGCCCTTAAAGGAAATGGCCCTGAATACCTGAAGACCAGGATGATCCTCTAAACACCGCCAATGACATTAAGGTCCTCCCAAGGGGTATCCCTAACCACACCCTCTCCAAAAGACATTACAAGATGTGATACTTCAAGAGAGCCTTCTCCAGAGTAGCCCCCATACTCTGGAATACACTGCTTGAAAAACTTCGCTTAACACAAGACTATCTCTATTTCAGGAAGCAGGTGAAAGCTTGTCTCTTCAACCGGTCTTTAATGGAAGAACTGACTAACTTGTTAATCTCATTCACACACACAATGGGTGACTTGGGCTGCACATACTGCAACAGGACATGTTTCTCCACTCCTACCCTAGCTGAGATAATATTTAACCATCTCTCTGACCCCATGTGCAACTTTCTTTAAATTAGTCACCTTACTTTCTAACTCCTCTTACTCTCTTATGGGGTCCTTTTACTAAGGTGCGCCAAAAAATGTCCTTCACTGTTGTAGACGCATGTATTGAATGTGTGCAGGTCCATTTTTCAGTGCACCTGCAAAAAAAGGCTGTTTCTTTTTTTTGCTGAAAATGGAAGTGCGGCAAAATTAAAATTGGTGCGCGTCCACCTTGGGCCTGAGACCTTACTGCCACCCATTCACTTAGCGGTAAGGCCTCAAGCATTAACCGGGCAGTAATCATCAGTGTGCGTACACTGCTGGTTACCGCCCGGTTAGCGCTACGTGCTGGAAAATTTCCAGTGCACATAGTGGATGCACATAAAAAATGAAATTACCAGCCGGGCCACGTGGTAGCTGGGCGGTAGCTCAAATTGGCTCACATTGGGCACAAGTGGAGGGGCATAATCGAACGCAAACGCCCATCTCCATGGGCACCTTTCTCCGAGGACAGGTACGTGAAGGGGCGGGACAGACTGTATTTTCGAAAAAGATGGGCGTTCATCCTTTGTTTCGATAATACGGTTAGTGCCGGGCAAATGCATCGGATTTGGGCGGATTTGAGCTGGACGGTTTCGGTTTTCAGCGATAATGGAAACCGAAGGCGCCCAGCTCAAAAACGAACACATCCAAGGCATTTGGTCGTGGGAGGGGCCAGGATTCGTAATGCACTGGTCCCCCTCACATGCCAGGACACCAACCAGGCACCCTAGGGGCACTTGTAAAAAGTAAAATAAAAAATTAAAATACCTCCCAAGTCCATAGCTCCCTTACCTTGGGTGCTGAGCCCCCCCCCCAAATCCCACCCAAAACCCACTCCCCACAACTCTACACCATTACCATAGCACTTATGGGTGAAGGGGGGGCACCTAGATGTGGGTACAGTGGGTTTTGGGGGCGGTTTGGAGGGCTCCCATTTACCAGCACAAGTGTAACAGGTAGAGGGGGATGGGCCTGGGTCCACCTGCCTGAAGTCTACTGCACCCACTAACAACTGCTCCAGGGACCTGCATACTGCTGTCAGGGAGCTGGGTATGACATTTGAGGCTGGCATAAGGGGTGGCAAAAAAAAGTTTTTAAAGTTCTTTTTTTTGGTGGGAGGGGGTTTGTGACCACTGAGGGAGTCAGGGGAGGTCATCCCCAAATCCCTCCGGTGATCATCTGGGCAGTTGGGGCACTTTTGGGGGACTTTTTCGTGAAAAAAAAGGGTAAAAAAAAAAGCGGCCTAAATTCTCGCTACTGCCGCCCTTCTTTTTTCCATTATCAGCCGAGCGCGCCCATCTCTCCTCGGCTGATAAACGTGCCCCAGTCCCGCCTTCACTACGCCTCCAAGACGCCCCTGCCAACTTTGTTTGTTCCCGCGACAGATTGCAGTTGGAGGCGCCCAAAATCGGCTTTCGATTATACCGATTTGGGCACCCATGGCAGAAGGGCACCCATCTCCCGATTTGGGTCGAAATATGGGCGTGTTTCGCTTTCAAAAATAAGCTGGATAGGCACCTACGCGGCTTAATAAAAGGGTCCTTATATGTTCCATCTTTGCTTATACCCTACGCTGTCAATTAAAATGTTCTATTACGTATTGCGTTTACATTGTAAGTAGTATACTAGGCCATACTTTGTATTGTTATTTGAATATTTTTACTGCTGTAATTGCCTCCTGTTCATGTTTGATCTATTGTTACTGGACACCACCTTGAGTGAATTCCTTCAAAAAGGCGGCAAATAAATCCTAATAAATAAAAAAATATCAAACATTTGCCTCCAAAGCTTACGACTGCTTATCTCATACCCAGTGGCATTCCTAGGCTGCCTGACACCCGGGGCGGATTGCAGCCCCCCCCCCCCCGGCGAATTTACACCCTCCCCCCCGGGTGCATTTTTACCTGCTGGTGGGGGGGGAGTGCCGCGCGCCTGTTGGCCGAGTCCGCTCGTTCCCGCCCTGCTGCTCCGGAGCAGAGGGAGCAGCAGGGAGGGAACGAGCGGACTCGGCCAACAGGTGCGCGGCACCCCCCCCCCCCCAGCGGCGTGCACCCAGGGCAGACCGCCCCCACCGCCCCCCCTTGGTACGCCACTCTCACACCACAGAAGTGGATACAGCGCTGTGTAGTTTTTCAAGAACTACACAGCGCTGTATCCACTTGTGTGGTGTGAGATAAGAAGTCATTGTTTGCTTATATCTTGTTATTTTGTATGGCTGAGTTTGCCATACCATATCTTTTTATGTGAAATATGAAATGGAATAAAAATTTAAGCTTTGGAGGCAAGTGATCGATAGTTTGAAAAGAGTTTGGATTAGCTGGGGCTTTAAGAGATCTGATAGCTCACTGAGCCGCTCTTTTACAAAGGCGTGCTGAAAAATGGCCTGCGGTAGCGTAGACGCGTGTTTTGAGCGCACGCAGAATCATTTTTCAGCATACCTGTAAAAAAATGCCTTTTTAAAATTTTTGCCGAAAATGGACGTGCGGCAAAATGAAAATTGTCGTGCGTCCATTTTGGGTGTGAGACCTTACCGCCAGCCATTGACCTAGGGGTAAAGACTCATGCGTTAACCGGGTGGTAATGACCTATGCGCGCCAAATGTCACTTGACGTGCGTCCGATACGCATGGCAGAAAATAAAAATGATTTTTCGGCTGCGCGCCAAAAATGAAATTATCACAAGTAGCCATGCGGTAACTCCATTTTGGCATTGTTGGGCGCACGTAGACGCTTGCGCAGCTTAGTAAAAGGGCCCCTTAGATGCTTATCTGTTGCCTCTTACAAATACAAATCAACCTATGCATCCAGCTTTTCCTACATAAGCACACAACTGTGGAACGCATTACCAAAAACTGTGAAAACAATGTATGACCACATAACCTTCCGGAAATCACTAAAAACTTACCTGCTCAGAAAGGCATACCCTACCGATCCACCTTAACTGCCTGAACTCTGCTACACAACTAAATCGAAGCACGTAATCTCTAATATAATAAAACGCACCGTGAACGTTCTGAAGACAACGTTCTGAAGCCACTCAAACACTCCCTGGCTGTAGGGTTCGTGGATTCATGGTGTGAAGCCAGCCAGCCGTCTCTGCCCCGCCCTCGCGTCAAACGTTATGACGTCGAGGGCAAACGTCATGATGTCGAGGGCGGAAAAAAAAACAAACAAAGCGCAGCGTCAGGGAAGGAGGCGGCGCTCCCGACGTCTCTAGCATTCCCTTCGCTGTGTTCCGCCTTCTTCTGACGTCAAGGATGACGTCAGAAGAAGGCGGAACACAGCGAAGGGAAGGCTAGACGTCGGGAGCGCCGCCTCCTTCCCTGATGCTGCGCTGCCAGAACCGCCACCGAGGTAAATTTAAAAAGAAAAAAAAAAAGGGATGTTGGGGGGAGAGAAGAGGGTGGGCAGTAAAGTTGAACAATGGGAGAGGGAGGGCAGGGGAGAAACGACAGCATGGATGCGAAGGGGGGGGGGGAGAAGAGGGCAGGCCAGGCTGGGACATGGGAGAGAGAGGAGCATGGATGCGAGGGGGGGTCATGGAAGGGAGAGAGGGGAATTGCTGGAAAAGGATGAATGGAGGGGGCAGGGGACAGAGGAGCATGGATGGGCATGGATTGGGATGGCAGGGCTCAGGGAGAGAGGGGAATTGCTGGAAAGGGATGAATGGAGGGGGCAGGGGACAGAGGAGCATGGATGGGCATGGATTGGGAGGGCAGGGCTCAAGGAGAGAGGGGAATTGCTGGAAAGGGATGAATGGAGGGGGCAGGGGACAGAGGAGCATGGATGGGCATGGATTGGGAGGGCAGGGCTCAGGGAGAGGGGAATTGCTGGATAGGGATGAATGGAGGGGACAGATGGGCATGGATGGATATGGATTGCAGGACAGGGCTCAGGGAGAGAGGGGAATTGCTGGATAGGGATGAATGGAGGGGGCAGGTGACAGAGGAGCATGGATGGGCATGGATTGGGAGGGCAGGGCTCAGGGAGAGAGGGGAATTGCTGGAAAGGGATGAATGGAGGGGGCAGGGGACAGATGGGCATGGATTGGGAGGGCAAGGCTCACACTCTCTCTTTCATATACAATGTCTTTCTGACTCTCACTCTCACACACTCTGTCTCACACTGTATCACATTCACTCTCTATGTGCCACACAGTCACTCATACACTCACTCTCACAGAGAATCTGTGTCTCACACACACTCTCTCTCTCGCACACACACACACACACACTCTCTCTCACACTGTGTCTCACATACACACTTGCACACACTCTCATTCTCACACACACACTCTCTCACAAACACACTCACACCCAGACTCACTCTCTCTCTCACACACTCACACACTCACACTTTCACTCTGACTCTCACACAGTCACTCTCACATACACTCTCCCAAACATACACACTCCGAGGAAAACCTTGCTAGCGCCCGTTTCATTTGTGTCAGAAACGGGCCTTTTTTACTAGTAGACATAATATAACTCTTCCGCTATACGATTCCATAATATGTTGTTACACATGAACCTTACTCTACTCAACATCACGTTGTATTTGTTCTTACCGGAGTTGGCGATCGCCTCTCCGGTACTATGTAAGCCACATTGAGCCTGCAAATAGGTGGGAAAATGTGGGATACAAATGTAACAAATAAATAAAATAAATAAATAAATAAAAGTACAGGTCTTTATCTGCCGTCATTTACTATATATATGTTACATAATGATTTGTATTTCAGGCCCTTGCATTTGGAGTAATGGAGGGTTAGGTATCATTCTTTAAGATCACTCTTCGGTTGCGTACCTTTTCTTATTCCAGTAACTGATGACAAATTTAGCCCAGCTCGTCAGGCAGTCTCAGCATCAGAGGAACAGAAAGAGAAAGCAGAGGGGAGGGGAGGGGGGGGGGGGGGGGGGTGACGGTGACCACAAACAGGCCCCAGCCGGGGAAACTTCCTGTTTTTCTGAATTCGCCTCATTGCTGCCGTTTTAAAGGAAAGATCTCACAAACTGCAGAGCATACAAATAAAAATCTTCTTCCTTCTGTTCTTGGCCTGGATTTTCTTTCCAGTAGTTTAATGATTTTTTCTTCTGAATTAATAGGAACAATGAATATAATTGTACAGTAAGAAAATAAAAACGGGAAGACTTAGGGGCCCTTTTACTAACCTACGGAAAGCACTAACACGTGCTTACCGTAGGCTAAAATGCACCACTGCAAGGGTGCACTTAGGCATCCTGCAGTAGTTTAGCAATTGGTGCGCGTGACGCATGCCTTAAAAATAAAAAGTATTTTTTAGCACTTGGGGCATGTTAGGCA
This sequence comes from Microcaecilia unicolor, assembly GCF_901765095.1. Taxonomy (NCBI): domain Eukaryota; kingdom Metazoa; phylum Chordata; class Amphibia; order Gymnophiona; family Siphonopidae; genus Microcaecilia; species Microcaecilia unicolor. Next base: position 15,457,625 of record NC_044038.1, on the reverse strand, counting down.
GGGCTGCCGAGAGACTGGGTCGGGCCCGGCCGTCCTCACCACCCTGCCCCCCGAGGTCGCTGCTGCCGCTCCCTCTTCACCCCCCCTGAGGTTGCCACCGCTCCCCCCCGAGATCACCGTAGTCACTGCTCCCCCTCCACCCCCAAGGTCGCTGCCGCTGCTCCCCCCTCCACTCCCCTCGAGGTCGCCACTGCTCCCCCCTCCCTCCGCCACCAGGCCAGGCCCCCTGCATTGAAATCGCAGTCTCACCTTCGTGAAAGCAGCGCTGCAGGTAGCAGAACGCCTCCCTTCGGCCATCCTTCCCTCCTTGTGTCCCGCCCTCGCGGAAGTTACGTCAGACGAGGGCAGGACACAGGGAGGGAAGGAGGGCCGAAGGGAGGTGTTCTGCTGCCTGCAGTGCTGCTTTCATGGAGGTGAGACTGCGATTTCAATGCAGGGGGCAGATGGTCGACAATGGGGGGCGGGTGGGACTGCAGCGCCGGGCCCCCCTTGGAGGCCCGGGGAATTTTGTCCCCCCTGCCCCCCCTCTCGGCGGCTATGATGTTAGGGTGTGGATAGTAGGCACAGCTATGTTAGTTGGTTAGTGAGTGGGTGCACAAAATTGCACGCATAGTTTATAGAATAATATCAATTACGCATCCAACTTAGAGGCTCTTTTACCAAGTCAATCCTGTACGCTAAGGCCATTTTTACCACTGGGGTAAAATCAACAATTTTTAGATTTTCACTATTAATGGCCATGAGCTAATTTCTCTCACGCAAGAAGCATGCACTAATTCGTTAGCGCAAGGCATAAATCCTGGCGCAAGTTGAGTGTTCATCCCTGGGATTCCATAACACTGTACACAACTTTTCAGGATGTCTTTGACGCACCCATGCCTCTCCCATGGCTACGTGCCCTCTTGAGATCCACACGAAAGCAGTTAGGCGCAGTTGGTGGAGACCCCCAATTGGTGTCAATTAAATGATTGTTAACCCAATAATTACACCAACTAGCCAATAATTGACCCAATTAAGCAATTAAGCAGAGATCCTTGCACAAATTCTGGTACCGATATTTCAGGCGTTTCTCGCCGAAACACGGCTCCGTGTCAAGCCTTTTAATTTTTTTTACACTGTTTTTTAAATAAAATTTGATTATCTCTTACTCACTTCCACAGTGTCGTGTTGATCACGCTGCTTTTGGGGGGCTTTTTTTTAACTGATATTTCAGTGCCACATATAGAATCTGGAGACATGTGCATAGGTAAAAGCATGACTCATTTTACAAGCAGTCTGGACTCATTGCACTTTCTGTCCTCAAAGAAAATGATGCAACCAGGGCTCAGGAATGGCATTAGAGGAGGGATTTAACATGGCAGTGCAGGGCCCGAAGCACTTCTTCAGAGTCCATCTCCTCTAAATGGAGCAGCTAGAGCTGAGTGGGCTGTGGCAGGGTGCCCTCACCCAGCTGCCCTCCTCCTTTCCCGATGTTGGTGCTTTCTGTTCAAAGGAGGTTAGCCATCAGGAGAAGCAGCATTGCACAGATGTAGGAGTCTGCATCTGTGTACTGGTGCTGCTCAACAGAGATTGTGAGAAACATCAGAGAAGGAAGGACAAGAGAAGGATGACTGCAGAGGAGGGAGAAAGGGAAAGGTAGGGAAGAGATGACAGAGATAATGGAGGGTGTGGCGGGGAAGTGAGAGAACTGAAGAAGGGATGGGAAAGAGATGAGGGATGCAAGAATGGAGAACACCTACACTCTGGAATATGCTCTTAGACTACAGACATCCCTTCAAAAATACAACGCCAATCTCAAAATGTTTTTATTCTCAGATACCTATACCTAACCTCCTTTCTGCACAAATCAGATGTGAAACCTAATACACAGCATATGTGTTTCCTTTCCCTACTGTCCTATCTTGTAGTTCTGCCCCACCCCCACCCCTCACTGATAATGTTGTCCAGTACTACCTCCCTATTCTCTATTCTACTTTTCTTTTTTTTTTTTTAGAACGTAAGCTGTTCAGGCATCTTTTTGATGGATGGGATAGGAAATTCTTTAATAAACTTGGAAACTTAGATGAAGGAGGAGGAGGGAGGAGTAGGTAAATAGTGTATATGTGTGAAACCTGGGGAGGGGTTGTGTGTTAGCAAGAGGGGAATGAGGTGTGTGTGAGGAAGAGACCTGTATGTGTGAAAGAAAGTAATAATAATGACAGAAAACAAATGGGAGGTGAGACTACGATCAGCAAGGGGAAGCAGGATGGAAACATCTAGAAAAAAAAAGTGACAGAATAGAATGGGTTAAAAAAAAATCAGAGGCAAGTACAAATGTATAAAAATGAAAAATGAATAAATAATGAAAATGGGATCAGAGAGAAAAGACACCATAGGATAAAGGGTAAGAATAAAACAAGAGATACAAATATTTGAAAACGTTATTGAAAAATACGATGCCTTAGAGGACAATTTTTCAGACCACATATACCAGCAGACTAGATGGACCATAAGGTCTTTATCTGCTGTCACTTACTATGTTACTATCCAGCTTATTTTCGAAGGAGAAGGGTGCCCATCTTCCGACACAAATCGGGAGATGGGCGCCCTTTTCCTAAGGGCGGCCAAATCGGTATAATCGAAAGCCGATTTTGGCCGCCCTCAACTGCAGTCCGTCGCAGGAGCGGCGAAAGTTTAAGGGGGCATGTCAGAGGCGTAGCGAAGGCGGGACGGGGGTGTGGTTAAGGCATGGGCGCCTTCAGCCGATAATGGAAAAAAGAAGGGCGGCCCTGACGAGCATTTGGCCTTTACTTGGCCCATTTATTTTCAGGACCAAGCCTCAAAAAGGTGTCCGAACTGACCAGATGACCACCGGAGGGAATCTGGGATGACCTCCCCGTACTCCCCCAGTGGTCACCAACCCCCTCCCACCCAAAAAAAAAATAAAAACATTTTTTTGCCAGCCTCTATGCCAGCCTCAAATGTCATACCCAGCTCCATCACAGCACTATGCAGGTCCCTGGAGCAGTTTTAGTGGGTGCAGTGCACTTCAGGTAGGCGGACCCAGGCCCATCACCCCCTATCTGTTACACTTGTGGTGGTAAAAGGGAGCCCTCCAAAACCCACCCGAAACCCACTGTACCCACATGTAGGTGCCTCCCTTCACCCCTAAGGGCTATGGTAGTGGTGTACAGTTGTGGGTAGTGGGTTTTGGGGGGGGGGGGTTGGGAGTTCAGCACCCAAGGTAAGGGAACTATGTACCTGGGAGCAATTTATAAAATCCACTGCAGTGCCCCCTAGGGTGCCCGGTTGGCGTCCTGGCATGTTAGGGGGCCAGTGCACTATGAATGCTGGCTCCTCCCATGACCAAATGCCTTGGATTTGGTCGTTTTTGAGATGGGCGTCCTCGGTTTCCATTATTGGCAAAAACCGAGGTCGCCCATCTCTAAGGCCGACCTAAATGTCAAAATGGTCGACCTAAATGTCAAGATTTGGGCGTCCCCGACTGTATTAACAAAACGAAAGATGGACGCCCATCTTGTTTCGATAATACGGGATGCCCTGCCCCTTCACCGGGGCGTCCTTACAGATGGACGCCCTTAAAGATGGGCGCCCAGTTCGATTATGCCCCTCCACATATATGTTGTATATGTTACCAGGCTGTGGGAGCTTTAGGGTTGTTCAGGCCTGAAGTCATTTGGGACTGTTTAGAGGCTTAAATTAGATGACTCATGAGCAAGTCAGGCTTTTTTTTTTTTAAATTTTAATTTCAATTTCACTGTAACCTAGTCATGAAACCACATTGATAGCTGTACCATGAACCTTAATGAAACCAAACTCTTACTGGACATAACTAAACTCTTCCTCCCTATGATTCCCTAAAGGGTCTGTTACACATGAACTTTCTCTTCCACAACATCACTTTGTATTTGTTTATACCGGAATTGGCGATCGCCTTTCCGGTACTATGTAAGCCACATTGAGCCTGCAAATAGGTGGGAAAATGTGGGATACAAATGTAACAAATAAATAAATAAAAATTCTTTTGGGGAACTAAGTAAATATTTGGGGGCTTGTTTTTTTTACAAAGTCACACTTGCGATTCCCATGCAGCAAATGAGAGAAAGCCCATAGGAATTGAATGGGCTTCCTCTCATTTACCGCGCAGAAATCACTAGCGCGGCTTTGTAAAAGAAGCCCTGAGTGTTGAAATGCAAATAAGCCACTTCTTTGCAAAATCTCCACCTAAAGTGTGGTGTAGTTCTCCAGTTTGTCCCCCTCCCCCCTCCCAAAAGCCCCCACTGGTCCTGGGATTCATAAGTACTAGACAGGATGACGAGTGTTTTGCGTAGTTCATGCACTTTGTGCAGCGAAGGGCGACTAAAATGATAGCGGGGATGGGACAACTTCCCTATGAAGAAAGACTAAGGAGGCTAGGGCTTTTCAGCTTGGAGAAGAGACGGCTGAGGGGAGACATGATAGAGGTATATAAAATAATGAGTGGAGTGGAACAGGTGGATGTGAAGCATCTGTTCACGCTTTCCAAAAATACTAGGACTAGGGGGCATGCGATGAAACTACAGTGTAGTAAATTTAAAACAAATCAGAGAAAATGTTTCTTCACCCAACGCATAATTAAACTCTGGAATTCGTTGCCGGAGAACGTGGTGAAGGCGGTTAGCTTGGCAGAGTTTAAAAAGGGGTTAGACGGTTTCCTAAAGGGGCTTGGGAAAAATCCACAATTCCAGGAATAACATATATAGAATGTTTGTACGTTTGGGAAGCTTGCCAGGTGCCCTTGGCCTGGATTGGCCGCTGTCGTGGACAGGATGCTGGGCTAGATGGACCCTTGGTCTTTTCCTAGTGTGGCATTACTTATGTACTTATTTTATTTCTTCAGATATTTTTTATTTATTGGGATTTGTTCAGACGCTCTAGTTTTGCAATAATGTATCTAGTAAAACGTATTTTCCTATCAGTGTTGTGCAGCTCAGATAGCAGTATTGCTCTGGGAGAAAAGCGGAGTCTTTGTAGGTCGCAAGAAAGGAGTGTTATGTCCAGGTCTGAAATGTCCAGACAACAAAGGCAGAAAAATCATTTTGGTTTAGAGATTTTGAATATTAACTTTGGGAATTTGAATGTACAGCATCTCTTCTGTCTTATAGTTTGCATAGTGCAAGAGCAAAAGCCTTTCTCCTATTTTCCAGTGCTGTCCTGCACCAAGAGTCTGCCTTCTTGGGGTTTCCAGTTCAGTGTTTGCATGCTTCTGTTTCTAATTTGCATTTGGTGAGGGTCCGTGTTTTGCATGTGTGACCATGGTGGGGGATTGCATCCCAGTTTCTCTTACTCTATAACCACTGTGGAGGGTGTTTAGGGAAATGCAGGGGAGGTTTTCGTGAATGGATCTGAAGGGTTCATACTGAGGTTGAGTCCTAACCTGTACAGAGTCACGTTCTGTCTCTTGCTTCTACTACTACTATTTATCATTTCTATAGCACTACAAGGCACTGTACACTGTACACCATACACAAAAACCCACCTCCTGGGAAAATCAAGTTTCCTCCCCTCTTATTGTTCCAACGCTCCCCACCCCTCCTCTTTGGGGATTAGTACAAAACCAGCAGGTTAAGAGTACACATGGTCTTTATCCCAGTCTGATAAGAATAATTTTGTTCTAGTTACGAAACCAACACATGTGAAGCTCACAGTGACAACTGAACAACTGTGTGTGTGTATGTATGTGTGGGGGAGGTGTCTCTGGGTGCAGGGTCTTCATACACACTCGAGTGCGAGAACAACATTCTCATGCAACAATCTATCATTCCTTTCTACATCACCTCTTTATGTATCTGAATAACCTCACTTCGCACTCTGAGTTCAAGAAAACGTGATACATGCATGGAAGACCTCTGAAGAAGGGCTAGAAATGGTGTGGATGGGCAGACCAGATAGGTAAAGTGGTCTTTTCCAGCCATCATGTTCTTTGTTTCTATGGGTGTGACCTTGTAGAGATGTAAGAAGGAGTGAAGGAGTAGCTGCCTAGTCGTTAGAGAACTCGGCCAACAACCAGAGAAGCCTGGTTCAAATCCCACTGCTACTCCTTATGATCTTGGGCAAATCGCTTAACTTTGCATTACCTCAAGTGCAAACTTATATTGTGGGCCCTTCAGGGACAAGGAAATACTTAGTGTGTCTGAATGTAACACACCTTGAGCTACTACTGAAAAATGTGTTAGCTAAATCCAAAAAAAAATAAACTTTCCAAATAATCCTCCTCCAAATCTAGAATATAAAAAGTTGGTCTGAAAGGCATTTGAGGAAGATCCCAACTCTATCAAGAGAGGAAAAGCTAAAACAAAAATCACAGGTACAGGTCTCCTGGTTAGATGAACATCCAGAGGCATTGCTAAGTACTTAGAAGACTTGTGATGGGGCCATATAACCATCTCTCCAAGAGACTTTGATAACTAAAACACTCATCATAATCCCAAGTGAGAGGGAATGATTGGGGAGATTCAACTTAGGGGTGATTTGAGAGACTGGTTTGAGAATACCAAGAAGGATGAGGCTGTTGGAGGGGAGCCCAAGAGTGGAGATTGGAGAGGGAACAGATGCGGGGAACATTGGCGAGGTGAAAGGCTGGAACAGGGAGAAGGAAGGGTTATCTGTGATGATAAAAAGGATATGACAGAGAAAAGTCCATTTCAGACACAGATGCATCGGAGGAAGTGAAGCAGACAAGAGAAGAAATGGAAAATGGAAAGAATACTCCAAAGAGTGATGTGTGACAGTTTTTAATTGTTCAATGAATTGTTTATTTGTTGTTTTATTATATATATTGAATGGGATTGTATTAAAATGCTTTAGTGAGTTTTTGAAGAGAATTTATAGTGTAAGAAATACCTCTAAGGTATGCTCACATTGGAATGCAATTGTGGAGTTCCTCAGGGGTCACCGTTATCACCCTCTCCCAAAGTACTGGTTTATTCATATGCTGACAATATTTTCCTCTTATGTGAAGCTCGGGAAAAGTTTGACAACACTATGATATTTTACAAGGAAATTGTTATTAAGACTGATAATTGGGCTAAGGCTCATTTTAAAAAATTGATTAGACTAAAGACTAGGGTAGTCTGGTTTGGAGATTATGAGAAGTTGCCAGTGAAGCGTTTGGAATTGGGAACAGGTGAGATATTAGTGATTGAAGGTCATTCGAAAGTGTTGGGAGTCGATTCAGGCTTAACTTTTGAATTACATGTGAAGACCTTATTAAAAAAAGTTGGCTTTTTTTTTTCCAATTACGGCAGTTAAGAGCAATTCGGTCTAAGCTCCATCCAGATAATTTTAGAACAGTGACACTGGCAGTTTTAATTCCATATTTGGATTATTGCAACTCACTGTTTGGGGGTCTTACTAAAAAGTTGCTACAAAGATTGCAATTCTTGCAGAACACAGCCGCAAGATTGATTTACGGTTTGGGAAAGCATGCAAGAGCATTCCCCTTAGCTTGTGCGATGTATAAATTATTGTATGGTGATGGCTCTGGTAATTTGATTAATTATTTGGATTTTCCATCATCCTTTTCCTCAACTTGGTCAGAATGTAGTTTGAAATTAATGGTATTCAAAAGAAATCCATGCTAGAACTGTCCTTTTTATATCAGGGAGTGAAGCTTCGGAACAGATTGCCTTTGGAAATTCGGAGAATACCATGATGTTATTCTTTTCAAAAAGTGTTAAAGTCAATTTTGTTTGATGAAAAAGGTGTTTTATAGAGATGATGAGGGTTGCATTTTAGTTTAAAATCTATGGATGTTTTTTTTTTATTGTAATTCTCCTGAATGAAGGAATTCTTGTTTGTAATCTACTTAGAATCTTTTGTTTGAACTTAGCGGAATATGAGAATCACATAGCGTAGCATAGCATAACCGCACTGAACCCTGGAAAGGGGAGTTTGGCAGTACATAAGATCTGTTTTGATTTGATTTGAAAAGGAGTTGGAAGATCAACAACAACAGGAAAATGGCAAAACAAGACCAGAGCCAACGTAATTTGAAAAATAAAATGTCCAGATAATGAAGGTAGAAAAACCATTTTATTTTCAGCTTAGTGATTGGGGTGTGTCAGTTTTTGGGAAAGTGTATTTCTTGTAACTTGTGTTTTGTACAGTACAGGAGGAAATACATTTCTGCTTTTGACTTTTTCAGTGTTGCATTTCATACACAGTCCGGCTTCTTGGGCATTCAGGTTCAAGCTTTGTGCTGTCCTTTGTTCTCCGTCCATGTTGTGCTTGTGACCGAGGTGCGGTGCTCCATTAGTGCTGTTTCTCTGTAGGGATCTGAATCGCTCTGTCTTGTTTTGTTTTCCAGTGGAAGGTGCATTATTAGCGGTGTAAATCCTGGGAGTTACTGCTGTCATGATGTGCTGCACCCACTGATTCTGTATTTACAGGTTTTTTATTAAATTTATATTTGTACCCCGCGCTTTCCCACTTTCCCACTCATGGCAGGCTCAATGCGGCTTACATGGGGCAATGGAGGGTTACGTGACTTGCCCAGAGTCACAAGGAGCTGCCTGTGCCTGAAGTGGGAATCGAACTCAGTTCCTCAGGACCACCACCCTAACCACTAGGCCACTCCTCCACTGTTGCTACTATTTGAGATTCTACATGGAATGTTGCTATTCCATGTAGAAGTCGGCCCTTGCAGATCACCAATGTGGCCACGCAGGCTTCTGCTTCTGTGAGTCTGACGTCCTGCACGTATGTGCAGGACGTCAGACTCACAGAAACAGAAGCCTGCGCAGCCTTCTACATGGAATGTTGCTAGTGGAATAGCAACATTCCATGTAGAATCTCCAATAGTAGCAACATTCCATGTAGAATCTCCAATAGTATCTATTTTATTTTTTGTTACATTTGTACCCTGCGCTTTCCCACTCATGGTAGGCTCAATGCGGCTTACATGGGGCAATGGAGGGTTAAGTGACTTGCCCAGAGTCACAAGGAGCTGCCTGTGCCTGAAGTGGGAATCAAACTCAGTTCCTCAGTTCCCCAGGACCAAAGTCCACCACCCTAACCACTAGGCCACTCCTCCACTCCTTCAGCAGTGACTTTAAATATAATTTATATGTTGCAATGAGTGAGAGTTTTACTTGTACTTTGAGTGTCTCTTCTTTAAATATCCAGTAATATTGTCCTTTTTCATGTACAATAAACCTGTTACTGTAAATATAGAATTTTTATTCACACCATTTATTTACAACTCAGCTGTTCTCACCTGTTCTAGGCATGGATCTATTGCTATGGGCCTTGAATTGCACTAGTGCAGAATTCCCCCCCCCCCCCCTGTCAATTTTTCTCCCATGGACCCTTACTTTGATCATCTAGCTTTCACTCCAATGCAGTGATCACAGCTTCCCTCTTTCCCCCTCATCCCTCAAGAGCCTTAAACACTACCTTCACAGCAGGGGCAGACTGAGAGTACTCTGGGTCCCCTCCTGCCATGCTGATGCTGCCGCCACCAGTACCCCCACCCCCGCCATGCTGCCTCCCTCCCACTGTGTTGCCGCTGTCCCCCCCCCCCCCACCTCGAAGGTTCCTTTTTCGTGGGCAGGAAATAAATCCCCTCTTTCCTGCCCATCCGCTGCCTCTACTCTGTGTTAACAAAATGGCTGCCGAGACTTCCCATGGTACCATGGGAATCTCGGCAGCCATTTTGTAAACACAGCAGTGCTGTGCTATTCTTCCTGGTTGCACCAACCAGTTAGAATAGCGGCAGTGGCCACTAGATCACCAGGGCTAGGGTTACCATATGGCTCCAGAAAAAGGAGGACGGATAGAGCCAGCCGGGTTTTACTTCCATTGCTTTCCATTGAAAGCAATGGAAGTAAAACCCGGCTGGCTCAATTACTTCCATTGAAAGCAATGGAAGTAAAACCCGGCTGGCTCAATCCGTCCTCCTTTTTCTGGAGCCATATGATAACCCTAACCAGGGCCCCATGGGGGCTGTAGTGTGCGGTGGCAGGCAACCGGGCAGAGACTCCGGGCCCTCGGGCACTGCCCAGTTGCCCAAATGGTCAGTCCGCCCCTGCTCCACAGGGAGAAGAAGAGCTGAGCTGTGAATTAGATTGGAGACCTTTTGCATGGTACCACCAGCACATACCATCAAAGCCACTGGGTTGGCAGGATTTCTAAGCCTGTTTTCAAAAGCTAATTATATGTGTGTGCAAGTGTATGGAAGAGAATGAATGGGGAGGGAGAGTGCAAGGCTGACGGTCCATCCATGGCATCTAATACTCTGCCACCAGCCCAGTGCAGGCAGAAGAATTGTATTGGAAGGGGTCTGATCAGTGCCGTAGCGAGAGCGGCTGACACCCGGGGCAGACCACCCCACCGCCCCCCCTTCCTACGCCACTGGGTCTGATAAAGAAAAACTTCCATACCTGCTTTCCCTGGAAGCGGTATGATGATGAAAGGTCATGGTTTGTGTAGGACAACCAAAGTGGTTTATATATTATATGCAAGTACTTTCTCTGTCCCTCGTGAGCTCACAATCTATGTTTTACATCCGGGGCAATGGAGAGTGAGGTGATTTTGCCCAGGATCACAGGGAGCTGCCCTGAGAACTGAACCCACTTGCCCGGGTTCTCAGCTCACTGCACTGACAGACCATTAGGTTACTCCTCCACTGCTATAAAGAAAGCTCCTCCCCTTCTCCTCTGGAAACAGTTTAATTATAGAATGTGCAAGGGACCCTCCCAAGGGAGGAAGAGGGGCTGTAATTCAGAAGAATCAAGGTCTTGGTTATAATAATTGGCTGGGAATTTCTTCCTCAGAATTCCAGTTTTTAGTTGCCCCACAGCTGTACTCTGTCTGCTTCAAATTACCCACTTTGCAAACAGAAACAATCATGACAGGGGAACTCCATCCTGCAAATCTGCCATAAGGCACATTAGGAACTTCTGTTCACCTCACGCCTCATTAGGCCCCAAAATGTGGGTTTACTGTACCTGAGGATCTCCTAGAATGCCTAATTAACACCGTGCACCTGGCAGGCACAGATGGCACTGCAGAACGAAACGGTCTCTGAGACGCTACAGCAGAGCTGGAAGCCCAGTAGTTCTACCAGTCAACCTGCTCGGCTCAAACCTTTCTTGTTTATGACTCGCTGTGGCAATACAGCCTGAATAATTATTGAAAGTAGGAGGTGGGCACAAGGGACTTGTGGGTGGGAATGGGTAGGATAAAGGAAGAAACATTCATATCCTCCCAAAACATTATGATTAAAAAAAAGAAAACATAGAACAGAAACAGAACACAATATGAGATATTCCAACTAATGTGTTTGTAGCTTTTGATTCATGAACTGCCACCCCCATTGGTGAACACAGAAAAGCATTAAATTAAAGCAGATTTAACAACAACAATGCATTCTAATGTACGACTGGAATATTTCTTTTTAGACAGGTACACGCATGCACACACACACACACACACCAGTGGCGTTCCTAGGGGGGCAGACACCCGGGGCGGCACCTCGCCCCCCGGGTGCAGCACCCCCCCGGGTGCACGCCGCTGGGGGGGGGGGGTGCCGCAGTGCGCGCCTGCTCAGAGTTCCCTGACTTCGCGCGTTCGCTGCAGCTCCCTCTGTCCCGGAACAGGAAGTAACCTGTTCCAGGGCAGAGGGAGCTGCAGCGAACGCGCGAAGTCAGCGAACTCAGAGCAGGTGCGCGCCGTGGCACCCCCCCAGCGGCGTGCACCCGGGGTGGACCGCCCCCACTGCCCCCCCTTGGTACGCCACTGACACACACAAAAACACACGCACGCAACACACACACCTGAGAACTGGTACTAGTTTGGCCAGTCAGAGCACTGTGGTTCCCTGCTGAACCCCAAACTGTAATAGACAGGCTGCATTAGCCTGCATGTGTCTGTTCCCTGATTTTTGTCAGGACTGCTTGATTAAGGTAAGGAGGTTCGGGCTTGTGGGTTTAATAAATTAACTGTCCTTAAATGCTCTGTGGATGTCTTTGCAGCAGGAGAGCTGGTTTTTCAGGCCTGAGATCTGACTGCTGTCCTAGCTGAGCTCCGGAAAGAAATCTCCAGGGCAAAAGTCTTCCTTTCAATCCCCACATAACATTCTGTCTTAAAAAACTAGTGTTTGAAACTGGTAAGGATGAAACAGGAGTGCTACATTCCTGGAAGTTTCAAAAAGGTCCAAATCTGGAGTTCAGGAAAGCCCCTAAATATGCGTCTTCAAAAGTCCCAGTCATCGCTGACAGACTCTGGACAGGTCCAGGCCTCTATTCCCAACAGATCCGGATGCGAGGCCCCTGAAGCCTGAGCGAGCACCTCCGAAAGACCACACGTCATTCTCTCTCTCTCGTTTACTTGGCTTTACAGTTGGTCTTCGTCTATCCAAACAGTTTTTCGCTGGTCTTCTATAATTCTTTCCTTGATGATGCGGATGAGATCGTCTATGCTGCTCCAGGACTCCACTTCCACGGAAGCATAAAGACACGGCAGGGCCTCCAGCTCCTTCTCCTTCAGACGGCACATGCGTAAGAATTCGTCTTCACTCTCTGGTTTATTCAACAGCCTCCTGTATCAGGAGATAGCAAATGCATGTATGAACGAGGCTACTGCCGTTATCCTCGGTGGCTAGATAAGTCACTGATCACCAGGGGTATAGCCAGACCTTGAGGTGGGAGGGGGCCAGAGGCCAAAGTGAGGGGGCACATTTTGGTCTGGCTCCCCCTACCCGCTGCCCTGCCTCCCCCCCCCCCCCCCCCCACTGCTGCTTTGCCGCCTACCACTGCTGCTGCTGCACATACCTTAGCTGATGGCAATAGTGTAACCAAGGGTGGCTGGGCCCACCCACTTTGCGCTCAGGTTCATCCAGTAGCAGCACACCTATGATGTGGCTGGCAGGGATCCCCAAGCCCCACCAGCTGAAAACTCCCAACAACTGTCCCTCCTGCATACTTTGTAAATAGCAGATCTTCGCCTGCAGCGAGCAACAACTGATACATACTGTTTGCACCGTCCCCGCAGCCTTCCTTCTGATGCATTCCCACTTATACGGAAACAGGAAGTTGCATCAGAGGGAAGGATGTGGGGCCAACATGAGCAGTGTGTATTAGTTGCTGCTCGCTGCTGATGAAAATCTGCTATTTAAAAGGTATGCGGGAGAGGGGGATGTTTGAGAGACCATATGGCATGCAAACAAGAAAGGGTGGAATTCTTCTGCCCACCCATCCCGGGCCCAGGCCCACCGAAAATTGGGTGTCTGGCTACGCCCCTGGCCTTGTCTTCGGCACTGCCGCATTTCTTGCGCCGCTCTCTCTTCCCCTCATGTCATGTCCGGCATGCTTGTGAGGGGGAGAGCAGGGCAGAAAATGCAGTGATGCTAGAGACCAGCGCTGTGAAAAAAACACTTCAGCTGGTGGGCTTTGGGGACCCCCGCCAGCTAAACCAGGGGCACAGATCCAATTGGGGGGGGGCCCAGGTCCCTGTGGCCCCCTGTAGCTACACCACAGCTGATCACATAGGTTATTTTCATTAGTTTATATTGCCAAGATATACTGATGCTTTAGATACCACCTTGCCTTTTGCATTATACACACAATAACTGCTGTTTTGATTTAATATACAAGATGATATAAGGATATGCACATACCCCCTGATATTCAGCTGGCGGTGGGAAGCGCTTTTGCTGTCCATCACCAGCGTTAAAAATGGATATTCAATGCCAGGGTCATTTCCGACGACTGGCACTGAATAATCCGGTTTCATTTTTGACCGAGTTAAAACATGGAAAAGAAAATAAGATGATACCTTTTTTATTGGACATAACTTAATACATTTCTTGATTAGTTTTCTGATCTGATGAAGAAGGGCAACCTTCGAAAGCTAATCAAGAAATGTATTAAGTTATGTCCAATAAAAAAGGTATCATCTTATTTTCTTTTCCATGTTTTAATTTTGTTTGATTTCTATTGATTACCTTTAAGAGTGGACTAACATGGCTAACACACCTCTTTATTTTTGACCGAGGCAACTTAACCAGTTAAGCTGATACTCAGCGTGAACCGATCAAGTGCTCAGCGCCTGGCCTGTTATTTATGCCACTTATTTTAACCGCTAAACATAGCCAGTTTGGCGCTGATTATCCGCACTTGACTAGTTGCGTGATATAGCTGTAACCGCAGATATTCAGCGGCAGATAACCGGTTTTCTCCCGCTGAATGTCCGCTATTTAACTGACCAGGAGCCGTTCCTGTAAGCCTCAAGAAGACCGGGGGGGGGGGGGGGGGGGGGGGGGGGGGGGGGGGACCTAAAACAAACAGTGGGCAAGGAACAGCCCAGAAGCTGAGGAAGAACTCAGCAAAGAAGCTAAGCTTGAACTGGACCTTTGGAAACCACTCTTATCCAGAAGGCAAAGACTGTGGGTGTTTTGTTAATAAGGCAGCAGTGGGAGGGCCAGTAAACAGGGCAAGGGAGAAAGCTGCCCTAGTCCTTATGGTTGAAAAGTAGAAAAGCCAGGGCAATGTTTTGAGTGGTTTGTTTGGGGACTGGAGGGAACAAACTTGAATCAGAACTGTGAAAGAGGAAAAAGAAGAAGAGGGTGGGGGTGGGCCCAGGCCTGGTGACCCAGAGCTTGGCTAAAGGAGAGGAAGCACTGTGCAAACTGACTTGTACCCACTTCAGTTGGGATACTGCAGGGATAATATGGCAGTGGAAGCCAAGGCTGTGTTTGCATGTTTGAAGCCCTAATATGGAGTGGCTCTCGAGAACTATGTTTATAGAAGGATGAAGGCTATTGAAGAGGTGGTCAATGGTGAAAGGCAGCTAATCTGTGTCAGAAGCATCATGCCTGTGACAACCCGCAACTAGCAGAGTGGCTGGCAGATCTCTGAGCATGTGTGGCTCTTAGGACCTATTGATTTTCTTTGACTGCAGCTGCTATTTGTTTCCCCCCACCCCTGAAGCTACCATCCTAGGGGATTACTTTGTTAGCTTAATGGTTAAGACAGACCCAACTCTGGCTTCCCAGAAGAAGAAACTGCAGCTTTTTGGTGCTTGACCCATTATAGAGAATGGCACAATCAGTTCTGAGTATTTCTGTGAGAGTGAGAAACAGAAAACATAAGAGAGAGAGAGATACAGAGAGAGAGAGAGAGAGAGAGATAGCGAGAGAGAGAGAGAGAGAAAGAAAGAGAGAGAGAGAGATAGCGAGAGAGAGAGAGAAAGAGAGAGAGAGAGAGAGAGAGAGAGAGAGAGAGAGAGAGAGAGATGGTATGCAGGTGACTCAGAAAGAGACCAAGAAAATCTTATCCCATACTTGTTTATTTATACGAGGTGCTTCACAATGTACTAACACATGTAGAAATGCCAGTAATCCAAGCATTGACAGAGGAGGACCAGTTGATCCATCTAGTCCGCCCAAGGTGGGAGTTATTCTCAGTACAGTTGGTCCTAAAAAGAACCCATGAACCAGATAATCCAACAGTGGAGATGTTAGGATCAAATACTTTTCTAAGTGCGGGACTCACTGGAGGACAGTATATGTATGCTGAGTGTTGGAAAGCTCCAGGAGTTCAGTCTACATCTCAGGGGAAGAGGAAGACACAGACTATTGCTGTCCACATTGTGCGATTACTGATGTAATGCAGAGAACGAAAAATTAAATGCTTGAAAGGCAAGCTATACGTTACCTGAACCTCTTCATGTTTTTTTCCGAAACCTTGATGAAAAGAACTATTGGGTAGATCTTTGCTTTGATTAAATCCTTGGCGCAGCTCAGTCCAACTTCAAGCAAACAGTGCTTGTTCTGAAAACACAGAGCCTTGTTAAAACGCACAACAAACACGATAGCAGCACATTTTCTAAAAACTTTACATACACCAGTAGCGTACTGAGGGTGGGGCAGTGGAGGTGGTCCGTCCCGGGTGCACATTGCAGGGTGGGGGTGCAGGGAGCAGCCGCACGACTGTCAGCTCCACTGGTTGGTTCCCTGTTCCCTCTGATGTTACTTCTTGTTCCGGGGCAGAGGGAGCAGGAAATCGGCGGAGTCAACAGCTGCATGGTTGCTCCCCTCAGGAGGTAAGAGCAATGCACCGGGGGAGGGGGGGAGACGCTGGACCCAGGAGGGGGAGGGACAACGCTGCATCCCGGGGGGGGGGGGGGTGCACAGCGGCGATCTGCCGTGACAGCCCACCAAGGAACACCACTGACATCCACTGTTCATCCCGGGTACAGGGAAAGACCTGGATTTAAGAATAGCAAATCCACGGGTTATGGGAAATCTGTGCCTTTCCGAGGGAACAGGAAGTTGGAGGTATGGAGGGGCAGAGAGCAGTACGAAGAAAATACATATATAAATCTGTGCCTCAGTTTAGTGCCACCTCTATAACGCATCTAGGTGCCAAGACCTGGACCTGACTAAGTGGCAGAACTTAAATTTGCTTTTTCCTTTTGAACTCATCCCTCTCCGATCCATTATTATACATTCTTTCTTATTCACAATACTTTACCCAACTTACACCCTCTTCCGTTCCCTGCCTCTTCCACCTTCCTCCCTTATCCTTTCTTAGTCCACCTCTTTATTATATACTATATTTAAATATTTTATCCATTTTGTGCTGTCTTGTACATTTTGTTTTATTGTAAGCCGCATTGAGCCTGCTAACAAGTGGGAAAGTGCGGGTTATAAATGCTACAATACAATACAATTATAGAATGCTAGCCTTTGTTGACATTGGTGGCCCATGTATAGGTGTGTGTGGGTCTTATGTCATGACAATGGTAATCTCTGAAAAACCTATCTTTTCAACAAGGCCTACCATGAGAATCCATAGCTTAATTATAACACTTCATCACTCTTCCCTTATTCTGAACGTCTTCCTTCTATACTGTTTGTCTAGCTCTTTTTTGTCATACTCTTTGTAACACCAATTGCATCTTTACCCTGGAATGGCGATGCCATAACAGATCTCTGTAAGCCACATTGAGCCTGCATAGGTGGGAAAATGTGGGATACAAGCGCAATAAATAAATAAATAAGCGTAAGCTGGTGTGCCTACGTGCACCAAGTGAGGCGCATAGTTTATAGTATTCTATGAACTACGCACGTAGCTGGGAGACACACCCATGGCCTACCATTCCTCCTGTTAGGTGTTAGGCACTATGGATCTTGGGTGCAACCTTATAGAAGAGTATCATGCACAAGGCTGCCTCTCAGTCAATGGCACCCTTGACGTGCCTAAATGACGTGTACCTCTAGGCACCAGCTTCTAGAATTGCTCCACATATGTTTAAATATTTACACGGATTCAGCACCGCTATTCACAGAAATAACAGTGCTTGAAGAACAGGATGACCCTCTACACACCTCCAAGGACACTAAGGTCCTCCCAAGAGGTATCCCTAACCACAACCTCTCCAAAAGACATTACACGATGTGATACCTGCAAGCGAGCCTTCTCCGGAGTAGCCCCCACTCTCTGAAATGCACTGCCTGAAAGGCTCTGCTTAACAGAAGACTACCTCTACTTCAGGAAGCAGGTGAAAGCTTGGCTCTTCAACCAGGCCTTTAATGGAAGAAGTAACTAACTCGTTACTCTCACTCACACACACAAGGAGTACTCAGGCTGCATATACTGCAGCAGGACATGTTTACCCACTCCTAGCCTAGCTAAGATAACATTTAAGCATTTCTATGACCTCATGTGCAACTTTCTTTAAATCAATCACCTTACTTTCTAACTCTTCCTGCTTTCTTACCCTTCTATATGTTACGTCTTTGCTTTACCCTTTGCTATCATCTATAATGTCACAATATACATTCCTTATAAACATGAACTGACAGAAATCACCAACAAAATCAAACTCAGCTTGAACATCATGGACTCATGGGCGAATGCATTTCAACTAAAGCTCAATAAAGAAAAAACACACTGTCTCATCCTCTCATTCCAATACAGCATGGACAACCCCATAAATATAAACACCCCAGATTACACCCTCCCTATCTCAGACAGCCTGAAAATCCTCGGCGTTACAATGGACCGTAACCTTACACTAGAGAGCCAAGTGAAATCCACAACAAAGAAAATGTTCCACTCAATGGGGAAACTCAAACACGTGAAACCATTCTTCCCGAGGGAAACATTTCGCAACTTGATACAATCAATGGTACTAAGCCACATAGACTACTGCAATGGAATTTACGCAGGATGCAAAGAACAAACCTTAAAGAAACTTCAGACCGCTCAAAACAAGGCAGCCAGGCTTATATTTGGAAAAACGCGATTTGAAAGCGCAAAACCCCTCCGTGAAAAACTGCACTGGCTCCCAATCAAAGAACGTATTGCTTTCAAAATCTGCACCCTGGTTTATAAAATCATCTTCGGCAAAGCCCGGGGATACATGACAGACCTCATAGACCTACCAACAAGAAACACATCCAAATCAACACGAACATATCTAAATCTCCACTACTCAAGCTGCAAAGGGCTTAAATACAAATCAACCTACGCATCCAGTTTTTCCTACATAAGTACACAACTGTGGAGCGCATTACCAAAAGCCTTGAAAACAACTTATGACCACCTAAACTTCACTAAAAACCAACCTATTTAAAAAGGCATACCCTACCGATCCAACTTAAATGCCTGAACTCTGCAACACAACGAAACCAAAGTACGTAATGGACATAACACAACTCTTCCACTCTACGATTCCCTAATGTGTCTGTTCCACATGAACCTTATCTTACCACAACATCACTTTGTATTTGTTCGTACTGGAGTCGGCGAACGCCTCTCCGGTACTATGTAAGCCACATTGAGCCTGCAAATAGGTGGGAAAATGTGGGATACAACTGTAACAAACAAACAAACAAACAAACAAACAAATAAATAAATAAATAAATAAATAAAATAATGTTCTATTATGTATTGTGTTGACATTGTAAATAGTATACCATGCCATACTTTGAATTGTTTTTGAATATTTTTACTGTTGTAATTGTCTATAACTTATGTTTCATTTATTCTTACTGTACACTGCCTTGAGTCAATTCTTTCAAAAAGGTGCTAAATAAATCCTAATCATAAATAAAATAATAATAATAATAATAATAATAATAAATGTATGTATCCAGTGGTGAATGCAGTTATTCTACAGGTAGTTGGTGATATTCAGCTGCTATTGGTATATCTATACAGATCAGCTTAGAACAGCCTTTTTGCTGGCTTGTTATTTCAATATTTTGACTGCTGTAACTATCTATTGCCTATGGCCAGCTTCTTCTCGATGTACACCGCCTTGGGCGAATTTCTTCAAAAAGGCAAAATGATGGAATATTTTGACACCCACCAGACAGGTCTTAACAGGGATCTGGGCTTTTCTATCCCACTATAAACCATAAAATTCTACTGCTTTGTCACTCTCTTCTCGGCCATCCATCTCTCCCTGTCTCTCACCCCTCACCTAGCCCACCCCATCCTCTTCCTCTGACTGTCATTGAAATGCGTTTGTGTTTCACTTCTATATTCTGGTATTTGTCAACATTTGCTTATTAACAAACTAAAGAAAGCTAATCAAAAATGTATTAAGTTAGTCCAATAAAAAAAAGTATCATCTTATTTTCTTTTGTCTGTTTTGATTTATTTCCATTTATTACCTTCAAAAAGGCAGTAAATAAATTCTAAAAAAATACACTTATCTCTATAACTATACGGTCAGTGGCAGAATATCAATGATCCACACTCCAGCCTTTCTCTGTATAGCACTGGGATGGGCTGTAAGAATTCGTAATGCTGCTGAACATTTACAGTCAGAGGGTTTGTATATTTACCAGCAGTCGGTAAATGTATGAATTATTGGGCCTAAAGAGGCATATTTTCAAAGCACTTAGCCTCCCAAAGTTCCATAGAAACCTATGGAACTTAGCCTCCCAAACTGCTTTGAAAATATGCCTCAAAGTGTCCTAGTATTGGTTAAGGAAGTGCACCCAAGTGCAGCAAAGTGTGCTTGAGTCAATAATCAGCTGGCAGTGGCCAACGTTTTCTTTTAAACACTGATCACTGTCAGCTAAATTAGCCCCAGATACTCAGTTTTAGGCCATATCCAACCACTGGCCCTGAATATCCCAGCCTAATTGTCCTTGTGGTGGCTTCCGGGGTTCATGCGGATAGCCAGTTAAGTGCCATTTAACCGGTCAGATGCCATTCCTGGCCGGTTAAATGGTTTTGAATATTGGGGGGGGGGGGGGGGGGATATGTTAATTTGGAAGTAATTGAACCAGCCGGGTTTTACTTCAATGGAAAGCAATGGAAGTAAAACCCGGCTGGCTCAATCCGTCCTCCTTTTTCTGGAGCCATATGGTAACCCTAGCGCCCTGCATGGAATTCTGATGAGGCTCAGCACAGTACTGCCTCTGCTTAATAAGATTCAAAATGGTGGACGTGACTATGCAAGGGAAACATTAGGAAAGAAATGCACTCACCATGTATCCCTACCACCCTTCACCTTACCTCCACCACCTAAAGCAAATTGAGGGGCGGTGGGGGGGGGGGGGGGGGGGGGGGCAGAAGAAGATAGGAGTACTTGATGAGTTACATTTCTGGAGGAATTTCAGAATCCCTGCTGATATAACATCTTTTCTTTTTTTTTTCAACCTTTTCAACAGATGCATCCACAACCTACTTATCCCGTCATGTGGTGCATTCCAGATCTTTTCACACCACTAAGAAAATGATTTAAAAGAAACAAAAACTCTCTTTAAAATTCATAGAACACTCAGAAAGGTTTTTTTTTTTAATCAATTTTTCCTCAGGTTTAATCCCCTTGTAACCTGTAAGAACTAACACTCCTACTTTTGCATGCTTATGCCTGTGCTTTGAAGTTCACTGTCTGTGTGTAAATAAAACATTCTCGATTTAAGCAGTGCTGTCAGAGAGCAACCCACAGCAATCCCTCAGATATGCCAGCTCTCACAGAGAAAGATATAATGCTTCCCCACCTTCAACTAATGAGGATTTTTCTCCAATCCCAGAAGGGATCCCATAAGACCGAGCCACTGTAACTCAACTTCAAGCAGAAAATACATTTCAAGGAGCAGCTCGGAAAACTTGTGACCCTTCAGTGGTAGCAGACAACAGTATTTTGATTACGGGAAGAATGAGTAAAACGTGATGCACTGCAGGACTTACCTTAGCTGTAACAGCCTCAATATTCAGCGGTGTGATACATTCGTAACTGTTAGGATTCTTTTCCCGGGAATAGATAACAACTTCTGCTTTCTGCTTTCTGTTGAACTCCTCCTTTGATACAATATCTAGAAAAAGACATGATATCCTTGGCCAAGTTTTCCGAAAGATGAATCATCAGACAACTAAATGGAAGACACACTTGCACAGTCCATAGTACCACAACTTGCTTCTGTATGTTGATTTCCACATACCAAAAGAAATGTTTTGGTCAATATTCTTTTTAAACACTAGCTGTGGTGTTTAAATATGTTCATTGCTGCTATCTGTAGAACTGGCAGCACTATAGTTATACAGATAGATTGTAAGCTCTGTGGAGCAGGGACTGTCTCTTCATGTTCAAGTGTACAGCGCTGTGTACGCCTAGTAGTGCTATAGAAATGATAAGTAGTAGTAGTAGTCGTAGTCTTTGGGATTCCGGAATCTTGCTACTCTTTGTCCTTATCTCTTATTTGTCCTGTTTGTCTGTCCTAATTAGATTGTAAACTCTGTCGAGCAGGGACTGTCTCCTCATGTTCACGTGTACAGCGTTGTGTACGCCTAGTAGTGCTATAGAAATAATAAGTAGTAGTAGTCTTTAGGATTCTGGAATCCTGCTACTCTAGGATTCTGGAATCTTACTACCCTTTGGGATTATGTATGGAATCTTGCTACTCTTTGGGATTCCGGAACGTTGCTACTCTTTGGGATTCCGGAATCTTGCTACGCTTTGTCTTTGTCCTGTTTGTCTGTCCTAATTAGATTGTAAGCTCTGTCGAGCAGGGACTGTCTCTTCATGTTCAAGTGTACAGCGCTGTGTATGTCTAGTAGCGCTATAGAAAAGATAAGTAGTAGTGGTAGTCGTAGTCTTTGGGATTCCGGAATCTTGCTACTCTTTGGGATTCTGCACAGAATCTTGCTACTCTTTGGGATTCCGGAATCTTGCTACTCTTTGGGATTCTGCACAGAATCTTGCTACTCTTTGGGATTCCGGAATCTTGCTACTCTTTGGGTTCTGGAATCTTGCTACTCTTTGTCCTTTTCCCTTATTTGACCTGTTTGTCTGTCTTGATTAGATTGTAAGTTCTGTTGAACAGGGACTGTCTCTTACATTTTCAAGTGTACAGCGCTGTTTACGTCTAGTAGTGCTATAGTAGTAGTGACATCTAGCCACTTTCTGTATAGCTGTATGGTGTTTTTGCTGGCCTAAATTAATTTGCATAATCACAAGGACATATGGTTGGCTATCCACAGAAACAGGAAAAACAACCATGCTCTACCCTGGCACAATCTGGATAGTGCCGGGGCAGTCTGTAAGAATTTTCAGCAGCGCTATACCTCTAATTTATTTATTTATGGCATTTGTACCCTGCGTTATCCCAAACAAGTTTGGGTTCAATGTGGCTTTCATCAAACTTTGAAAGCAAATTACAATAAAAGATCTATCATGAAAATGCAAAACAATAATAGATAAAAACATCCAAGCAGTAAGTTAACTCATTTTGAAATAACAAATTAACTAAAAGAATAACAATCACCAACAGTGACGAGGAATTCACTAAATAAGAATGTTTTCAACAATTTATGAAATTTCAAGTACTCAGTAGCATATCTGAAAGGTCCTTTTACAAAGCTGCGGCAAAATCTGGCCTGCAATAGTGTGGGTGCGTGTTTTAAGCACAAGCCGGGCCAGTTTTTACCATGTCTGGGTAAAAGGGCTTTTTTTTTTTCAATGGGCCGGGAAAAGGGCCTGCGGTAAAATTGAAACCAGCGCGCCAGAGCCCTCATCGCTAGATCAATGGATGGCGTTAAGGGCTCAGGCCATAAATAGACACACACAAGGACCAGCCTATGACACTGCAGATCACATGATGCAGGCCTGGTCCAGCACTGGTGACACCATTCCACAGAGCAACCCGATACAGTAATGGCCAGTTCTATAATTGGGTACTTGAGTCTAGGGACCACAATGACGTGTGGTGAGAGTGAGACTCTATTCCATTATAAAATGCTAGTGTAACCTATTATCAGCACGCATTACATTTAGGTGGCTGCAATTACATCAGCCATAGTCCTGGCGTACTTCTGGGTGCCTAAATGCAGGAAGGGAATGTGTAACTTACGGTATTCTATAAGATGTATGCCAAAGTGGCAGCCCCGCCCATGTCCTTCCCATGCTTCGCCCATGTGAAAGCCCCCTTGCAGTTACATGATATGCTATTTAACATAAGAACATAAGGGTTGCCATACTAGGACAGACGGAAGGTCCATCAAGGCCAGTATCTTGTTTCCAACAGTGGCCAATCCAGGTCACAAGTACCTGGTAAGATCCCAAAACAGTTCAATACATTTTATGCTCGTTATCCTAGAAATAAAAAGTGGATTTCCCCAAGTCCATCTTAATAATGTCTTATGGACTTTTCTTTTAAGAAATTATCCAAACCTTTTTTAAACCCTGCTAAGCTAACTGCTTTTAACACATTCTCTGGCAACAAATTCCAGAGTTTAATTACAGGTTGAGTGAAGAAATATTTTCTCTGATTTGTTTTAAATGTACTACTTAGTAGCTTCATTGCATGCCCTCTAGTCCTAGTATGTTTGGAAAGAGTAAACAAGCGATTCACCTCTACCCATTCCACTCCACTCAGTATTTTATAGACCTTGATCATATCTCCCCTCAGCTCTCTCTTCTCCAAGCTGAAGATCCCTAGCTGCTTTAGCCTTTCCTCATGGGGAAGTCGTCCCATCCCCTTTATAATTTTCGTCGCCCTTTTCTGTATTTTTTTCTAATTCCGTTATATCTTTTTTTGAGACACGGTGACCAGAATTGCACATAGTATTTGAGGTGTAGTTGCACCATGGAGCGATACATGTGCCACTACAGAATCGAGCATAGGCATTTTGCTGCCACTTACACACATAAATGTACATTTAGCTGCAAAAGTGATTGTATTCTATACACTTATGCCAGTGGTGTAGCTATAGGGGGCCATGGGGGCCTGGGCCCCCAAACTTGCTCTTGGCCCCTGGTTTGGCTGGCGGGGGTCCCCAACCCCTGCCAGCTGAAGCCTTTGTCCAGTGCTGGTCTCTGGCACCGCATTGCCTGCCCCGCTCTCTCTTCCCCTCACATCCAGCACGCTTGTTTTAGTGAAAGTGAGCATGCAAGCAGATGCCCCCCCACACACACACTTTGGTCTCTGGCCCCCTCCCACCTCGAGGTCTGGCTACACTCCTGATACGAGCTCAAGAGTCGCATAAACGCGGGTGCCCTCGTAGCACTGTTCTTTTAAAAGACTGAAATACCAAGCTGAAATTCCAAGTAGTAATCACTTTCACAGTGAGATGTTAATATTAGATTTAATCCTTAATCAATTATTTTTATATTGAATGGAGAAAAAGACCTCAACAGTCTACGCTTGGCAGCAGATCAAGATTTCTAAGTGCCAGCTTATTTAGACTCCGGTATTATTACTGGTCAAACAAGCTCCATATTTTCTATTAATGTTTGTTAGTTTTTAGTGTTCTGTTAATTTTTAAATATTTTAAAACTAATTTTCTGTGTATCAATTGTAATTATAACAATCCAAGGCACATTAGAAAAATATTTAAAGCATTTAGCTTAGCATTCCGCCCAACAGGGTCTCCATTTCACTGTTATTGAGCTTCATCAGGGGACAAAGCGCATTTCAACTGTTCGTTGTGCCAAGATTCTTTCAAAATGGCGTCCACTGAATCTAAAGACGCCGGCACTTTTAAAAGACTGACCAGTGGTCACATAGAATATACAGAGAGTCCAGATTAAATTCATAAAGCATAGATTCTAAGACATCTTCGGGGCTCCTTTACCTGGCTTGCACATGTTGAACTCCATGGCACCTCCTGAATTGAGAAGTTTCTGTACCAAACTCTTGGCCAGCATGGTGGGTGTGAAGATGACGGGACGCCGGCGCTCACAGTGGAATGGGCGCACCAGACTGTAAGGGATTAGACTCAGCTTCTTTGTGAGGGCACTTTCAGGGTCCAACTCTGACAAAATAGAAGGCATTTTTATCAGCGCTAAAGGAGGGGAGAGGGAAAAGGGAAAGGGAAAAGGAGTCTGCTTAAATACTTCCTCCGACCGCACCTCTGGAACACCCCCAACATTGCTGGCTTTATTTTCGGCACTATCCAGGCATTTTCAGTGGCAACAACTGGTTAAATGCCACTGAAAATGACCAGTTATTTGCTAAGACACAAGTTCATCGGTCAGTGGCCATTCCCAGCTGGTTAACTTGTGCTTAGGGTATTTTTGAAGGGTTTTGTGTGGACCTATTTGAAAATAAGCTCTGGGCAAGGGCCACCTTTGGCTTTCCTCTGTCTTCTCTTAACTACCTTGTCAGAGTCTCCTTGTCCATTTGAAACTTCTTTTCTCTCCGTGTCCAGCATCCGTCTTCTCTCTTCATCCCTATCTATCCTCCCCACATTATCCCTATGTTCTTGCCCCTATCTTCCTGCCATATTGAGCATCTCCCATGTCTGTGCCCCATACCCTCCCCGTGTGCCAGCATCTCTCCCTCTACCCCTCCCAGGGGTCCAGCAAATGCTCTTCTCTTTTTCCTCGTTCTGTCTTCACTTTGCAGGTACAGCACCTCCTCTCTTTCCTCCCTTCCCCACAGATCCTGGCATCTCCTCCTCCCCCACCCCCCTCCCACCGTAGCATCTCTTCTTCTCTCCTCTGTCCCCCACTATCTTGGCATCTCTTCTTCTCCCCCCCCCCCCCTCCCACCACCATCTTGGCATCCTTTCCTTTCTCCTCTCCCAACTCTCTCTCCCTTTTCTTCCATCCATGTGCAGCATTTCCTCCTCTCCCTTCCCTTCCACCCAAATGCAGCTTTTCTACCCCTTCCATTCAAGTGCAGCATTCTACTACTACTACTTATCATTTCTATAGCGCTACTAGGCGTACACAGCGCTGTACACTTGAACATAAAGAGACAGAGCTTACAATCTAATTAGGACAGACAAACAGGACAAACAAGAAATAAGGGAATATTAAAGTGAGGATGATAAAATAAGGGTTCTGAACAAGGACTACAGAAAACAAACACAAATAGGAATGGAAGTGAGGTAGATCCCCCCCTGTTCCCACCCCTTCTATCCAAATACAGCTTTCCTGCTTTTTCCATACAACTGCAGCATGCCCTCCCCCCCTCCCCCCCTCCCCCACCATTCCTACCTCTTCCATTCAAGTGCAGCATTCCCACTCCTGTATATCTGGCATCTTCCCTTACCTGTTCCCTCTGTCTGCCCCCTCCCCCCCGCCACGTGGGCCCTACAAACTTGCAGGTTTGTCGGCACTGTATCTCTCTGGCCGCTCTGAGGCTTCTTTCTGTCTGCCATGTCCTGCCTACGTAGCAAGGAAGGATCCGGGGCTGGTCAGAGAGGGCCTAATGTAAGAGCGCTGGCAAACAGATTGGAAGATGCTGGGCCTGCCAGAGGGAACGGAGGAGGGGAAAGAGAGGTGAGGCAATGCCAGACTCACATGGGAGACTGCTAGGGAATAGGAAGGAAGCCAGTGCGTAGATTGGGCCCCTTAACCACGTGAGCTGGAGAAGAAGCCCGACCGTATGTGTCACACGCTGAATACATGTAACTTGGCACGTCTATATTTTTCGTTTTTGTTTTATTTGTTAATTTATAATGTAGCAATTGGAATGTCAGCTTGTGAAATTTACATCTGCTCTCTTTATCTTTGCACTGTACAGAGGGGCATCTGTCACTTTCTATTTCTCTGGTGTTGAACTGTGTATACAGTGTGGTTTCTTGGGGTTTCAGGAAGATGCTGGACTGGGGATAGTGAGGGGACGGGAATGCAGAATGCAGGGACGGTGAGGGGATGGAGTTACAAAGTCTGCTTGACTGCGAAGATGGGAAAAATATTTATGGCTGCGGGGAGGGAATAGGGATGAATTTTTATTCCCGCATCATTCTGTAATTCAAAACCATTTAACCAGCCAGGAACGGCACCTGGCCACTTAAATGGTACTTAGCTGGTTATTCAGCAATATTCAGCGGGAAATAGCCTGCGGTCTCCCACTGAATATTGCCAAGTAGCGGCTAGCCGGTTGTATCGCCCCGATATAACCGACTATCCACTGATTTCCAGCCTGAATTTGGTGGCCATCTTTAGCCACGTGAAACCCTGGAATATCTTTGGCCAGTTTAAACGTAACCGGCCAGCGCAGAATATCAACTTGGCTGTTTAAGTTCATACTGGCTCAAAATAAATCAGATATTCAATGTCGGTCACCAGAAACGGTCCGGCATTGAATATCCAGCATCACGTTGACCGCAGGAGTTAATATCGGCCCTATTGAAGTGTATTTATTTTCTAGATGTTAAGTTTTAGGACTGTTTTTCTATTTCGTTCTATTTTATGGTACACCATGTAGAATGGGTGTACAAAATTTTTGTAAGTAAATTAATAAATAGTGTGTAATTCAAACTTCGTTCTGTGTGTTCTCAGAGAGTGTGCGAGTGCGTGATTTTCCGAAAGAGAGCATGAGTGCATGTGGCCCCTGATAGGAAAAATGTTGGACAAGCCTGGTGTAATTCTTTGTGCCCAAATATGGGCGCAGATTCTAGCACTAAGCGCTGTTCTATAAACGGCGTTCAACTCCCGAGCGCGTTTGATATATTAGCACTCAGCGTTCATTTTTTTTTCTACGCCATTTACAGAATCTACTCCTAAATGGATAACTATCCAGATACAAGTTAGATCAGAACAACTGCTGTCCTAATGTTATCCGGAGAGCTATTGGGTAGCTCAGTGGCATAGGAAGGGGGGGGCGGGAGGGGCGGTCTGCCCCGGTGCACGCGCTCGGGGGGTGCTGGTCCCACTGGTTCCCTGCTCCCTCTACCCCCGAACAGGTTACTTCCTGTTCCGGGGCAGAGAGAGCAGGGAACCAGCGGGGCCGACGCAGCTCCGAGTGACGTGCACTCAGGGCGGATCGGCCCTCCCGCAGGTAAGAATGTGGTCCGGGGGGGGGGTTCGCGGTCTGGAGGGGGAGTGCGCCGCAGAGGGGGGGTCGCGCCGTGCTGCACCCGGGGGGGGGGGGGGTGCACAGCGGCGACCCGCCCCGGGTGCCATTAGCCCTCGCTATGGCACTGGGGTAGCTGGCTCTGTAATACCACTATCCACATAGTGTCGGCACTGATTGCACTGCATGGATATTCAGGGTCAACTGCAAACCGGACACTGGTGCTGTATATTCCCGGTTTATTTCACAGTGGTTCCCAAACCTGGTCCTGGAGGCACCCCAGCCAGTCAAGTTTTCAGGATATCCACAATGAAAAATCATGAGAGGGACATGCATGCACTGCCTCTTTAATATGCAAATCTCTCAAGAATATTCACTGTGGATATCCTGAAAATCTGACTGGATAGGGCGCCTCTAAGACCAGGTTTGGGAACCACCGCTTCAACATACGGTGAAGGATATCCCTCCTCTATGCATCGATTTAATAAAAATCTCTTAATTTTCTCACTCTGGTATCAAGAAAGCATCTTTCTTTTAGACAGTCTTGCCTGAAGTACACCTCTATCCATCACCTTCATTCTGACATACTTAAGTAGAGGAGTGTGGTAGCCGTGTTAGTCCACTCTTAAGGTTATCAATAGAAATCAAACAAAATAAAACATGGAAAAGAAAATAAGATGATACCTTTTTTATTGGACATAACTTAATACATTTCTTGATTAGCTTTCGAAGGTTGCCCTTCTTCCTCAGATCGGAAATAAGCAAATGTGCTAGCTGACAGTGTATATAAGTGAAAACATTCAAGCATTACTATGACAGTCTGACAGGGTGGGAGGATGGGGGTGGGTCGGAGGTATGCATGGGATCTTTCACTTGCTCATCTTCCAATGTGGTATATATCATTCAGTGTAAAAAATGTAACGAAGGATGCTATATTGGAGAAACAGGCCAGATGCTTGACAAGATTCAATTTACATAGACATCACATGAACAATACAGCCAGTAGGGCCCCCATCCCGGTGGGACAGCACTTCACAGAACCAGGACATTGTACCAGTGATTTCACTGAGAATACTGAAAGGTAACTTTAAAACCATACAAGAACGTAAGACCTTTGAAGTCAGAATGATTGAATATTTTAACACCCAACAGAAAGGACTTAACAAGGATCTGGGGTTCCTAGCCCATTATAAACCATAAAGCTGTATGTCTCTGTTGATCACCCCACCCCTCACCTATCCACACCCATCCTGTTAGAATATCAATGATATGCTTTGATGTCCCCATGCAAACCTCCTACCCACCCCCATCCTCCCACCCTGTCAGACTGTCATAATAATGCTTGAATGTTTTCACTTATATACACTGTCAGCTAGCACATTTGCTTATTTCCGATTTGACGAAGAAGGGCAACCTTCGAAAGCTAATCAAGAAATGTATTAAGTTATGTCCAATAAAAAAGGTATCATCTTATTTTCTTTTCCATGTTTTATTTTGTTTGATTTCTATTGATGACATTCTGACATACAAAACTGCCTGTACTTTTTCTTGCCCGATTCTCCCTCATCTCTACGTTTCCACAGGACACAATTCAAGGTTTTGCTCCGGCGAATAGCGCAGGAACCTTCACTGAGGGTGGAAGAAGAAGCCAGTCTGGGCGTTTCACTTCCATACCTTCCTGCTTATCCGGTGAGAGCTTCACAACTTCCAAGGACGGCCTCCCCAGACTTGGAGAGCAGCCTGTGACTATGCGAACTCTCTCGTTGCTGTTCATCCTTTTATACTTGTTCTCACACCTGCTGACAAACTGAAACAACAGACAAAGATTTAACCCCCGTTCTTTCTGTGGAGAGGAAAGAAACTGCCCTCCCCCCTCCTCTCTCTTTGTCACTATGATTATCAGCCAAGGACAAGGTACTACAGAGTCTGTAACAGAGAAAACAGCATGTGCTGTACTTCATTCACTTGGGCAAACACTAAAGAATGAAAGACTTGTATTATTATTATTTATTATTATTAGCATTTGTATAGCGCTACCAGACGCACGCAGCGCTGAACACCTGACACAGAGAGACAGTCCCTGCTCAATAGAGCTTACCAGAGCGAGGGGAGCTGACACCCGGGGCGGGTCGCCGCTGCGCACTCCCCCCCCGGGTGCAGCACGGGACACCCTCCTCCCGCCGGAGCGCATACCTGCGGCGAGGGACGGGCGGGAGGGCCAATCCGCCCTGACTGCACGTTGCTGGGGTGTGTCGGCTCCGCCCTGGTTCACTGCTCTCTCTGTCCCGGAACAGGAAGTAACCTGTTCCGGGGCAGAGAGGGCAGTGCATCAGCGCGGAGCTGACACCCCCCAGCGGCGTGCACCCGGGGCGGACCGCCCCCCGCCCCACCCCTTCCTACGCCACCGGAGCTTATAATCTAAAAATACAGACATGTATGAAGCTTATAAAGCCACAGACATTCACATCCCTTTTGCACCATTCACGCAATAGAGACTCACCATAGGGAAACAGAAACCCTGGTCAGGCTCAGATGGGATTGGAAGATAGATGGGTCCTTATTTTAGAAGCATTTCTACATATTCATTGCACAAACCTGTAAACGGTGATTTCAGAAAGCGGCTAATTACTCATGAAAATCCACACCGTGCAGAGATTTCAAGAGGGCTTGGTGGGGATGTGGTTGGGTGTGTATCGGGCGGGACAAAAATCTACCCAGATGATATTCTTTTCAATCTTACTTTTTAAGCCCTTTTGCTACCCTCATTCAATCTTTTGGAATTTCAGTCTTCTTCTATGTGGATAACATTCTTTTACTATACCCCACCTCCCCATCTACGCCGTCCCTCGCTCCACTACATACATGTCTCCGGTCAGTTGCTGCCTGGGTTCGGAACCATCAGGTTTCACACTAACTAAGGTTAGCTTTCTGGTTTTCCATCAATTCGACATATCTTTGATACCCCAAACTTCCATGCACTTATTCTGTCCTTTTTTACTTCCTGCTTAGATTACTGCAATATTATTGGCCATCAGGCTGTTAGGCTGTGCTCATTGTTCGGATCACATTTCACCTCTGTTGCAAAAGTGTTATTTCAGTCTAACCGTTCCCTACTGCCCTTCAAGGTCTCTTCGGTCTATAAACGATCATCGACTGGTTCTACCTAGTCCAAGATTATCTTATCTGGAATCCTCTTTTGAGGACATGTCCAGGGGGTTTTGCCCGCCCGTCCATTTGTCCGGATTTCTGGACAAGCGGGCGGGCGGGCAAGTGAGCGGCGCCGTGGGTCCCCCCTCCCCTCTCCTCCCCTTACTTACTATCTGCCCTGATGGGCTAGTGACCTCTTCGGGGCAGGAAAGAGCTCCCTCTTTCCTGCCCGGAGCGCTGCCTCCCCTTGCCCTGCATCCTTCTCAGTCTCGGCTCAGGATTCATAATGGCCGCCGAGAGTTGAAGCGGCCTCGAGAGACTTCAACTCTCGGCGGCCATTTTGAATCCCGAGCCGAGACCGAGAAGTATGCAGGGCAAGGCAGCGCTCCGGGCAGGAAAGAGGGGGGCTCTTTCCTGCCCTGAAGAGGTCACTAGACCACCAGGGCAGTAAATAGTAAGTAAGGGGAGGGGAATATGTGACAAGGGGGAGGGGAGGTGGCAGGAGGGGCAGGGGAGAGGAATATGTGACCCGGGGGAGGGGAGGGGAATATGTGACCCAGGGGGAGGGGAATGTGACAGGGACGGGGCAAGGATGCAAAAGGGGCGGGACAAGGGAGGGGCATGAGTCCTCTTTTTAAGAGGACAAAATATGGTAACCCTACCCCCCGGAAGCAGCAGCCCTAGGTCACTGCCTAGTTCGCCTGTTGAGTAAATTGGACCCGCACATAGGGGTCAGTTTGTATAATTCATCTTAACTACATGAATAAATAAACCCAGGCAGTCTGTATTGAGGAGGTTCAGTAGCTTCTCTTCAGTAAAGACATGATCTCATTCATCGTCCCTTTATGCAATCTCTTTATTTTCTCACTGGGAGAAGATGAATGCAGTTACCTGTAGGATTTGTCCAAACAGGAAGCTTGCTCTGGAGAGACGGGGACTCGCCTTGGGGTCACTCTGAGGAGAAAGCTCTTCAGGTTGCAGTGTATTCTTTAAAAGACAACATGGGAAACCACCATTAAACACAGAAAGAAGTATCCAGCTATTCTAATTCAATGCCATTGGTGCAATGGAGCTGAGAACCAGAGAAACCAAATCCCACTGATGCTCCTTGTGAACCTAAGCAAGTCATTTAACCCTCCATTGTCTCAGGCACAAACTTAGGGGTCCTTTTACTGAGCTGTAGTAAAAATAGGCTTTAATGCACCCTTGCAGTGGGTCTTTCCTGCAAGCTAAGGCCATTTTTACTGCGGTCATAAAACCCCCAATTTTATTTTTCCATTAATGGCCACGTGCTAATGTTCACACCCCATAAATATCTCTGCAGTTTAAATTCTTCAATACTATTTTGTTCTGCTTAATGGACCATCAGAGGTGATCTTCCACTAAGATAACTATCTCATTTTATGGACGCAGGCATAACATCTTATATCATCATCAGTGCGTGTGAGATTTTTAATTATTTTAAATAATTTTAACTGTTTTCACTCCATTTTGTTTTGCCTAAGGGGAGCAGGATGCAAATGCACCGTAGCACAATTTAAGCAGAGGCAAAACATGTGCTGGAATCTATTCCCTTTGGAAGAAAATTCGAAGATAAGTACTTCGTTTAGTAGAAGAGTAATGAAATTACAAATGTGAAAGATGATGCTCATTAAGTAATGAAACACGAAAAAGTGGAAAAATGGAGTGAAAACAGTTAAAATGATTTAAAAGAATTAAAAATCTCACACGGACTGATGACGATATAAGGTGTTACGCCTACGACCATAAAATGAGATAGTTATGTTAGTGGAAGATCACCTCTGATGGTCCATTAACCAGAAAAATAGAGGATTGGAGAATTTAAACTGCAGAGAGATTTATGATGTGTGATTATACTGAGGTACCTGCTGTTACAAAGTAACATAATAACATAGTAGATGATGGCAGAAAAAGACCTCCACGGTCCATCCAGTCTGCCCAACAAGATAAACTCACATCTGCTACTCTTTGTGTATACCTTACCTTGATTTGTACCTGTCCTTTTCAGGGCACAGACCGTATAAGTCTGCCCAGCACTATCCCCGCCTCCCAACCACCAGCCCCGCCTCCCACCACCAGGTTTGGGGCTGTTTGTAGATTGAATATCGAGGCCTAATTGATACACACGCTAATGTTGCCGTTAGCATGTGGCCATTTAAAAAAATTACCGAGAACACTTACAGACACCCAGTGGTGATCCTAGGTCAGCTGCCACCCGGGGCGGATCGCCGCTACACCCCCCCCCCCCGGGTGCAGCAGCGTCCCCCCCAGGGTGCAGCACAGCACACACACACCCCCAGCGCAATGACACCCCCCTCTCCGGTGCATCAAGCCCCCCCCGGGTGCATTCTTGGCTGTTGGAGGGTGCAGAGAGCAGCCGCGTGCCTGTTGGCTCCA
The DNA here is from genome assembly GCF_901765095.1 of Microcaecilia unicolor. Classification (NCBI taxonomy): domain Eukaryota; kingdom Metazoa; phylum Chordata; class Amphibia; order Gymnophiona; family Siphonopidae; genus Microcaecilia; species Microcaecilia unicolor. The sequence continues at coordinate 15,423,808 of NC_044038.1, read as the reverse complement.
CTGGCTCCCTGCTCCCTCTGCCCAGGAACAGGAAGTAACCTGTTCCGGGGCAGAGGGAGCAGGGAACCAGCGGAGTCGACAGGCGCGCGGCTGCTCTCTGCACCCTCCAGCAGCGTGCACCCGGGGCGGACCGCCCCCACCGCCCCGCCCTTCCTACGCCACTGCAGAACACCTATTTTGTAGGTGGTACAGGCTCCTGTATAATTTGTCCACTAACTAGTTAGCACATGCTAACGTAGATGCTCTAACTGGATTGCAAAGGAACACCCACTTCACACCCCTTCCACCCTCAAAAAAAATCCCCAGATTATTTAGCACGCAGTCAGTGGTTGCATATTTAAAAGCTACTGCAAGATATTGTAGCTGATACCACAGAAGTCCATTTTTTTGCCATGTCAGGCTTGCATTAGCACCTAACACAGCTTATTTATTTAGATTTTGCTCACACCTTTTTCAATAGTAGCTCAAGGTGAGTTACATTCAGGTACTCTGGATATTTCTCTGTCCCAGGAGCAGCAGTGGCGTAGCTACATGGGGCCACGGGGGCCTGGGCCCCCATAGATTTGGCCCTGGACCCCCCTGCTGATGACCCTCTCGACCCCCCTCCCGCCACCAACCCTCCCCCGCTGCCACCGTCGGCTACCTTTGCTGGCAGGGGACCCTGCCAGCTGAGGTCCTCTTCATCTGGCACAAGGCTTCGTTCTGGTTCTGTGAGTCTGATGTCCTGCATGTATGACTCTGAAACAGAACGAAGCCTTGCGCCGGAAGAAGAGGACCTCAGCTGGTGGGGGTTAGGGTCCCCCGCCAGCAAGGGTGGGTGACAGCGGCAGGTCGAGAGGGTCATTGGCGGGAGGGGTCAAGGTTGTTGGTGGTGGGGTCAGTGATGGTGGGGTGCCCCCTCACCTCGGGCTCTGAACCCCCCTCCCGCCGAAGTCTGGCTATGCCCCTGCCCAGGAGGACAAACAATCTAAGTTTGTACCTGAGGCAATGGAGGGTTAAGTGACTTGCCCAAGATCACAAGGAGCAGCAGTGGGATTTGAACTGGCCACCTCTGGATGTCAAGACCAGTGCTCTAACTACTAGGCCACTTCTCCACTAGCAACATTCTGTGTAGAATCTCAAATAGTAGCAACATTCCAGAATCTCAAAAAGTGGCAACATTCCATGTAGAATCTCAAATATTATTAATTTAGATTTTGCTCACACCTTTTTCAGTAGTAGCTCAAGGTGAGTTACATTCAGGTACTCTGGATATTTCTCTGTCCCAGGAGGGCTCACAATCTAAGTTTGCACCTGAGGCAATGGAGGGTTAAGTGACTTGCCCAAGATCACAAGGAGCAGCAGTGGGATTTGAACCGGCCACCTCAGGATGTCAAAACTGGTGCTGTAACCACTAGGCCACTCCTCCACTCTTAGTGAAAGGGCCCCTTAGATTGTGAACCCTCTAGGGACAAGGAACTAACTACTGTACCTGTGTAACATGGTGTCAGAATTATTGAGCAGTATGTCAGTTGATTGTGCTGAATCAGATACAAATATATATAGCAATACAAAAATACAGCTTTAAAAATATATTTGAAACTGCAGCAGAAACTGGCTCTCATTTCAAGCCCATCTTCCCCCCTCCCTTTTACTGGGAAACTTTTGGGAACACTTAACAGAGACAAAAGGGCACTGCTTCACAGAGATATAAAACTTCCTTCTCCTCCCACTTGAAGGACTGGTAACAAAAGCATGACTAAGGTGGGTACCTGAAGGCTCACCAACATCAAAACACAATTGCAGACAGAGGGTCTGGGAAGGCGTAACTCCAGCTATTGACAACAAAGAACTCAGAGGAAAACCATAAACAAAACATTTGCCTGTCATCAGAGGTATACCTGCCCCCTCCCATCAGCTATCAGACATGAAGACGCCAAGACATGTGCAGAAAGGAAAGACTTATAATGTGATCATGTGAACAGACTACAATAACCATAATGCCTTGCAAAATATCCAGTGCAACCCAGGAAGCAAATGATCCAGGACATGCACCCACCATGCTTCTCTGCTAACTATAAAAAGCCTGGAAATAGCCCAGCTTGCTCTCTTGGGACCTGCCTCTTTCTTTGGGATCTGCTGCTCTGGGCTGGGAAGACATCCCTGCAAAGCAACCATGTGCTCATCAATCTGCTGGACCACAGCATGCTTGTAACAAGGACTGTAAGTTAACCTAGAAACCTTTGATTTGAACCTGTTATTTTGTTGTTTATGCACAAATTCTCTGTAACGATCCTTAAAATACCTCTCGCTTGCCATATTATTTGTATATTAAATAAACCCTTTGGAAGCTAAAAATATGGTCTCATTGTGTTCTGAGTATATGGTATCTTTTAAAGTTATACTGATAGCACATGGTTTTAAAATTTAGTGCCATGCTCTGAGTACATACTTTTAAATCTTGCAGTACATGCTAGTGAAATTACAAAAATATAGCATTTAATTCCTTTGTATTCTTGCAATTGTAAATCATTCTTACCTTATAGGTAAGTGGTGGAGAAATATTAGCGAGTGCTCTTAAAATATTCCCTGCTCTTTGTTCTTAAATATCATATTAGGACTGTGTCAATTTTGTAACATTTTTAATGGATATTAAGAACATTTAAATTATTTCCTGTAACACCTGAATGTAACTCACCTTCATCTATAACTGGGAAGCCATAAGCTATATCCAAATGTACAGTGTGGTGCTATTCTCATCTGCTTTTCCGTTCTCTATCTACCCACCTAGTTTCTCATTTTCATCAAGTTTCCAATGCCCATTCACATGACACAAAAATCGCTAACCCTTACCCGTAATCCTCGGAGTGTGTTATATGAACTCTCAGTGTCATCCTTACTGCCTCTGTGCATTAAGCGCTGGAGTTTTACCAGAAGGAGTTGCTGAGCCCTGTAGGGTGAATTAAACACACCAAGAAGCCAATTCAGACAACTTCTGGAGAACAGAAGAAAGAAGAAGGAACGGCACTATAAAAGATAAAGTATAATCCAACCAAAGCATGCACCTAGTCTAGGAAGCATGAGAGGCAAAGTTGGCCATGCTGGGATTTGAACCTGTGAGTAGATGCACAGACACGATGACGTTTCAAACCCGGCAGTGGCAGCGATTCCCATAAGCTGCTCTACCACTGCTGGCACTCACCTCTCCCCTTTACTGCGGCTGCCTGAAGTAACTTCCTGTTTCCGATTCTAGCCCAGAACGCCCCTCAAAATAGCCGGTTTTCAGTTCGGCGCTAACCAGTTCTTTTCAGTTGCAGTAACTGGTTAAATGCTGCTGAAATATTTATTTATATATTTATTGGGATTTATTAACTGTCTTTATGAGGAGATTCACCCAAGGCGGTGTACACTACGTACAGTTTAACACATAGGAGCCAACTTTTCAAAATGAAAGGGGGTGCTGAAATTTTTATTTTCTACAGGTGGTGCATTCCCCCATCCCCCTCCTCCCCCTTCCTCTCCTCCGAGTTCCAGGCCCCCTCCCTCTCCTCCGAGTTCCAGGCCCCCTCTCTCTCCTCCGAGTTCCAGGCCTCCTCCCTCTCCTCCAAGTTCCAGGCCCCCCCTCTCCTCCGAGTGCCAGTCCGACCCCAGCCCGACCTCTTCTTCCCCAGGAAATGAGGGCGGGACCACAGCTGAGAGAGAAGGGAAGGCTGAAGTGCCGAGCCTGCTCGCCTTTCACTGCTGCCGCCGGGACCCCGAGGTAAGATCACTTTTAAAATTCTGGGCGGCACGCAGGAAGGCGAGGGCGGAGGACTGTTGGGGGAGAAGAGGGCGGGCACTGGGCAGGTCAGGCTGACTGGGAAGGGAACTTCCGACTTCCGGCGGGTGAAAATATTGGGGGTGCTCGAGCACTCACAGCACCCACGGAGTCGGCGCCTATGGTTTAACATAAAACTTTCAATTTTGTTAACAGCATAGCAATAGCAAAATAACCAAGAGTAAACATAAATACAATAAATGAGGTAAATTAAAACCTAATAATAGAACTACCGTGAAATAGTATCAAAAATATACACATTTGACAGCACTAGAATTCAAATACCAGAGATATAATACATTAGCATAATACTAATGATACACCTAATAGGTAGTTTAGAGGGGGATAATCGAACGGGGGCGCCCATCTCTAAGGGCGGGGCAACCCGTATTATCAAAATGAAAGATGGACGTTCATCTTTCGTTTCGATAATACAGTCGGGGACGCCCAAATCATGAAATTTAGGTCGACCTTAGAGATGGTCATCCCCGGTTTTTGGCGACAATGGAAACCGAGGACGCCCATCTCAGAAACGACCAAATCCAAGCCATTTGGTCGTGGGAGGAGCCAGCATTCGTAGTGCATTGGTCCCCCTGACATGGCAGAACACCAACCGGGCACCCTAGGGGGCACTGCAGTGGACTTCACAAATTGCTCTCAGGTGCATAGCTACCTTACCTTGGGTGCTCAGCCCCCCAACCCCCCCCCCCCTAGGTCCGCCTGCCTGAAGTACACTGACCCACTACAACTGCTCCAGGGATCTGTATACTGCCGCGATGGACCTGAGTATGGCATTTGAGGCTGGCACAGAGGCTGGAAAAAAGTATTTTTAAACTTGTTTTTTATGGTGGGAGGGGGTTAGTGACCACTGGGGGAGTAAGGGGAGGTCATCCCCGATTCCCTCCGGTGGTCATCTGGTCAGTTCAGGCACCTTTTTGAGGCTTGGTCACAAGAAAAAAATGGACCAAGTAAAGTCGGCCAAGTGCTTGTCAGGGACGCCCTTCTTTTTTCCATTATCGGCTGAGGACGCCCATCTGTTAACCACGCCCCCATCCCGCCTTCAGTACACTGCTGACACGCCCCCTTGAACTTTGGTTGTCCCCACGACGGAAAGCAGTTGAGGACGCCCAAAATCGGCTTTCGATTATGCTGATTTGGGCGACCTTAGGAGAAGGACATCCATCTCCCGATTTGTGTCCTTCTCTTTCGAAAATAAGCAGGATAATCAACTAGGACTCCAAAATGTATACTGGATTTATATGTCTAGCACTATGGGTGTGTGTCTATAGCTAGGCCCCCTCCATTTAGGCTCCCTGAGGATATATGGTGGGAGCATAACTTAGAACGGCATCTGGACGCTCAGATAACACTAGTATAACTGGCAACCAGCGAATGTTACATTCAGGGCCTTAGCAAGCGACATGCGGGCAGTGTGGCCGCAAATGGGGCAAGGGAAGCATGGGTGCAAAAAATGTTGCCCCTTCCATTGGCTTCCCTTGCACAGTGGGAAGGCAGGGGCACGTCAGCAGTGTTTGGGGGTGTGTTGCACAGTGCACATGCCAGACTTGCTACACTCCTGCAGCTCTACCATCCATAGACTGGCGTAACTGCGGCTGCAGCAAAGATGTGCATAACTTGCAGTATTTTGAAAGGGGAAAGGGAATGGGACTTGATATACTGCTTTTCTGTGGTTTTTGCAACTACATTCAAAGATGTTTACATAGTATATACAGGTACGTATTTGTACATGGGGCAATGGAGGATTAGGTGACTTGCTCAGAGTCACAAGGAGCTTCAGTGGGAACTGAACCCAGGTTGCCAGGATCAAAGTCCACTGCACTAACCACTAGGCTACTCGACAAAGAAGTGGGAGCCCCACCCATGTCCCGCCCCTAGCACATACGTTGTGTACGTTACTTGTACCTTTGTAGAATAGCCCTCAAGTGCCTCGATTGCACAAAACCGGGAACTGTGGTTAGTGCAGTGGAAGTGCAGTGGACTTTGATCCTGCAGAACTGAGTTCGATTCCCACTGCAGCTCCTTGTGACTCTGGGCAAGTCACTTAACCGTCCATTGCCCCTGGTACAAAATAAGTACCTGAATATATGTAAACCACTTTGAATGTAGTTGCAAAAACCTCAGAAAGGCGGCACATCAAGTCCCATTTCCCTTTCCCCCTTTCCCTTATGACATCACAATATCAGAAGTGAGCCAAGTATCGGGCAATCAAGCCATTGTGACATCACTGATGAGGTTGGCTCTTATTGGTGGAATGAGTGGAGGAGTAGCCTAGTGGTTAGTGCAGTGGACTTTGATCCTGGGGAACTGAGTTCGATTCCCACTGCAGCTCCTTGTGACTCTGGGCAAGTCACTTAACCCTCCATTGCCCCAGGTACAAAATAAGTACCTGAATATATGTAAACCGCTTTGAATGTAGTTGCAAAAACCTCAGAAAGGCGGTATATAAAGTCCCATTTCCCTCCCACCCCTTCCCCTTTCTCTATAAGGCACTGCCACCCTTACATACCTGCTGTAGCTGGGAATAGTTCCTGTTTCCAGGTCCCTGTCATTAAACGGATCGACCCTGGCACACAGCCACTCGTACTTCCCCAGGTACATGGTGTCAAGGACATGCACAATCTCATCACACCTCAAGGACAGGGAGCAGCAGTCCACCTGGCTGGAGATGTTGAGATTCAGGCGGATGTAAAATGAATCTCCCGACACGATCTGCCCCTCTTCCAGTTCCTTCATCAGCTTCCTATAACCTGTGGCATTACATAAGTTATCTATTCAGACAGGATGCTGTGAATTTCTGATCTGAGCCCTAAATCTACTGGCTGCTAATCCCACTGCAGGAAATAAAAGCAAGGCTAGAATCCTAACGAGAATCAAGGCAGAGGTGGGGGGGTCTGAAGAAGCTAGCATTTGACAAGGCATAACTGTTGCCAAGCTCCCACCGAAGATGCCCCAGGAGACGCAAGCCATTTCTGTTACAAAGGGAACCCTAGCTGGCACAGACAAGCAAGTGTCAAAGCTGGAATTAGTAAGACAAGTGGGTGACACTACAGGAGTCGCAGCAGGTATTCACAGGGCACTGTCGGGATGCTCTTTACTCTACAGATGGCATTGATAGCATGCTCCGAGCTCCACACTACAGCATTAATTGCTGCAACTGTTGAGAACAGATGTGTCTATATTGCCGGTGTTTAAGTCTTTCTGGAGGTAAGTCTGCACCTCATGACTCCTGCAAAGTCAGTAAAGCATGAACCACAGGCTAAACGAACGGCACCAAATAACAGAAGAGCAGCAGCACCGTTTTCGGCACAACATTGCTTTGGGTTCAAGTCATTTATGCATCGCGTGGTCTCTATAGCATAGAAACTCCCAGAAACCCAGTAACATCACTTTAGCATACAGCAAAAATTTGCAGGCCTGTGCAAGGGAGCTGGGGGGGGGGGGGGGGGGTTACCTTCATGGTTTGATTTATAGTGCAGAGTAATCGGGCCGCTGCACCTCTGGATCGTCCAGTGAGCTTCTTCTTTCGTACACGTGTCCAAAGGAACGCTCTGGGTTTCTGCTTTAATGCAGCCTTCTAGCTATGAACATAAAACAGACACTGACTGTGAGTTAGCAGTACCGCAGTCATACGCCAAAGTGCTCTCTGGAGATCAAACAGTAGCTTCTTTAAAGAAAAAACACAATACACTACCTCTGGTTGGTATTCTGAATCGGTCATTACATTTTTTAAATCATTTTTTGGGGGGGGGGGTTCTTGCTTGATTTGGTCACTAATGACTTTAGAAGGGAGAAGGTCAACAATCCAACTGGATGTGAACAACCGTGTTGGGATATCCCCCAGAAAATCAGCGTGAGAACAGTACAGGAGCGCTGGCTGGGAACGCACGCACAGCTGTCTCATTCACAGCTGCTCATTCCAAAGAATAAATGTA